>NC_091072.1:90410151-90713181 GCF_032405125.1 Capricornis sumatraensis
GACCCATTATCTTTGTGACTCTAAAGTCTAGAATTTCTTCCCTTTGTCCCACTCTTCTCCCACATGCATAAAGCTTTCTCTTACTTCTGCAACCCTGCTTTTCAAAGAAGATTCCTTGTGAGCTAATATTCAGAACCATGTTAAAGATTTTATTATACTTTTTTTAAAGTAGCCTCATTTAGTTCTATACTAATGTTAGCCGTTATTCCTAGTTCTTACCCTCACCTCCACCAATTTTCCAACCATTCTGAAAACCTCCTGCACACAGGATGTCTCCTTATAGTTTTGTTTTTCACTATGGGCCTTATCTCCCCTTGGGTCTCACCACAATATGGAACACAACTAGTCCAACACCTTGCAAGCAGTACACATTGAATAAACCTAGGTATATATATGTAGGGTTTATTGTATGTATACCTATGACTGATTCATGGTGGTGTATGGCAGAAAACGTCACAAGATTGTAAAGTAATTATCTGCTGATTAAACATCAAAAAAAAAACCCTCTCCTCACAGTTGTCTACATGACCTTTTCTTTCTTTCTTTTTAAACCAGACTATGAATTTCTTGTGGGCTGGGTCATGTCCTGCTTATCTGTGCACTTTCTTTAGTGCCTTATGATAGATAATTTACACAGTAAGAGCTCAGTAAATATTGGTGAATAAAATGTGTGAACAAATTACGTGGACTGACTCTGACTTATTTTATATTTACTAGACAATTCCAAGTCATTTCTGTCTCCCATTAGCTCAGGAGTTCTCAATGCAGGTGATGCGGGGTTGAGGGGGGTGCACAGGCTGTGTGTGGAAGGTCATTTCTGCTCCCTGGGGACATCTGGCCATGTCTGGAGACATCTGGCCATGTCTGGAGACATTTTTAATGTCATGACTAGAGGGAGGGGAGTTGTTCCTGGTGTTTAGTGGACAGAGACCAGGGGTGAGGCCACCACTCATCCTACAATACAGGGGACAGATTCCTACAACAAAGAATTATCTAGCCCAATATGTCAATACGGAAATCTTCCTTTCACCCTATATTGCTTCTTATAGTTGCTGCATTCTTTTTCCTCGTCTTTGACTCCCCTCCACATACATACTTAGCTTTTAGAGAAAGTCTCCAAGCTTAAGACTGATAGCAGCAAGTCTATTGAAGACCAGTTTTGTCATCTGTTTACTGGTGGATAAGACCTGCCCACCTATCTTTCAGGGTTACTGTGAGGGTAAAATAAAAGAATCAATCTTCAAATGCCTTTAGAGACAGATGGAATATATTAATAATCTCTACCAAGATACATACTGAGGAGGAAATGGGAGATTTAGTAGAACATGAATCTCACTCCTTCACCAATAAACACATTTATTTTCTATTCTGAGTCATCCGATAAGCATTTATTAGGCATTATCCATGTAGAATAAAAAATGCTACCAGGTTTTTGATAGAAAGAAATCATGCAATTTTAAAACATGAAAGTAAAATTGTAATCATTTCTGGGCTCTAGGCAACTAGAAATATTTTTGTTAAGCTGGAAAATGCCTTCCTTATTTCTCTATATGGGCATAAAGTATGATTGCAGAAAGTATGGCTAACTTAAACCCAAGACTATTACCGTGTCCACACAATCAGACAGTGATCATTTTTGTTGAAGATTTTGCTGAAGTCTTAATTTATATGTAATCTGCATCCTTTGGTTTAGCTGCCAACTGCTAAAGGTTGAAATTCCTAATCCATAGATCACATGTGTTGGGCCCAAGGAAACAGCAGAATCCTCTGAATGGAATGTATGAGTCCTCAGAACTTAAAAATTTAGATCTTAAACAGAACTTAGCAATGTTTAAAGGCATGAGCAATTGTTTTTAAATAAACCATGTACATTGACTCTTTGGTCAGGCTCATGATTCGATCTGTCACAATGGTCTAAAAACTTGCATGATTGTGTCTCAGGGAGCCCTATGTCTGCTGCTCCTAGAGCCACAAAACTATGATTTTATGTGCATGCTGAAGAGACATGTTGCTTTCCCAATTTTTTCCAAAATTTATGACCTTAGTTTTTGCAAATTGGGTCCCTGTGAGAATATGAGCCAGCTATGGAGCTCTGGAGGAAGAATAGCTGTTTTTAAATGTCTATAGGAAAACAAATTGTCAAACACACTTATGACAATTTTGAGTCAAAAGTGTAGCTGTGTGAATTGATAACTTTGTCATCTGTTCAATGAATATTTATAGAATGACTTTTATGTAAATATAGCAAGAGTAAGGTATTGTGTTAGAGGCAAAGAAGAGCTTACAATCTATCTGGAAATATACATGCATGAAAATGTGTCATTCAAGATATGTCTTCAGACACTGAATGAGACATGCCAAGTGGGCAGCAAAGCCAATGGTTTCTATAGGTGAGAAGAAATATATCATGGGATATACAGTGACAGAAAAGGATTCATGGGGAATAAAAGACTTAAACTTGTTCTTGAGGGACAGGTCCGGTGAAAACAAAGGGAAGAGAAAACATTTTTGAGAGGAGTAGTGATGAAAGAAAAGATGCAGAGGTGGAAATTCATTGATCCATACGGAAGAACCATCACTGAAGTCATGTTTATGTCCAAGACGCTGCGCTAACTTCCATGGGTATAAAACTGAATTAACCACGCACTATACAGCCTTACAGAATACACAGCCCAGTTTACGGACATAATTACAAACACCCAAATTATAACGCAGTGATCTCTGAAGTCAGGTGCAAACTCTCCAGGGAATGTGCAAGATGATCTGTTGGGGTACAGAGGCAAACAAGAGGTTTTCTAATTATATTTACTTTAATGTAATCAATTCAATTTGCATATGTATAAAAATGTACTACTACAGTAGTTCACATAACCTATAAATAACTGTACATGTATTAAAAGAGTAGTGCTCAAACACATTTGCTAGGAATAGTGCAAGATTAAAAACTAGTGGCAGGCTGCTATAATGTACCTGTCCCACTGGAAGAATAAACATATCCTCCAGGAAGCCAAATCCCTGAGGTTGGGCACTGTTCAAATGATGCAGGACAAGGGATGAGAATGAAGGGAAGGAGAGTGATGGGAGATAGGTAAAGAGAATTATCATATGACATCCCTTATATACAGAATCTAAAAAGAAATGATACAGACGAGCTTATTTACAAAACAAATAAATTCGCAAACTTAGAGAATGAATTTATGGTTACCTTGGAGGAAGGGGTAGTTAGGGAGTTTGGGATGGACACATACACACTACTATATTTACACTAGATAGCCAACAAGGACCTATTGAATAGCATGGGGAATATTCTCAACGTTACGTGCAGCTTGGATGTGAGGGGAGTTTGAGGGCAAATGGAATCATGTATATGTATGGCTGAGTTCCTTTGCTGTTCACCTGAGACTATCATAACATTGTTAATCCGCTATGTGCTGTGCTTAGTTGCTCAGCTGTGTCTGACTCTTTGCAACACCATAGACTGTAGCCCTCCAGGCTCCTCTGTCCATGGGTATTCTCCAAGCAAGAATACCGGAGTGGGTTGCCATGCCCTCCTCCAGGAGGGCTTCCCAACCCAGGGATCAAACTGGATTCTGCTACCTTGCAGGTGGATTATTTACTAGCCCAGGGAAGCCCTAATAGGCTATACCCCCCAATACAAACTAAAAAGTTAAGAAAAAAAAAAAAGAAGGGCAGGCCGAGGACTGCATTTGGGCAGTTTTGGGAAACCTAATGTCACAGAGCAGAGGGACATTATTTTGAGTTGACCAAAAACCTTTTTGGGCAGTTTTCTGTAATACTTTACAAACTTTTTGGCCAATCCAATTTATGCACTGTGGGGGCTACATTAGACTAAGCAGAGGCCAATTCCTAACTGCAGAGGAGTAATTTCTCATTCAAATACTCTACAGAAATTTTAGCTAGAGAAGAACTAGGTGACATAAAGGCCAAGATGGTCTGTTTTGTGGCACTGTACTAATTTTCAACTAGGTAGAAAAGTCTCACCTTTTCCAATAAGTTAAACGCTCATGATTCATACTCTTTGGGAGCTCATATCCATGTTGTTCAGGTGCTCAGTCGTGTCCAACTCTTTGCAACCTCATGGACTGCGGCATGCCAGGCTCTATGTCCTTCACTATCTCTCAGAGTTTGCTCAGACTCATGTCCATTGAGTCAGTGATACCATCCAACCGTCTCATTCTTTATCACCTCCTTCTCCTCTTGCCCTCAGTCTTTCCCAGCATCACAGTCTTTTCCAATGAGTCAGCTCTTCACATCAGGTGGCCAAAGTATTGGAGCTGCAGCTTCAGCACCACTCCTTCCAATGAATATTCAGGGTTGATTTCCTTTAGGATTGACTAGTTTGATCTCCTTGCTGTCCGAGGGACCCTCAAGAGTGTTCTCCAACACCATAGTTCAAAAGCATCAATTCTTTGGTGTTCAGCCTTCTTTAGGGTCCAACTCCTCTTACATCTGTACATGACTACTGGAAAAACCATAACTTTGACTATATGGACCTTTGTTGGCAAAGTGATGTCTCTGCTTTTTAATACACTGTCTAGGTTTGCCATGGCTTTTCTTACAAGGAGCAAGTGTCTTTTAATTTCATGACTGCAGTCACGATCCACAGTGATTTTGGAACCCGAGAAAATAAAGTCTGTCCCTGTTTCCTTTCTTCCCCTACTTTCTATTGAAGAAAATAGACATTATTTAAGGAACTACATAAGGCTGAACTCCTGTAGCCTGTTACTTCCAAATAAACCATGCTCTGAGCAGATGTCACTGCCAAGGTTAAATCCTATCTGCTGCTAAGGTTAAATCCTATCTGCTGCCAAGGTTAAATCATATCCCCAGGACTTTCCAGAGCAAATACTATAGACAGATTAGCCCTCATTCTTTATGCTCTACTTAGGTATTCGAGTGGAGTTTCAATTCCTCTAAATCCCTGATTTAGCCTTAATGTGTATGTAGATGAAAATCAGCTTGCAAAATATTGCATCCAAGCCCAGAGGAAATACTGCTCAATACTCCTATTTTGTTACCACGGACTGTGAGAAGTGCTGAAATGGTCCCTGGAGACAGAGACCATACAGTCAGAGAATTGTAACTATGCTGTACTCATATACTATTGTGTGTTAGGATATAAAGAAATCAGTCTCACTTGTGGCTACTAGTTTGCATGGCTGCTAATATATTAAATGCATCATATTTATTGTACTTTTAATTCCAACCAGAACCCACAAACCTCATAAGCACAGTCATAATACAGAGCATCAACAAGAAGCTTGTTTAACCTGCTGCTGTACTTCAAAATTATTGTAAGGAAAAGATACTCTTCTTCTGAAAGCGTTAGCTTACTAATTATTTGTGCCCTCAGGAAGCAAGATGTTAACAGAGAGGAAACTCCAAATTATTCTAGAATGAATCCTTGAATTTTCATGGTCTATCATATGAAGGAAATATTTCCTAAGAAAAATGAAATATGAGTAAATGCTTGATCATCAGCATAATGTAGGTAAACTTTTCCACAGAGAAGTATGAGAGTTCTGCTAAAATTCTTCTCCATCACAGTATGAAGGTCATCTGAGGTTCCTGTGAGAAAAGAAGTGGTTCCAGTGGACTGACTCCATTTCTCAATGTCAAACTGCAATGATCTAATAAGACCACATGGGGGAAAGCAGAAAACAGCACAAACTAGGTTTCAAAGCTGGATTAGAGATGCTTCCAATGGTGTAAAATAGAACTCTACAGTTAGAAAAAGATTACAGCATGGAGAATTAGTTAATCCAAAATTAAACAAAACAGCCACTGGCTTTCAAGTTTAGCATTCTCTGCAGAGGAAGGATATATACTAATTTTTTTTTAATAAGAAAAAATATCTAAATCATAATGCTTTTGAGATCTCTCTCTCCAGTGAGAAGATTTGAAAGAGTCATGTGTGCTTTGTCTCCATTCAGATATTACTCTTGCTTCATCTATCACCTGTCTGAAATTTCTTGAATGCCTTTCTAGAAATGACAACATAGAAATCCATTTGAGTATCTCAAAGACAGCTGGACCACCCTAATAATCTAGGGGACTCCAAAAGTTATCTTTAATCACATGTAACCTCATGTAGAAAAATTCTAAGTTTTGCGTTAGAGCACATAATAAATAACAGGCTAGAATCTGGCACTTCCCTTAGTGGGGCTTTGATACTGCTCTTTCCTTTTTCCTTCTAACCTCAAAACAGTTTCTTAGACTTCAGTTTGAGGCTACAATTGTCTAGGTCATTGTAGTATTACTATCTATTTGAGAAGGTTACACTATTCTGTTTAATATATAGCCGCATCATCATTTACATTTACCAACATGGACAGCTAGATGAACTGATGGACGAGTGTAGACAGAGATAAGTAAATCCTATGAGAATCTAAGCAAACTCTGGGAAATAGTGAAAGACAGGGGAGCCTGGCATGCTGCAGTCCATGAAGTCACGAAAGAGTCAGACATGACTTAGCAACTGACATCACGAGAACCATGATGGTTTGTACACTTACCAACAAATAAAATATACCCTTGATAGTAGTCGTCAACAATGTGTAAGTCAACAACAGATAAAACACTCAGCCTTCACTTTCTCTTATTCAGTTAAAATTTTATCTTTACTTGAAATGATATGTATCTGAAACATAGAGTGGTTTAAATTTTTCAGAAATATATCTTCCAAACATTATAATATAGATGATTATAACTAATCCATATTTTAATATATCTGTCTTTAGTGGATTAAAATGTAATGTTCTTCAGCCATGGGATTAAAAAAGTATAATGTCGTATATTAATAGTAAATATGTACAGTCCATGGAATCTGAGCTGGAAATATCTTCCTGGATAATCTGGTCTGAAGTCCCACCCAGTGCAGAAATTCCCAGTAAAACATCCTGGACAGATGGTTTTCCTGTCTGTCTAAACCTACCAGAAACCAGGAAATAGCTTAGAAGGCAGTTCATTCATTGTGGAAGTCTCCGTTTTCTCAAAATTCTTGCCTTCTGGTGGGATATGCATCCTTAGTCACTTTGCAGGCTTCTAAAGCTATGAAACTGTTCTTTAGGAGACCCAGGCACAGGTCTAGTGACTGCCACTTTCTCTTAAGTGTTCTCCACTCACAGGCAAAGAGGACAAAAGCAAGATAGGAGAGTAAAAATCCTGGATATCAAAGTTATCATCCCCAAAACACTACAGAGTCTTACAAGGCATGTCACTTTCAACACTGACATTTAACAGAAATAAATGAAAGGCTGTAACACAATTTAATAAACCAATTGCTTAAATTATGGAAGAGACTCAGCAGAAATATGTGTTTAAAAAAAACACTGATGCTTCTCTCTCCATTCAGATTTCCAATACTGAAGCTGCACCTAATTAAAAATAATTAATGAGAAACTACAAGTGAGTCAGTAGTGTGACATCAGCAAAAAAGTCTGAACAATCATAGCCTGATATTAAGAGAAACATAATTTTTTTGAAGAAGGAAAGTAAGATTATCACCTTTTAAAATCATGGTCAGAACTCTTGAACTCTGCTTCATCCTTGAATTCTGCCTTAGAGATTCTTGGGCAAACTGAATTTGTCCAGCAGAGAGCAATTAGGATGGTGAAGGATCTGGAAACCAGATCCGATATGAAAAGGGAACTTCTGAGTTTTAATGTGGAGAAGGCTGACTCAAGATTGTGTTGTAGAAACAGAGCTGTCTCAAGAACTGAGAACCAGGGACACAGATGAAAACTTCAGGTAGTCAGATGCTGGCTTACTGCTAAGAAAACAGTGGGGGGGATCTTCTAAATGCAGAAGTGGCTCAGAGACCAGACTCCTCGAGCATGAGGAGGCTCCAGTGTCAGCGGTGCTCCAGCACCATCGGAGGTACTCATGATGACAGTATGGGCGAAAGAAAGCAAACATTGTGAACAGAATCAAATGTCTATTGAATGTCTCTCATTTGCCAGCTTCAGGGCATCCAGCCTCCACTAAACAAGACAGATACAAGTGCTAAGCTCAGAGTTTACCACCTAAGTGGAAAGGGGTTGGACTAAATAGTCTTTAAATTTCCTTTTAGTTCTGAGATTCTAGGACACTATTAGCCTAATATGCTGTATTATACATAATGTTACACAAAACTGGAAAAATGTGTCAAATGGGACTGTACAAATATGGGGGGGGGGGTAGAAAGCTTTTTATAGTATTTGTTCCCTGATTCAGTATTTACCGATTGCCAATATTATGTCCTAAGTATTGAGGTGTTGCATAAAACAAAACAACAACAACAACAAAAATGTCTTAAAAGAGGTCACAGTCTATAATTTTAAACACTCTTTAAAGACTGTTTTCTCCAGTACTTTGGCCAGTTCAGAGTCACAATACCAATATGTAAAGTGACTACCTAATCTATCTTCCATGGCAAGACACTTTTGAAAGTGAAAAGGATGCTATTAATAATTTCATCAAGACAACAGGTGTAAGAAGGACTGTCCAGACAAACTAGGACATCTGGTCACCCTATTAATAAGCCTCTAGATCAAATGGAAGCTGAGGCCTTCTCAGAAAAACAAATCCTCTTTGAAGTTGAAGATGCAGACTGGGCCCAGTATGTCAACCCAGCTCCGTCCCCAGCTCTCTCCTCCCCACTTTGTACATTCCAGAAATGTGATTCTTAGTCACTCTTGATTCATCCACAGGTAGACACCAGACCCAATCAGTCTGTCCCTGGGGTGTTTTGAGAACTGGTCCTCTCCAGTATTGAGACCCACAAGATATCAAACTTGAGTGCTGCTGATGAGAGAATACTGTATGCCCAGGGAGTGAAGTCTGCTTGGAGTGGCAATTAAGAAGGATCCTGGCAGAGTCTGACTCCCCAGTTTCAGCTCCCCTGATGCTCTCTCTACTGTTCACCAGAGTTTCCTATGATCTGTTGTTCAGTACCAATATTTTTCGAATATTTTTTACCTTTTACTCTAGCTAGTTTGACTTGGGTTTACGGTACTTTCAGTCCAAACTGCCCTAATTCAGATGCAAAGAAGTAATTTAGGTAAAAATGATGGCTTCCCAAAACCTTGTCTTCTATAGGTTTGGGCCTGTTGTCGTTTCCAGGAGATAGGGAAAAAAAAAAAAGATATTTAAACCATTCTGAGGCTTGGCATCAACTCACCTTTTCTCTTCATTCACCCCAACCTTGAGCATATGTTTGAAAACTAAGCTCACACCTGACCTCTGAGACTCTCTTTACCTTTGCCAACAGCTTGTGTCACTGGACGTCTTTCTTGCCCTGTTTCTGAGTCTCTGTTCTGGCAATTCGTACTCATCACAGGTCTGTATGAAGTCAGACAGCCTTTATTCACTTCCTTCATTAGGGACTAACTCTTTCAGCTGTAGATGTGGCCTTGACACCTTCAAAGGATGCTCATTAGTCTTTATTGTACTTGACCTCTCTGTAGCGTTGATGCCACTGGTCCTGTCTTCTTTCTTGACTTTGTCTTTTCTTTTGACTTCTGTTACATCAGTCTCTTCTTATTCTTGTCCCACAGTTCGAAGCACTTCTCAGTGTTTTCTAGAACCATCTTTTTCTTTGTCCACTGAAAAGATGTTGGAGATGTGCTTCTTCTATTCGTCTTCTGTTCTCCTCTTCTGTTCTTCCTTGACAATTTGATTGAATCTCATGGTATCAACCATCAACAATATCCTGATGGGTCTCAATTCTACTTTTATGGGCCAGATCTTTCATGAGCTCCTGATTCATAAATCTGTCTATTGTACATCGACTACCGAGTGACCCAATAAGTGCTTCAAACTCAAAGTATCCAAGACTAAACTCCCCATTTTGCAGAACAGTTCCATTTCTGATATTCCTATTGTCTTGAAATAGCATTACTATCTACATAGCACCTAAAACAGAAGCCTGGGAGACCATTCTAGCTCCTTCCACTCCCTGGCACCACATTTCAGAAGTCACTATGTCCTATGAATTCTACTTCCCAGTAATTCTTGAAGCCATCCCTATCAGCTCTCACTGTCAGTGCCTTAATGCCATCCTCCTCTCTTTGCAGTGGTATCTTACATGGTTTTTCTTTATCCAGTCCCACATTCTTCAAACAACCTTCCTTTATGCTGCCATCACAGTATTTCTTTCATGCTCTCACATTCAAAATTCTCCAGTGATAATTCTCTAATTAACTTCAAAACAATGTACAGACTCCCAGTAAGACTTGTGAAGTTGCTCTTGGTCTGGCCTTGTTAGGCCACACTTCCTAGACTCTTGTTCCAACACTTCAGCAGCCATAAATAAAGGCCAGACACACTGGACAGTTTGTCATCTTCTTAATGGGCCACTCCCTGTTATCTGTTAGGGCAGATAACCATGTGACTCTGCCTGGTTCTTTTGGAATGTTGACTCTCAGTTTGTTCCCTCTTGAAACTCACAGTGTGAGAAGCTCCAGTCACATGGAAAGACCGCATGTAGGTGCTGCGGGGCCAGCTGAGTTCAGCCCAGGTGCCAAACATATGAATGAAGATGTTTCATTCTTCTGAGTCACTCTGACCATCCCAGCCAGGGCCCCAGACCTCATGAGGCAGAGACATACCATCCCTGATGTGCCCTCTGAATTCCTAACTTGTAGAATCAGTGAACGTAGTAACACAATAGTGTTTTTCATCGCTAAGTTTGGGGTAGTTTGTTATTGAGCAGTAGATGACTGAAATACCCTCTTATAGTATTAATATTTTGTTCTCTGGAGTATTCAGTTCTAGGATACTTCTATCTTCAAGAGTTTGCCTCACAGTTACAGCACATTCCACAGGGCTGTGACTGTTGCATTCATGAAGAGTATGTTTTATTCTTTTTTTTTTTTTTTTTTTTTTTGCCCAGTACTTAGTTTGCAGAATATTTGCAATCAATCTTGTTAATGGGATCCCCGAGCCTTCTTTCTAGTTACTCAGTACTGTGCATGGGCACCCAATGGGACCTTCCCCTGCTCTGCCTTTTATTCTCAAGGCTCCCCTTTGCCTCTCAAAATAAGTCCTTCAGCAACTGCAGCTCTAGCAGTTCACCCAGACCCTTGCCTACTAAAGAAGTCAGTCTGGTTTCAACTCAGCATCTCCCCATGAGCTCAAAGTAATTACAGAAGGCTTGGCAGGGGGTTGTAAAAACTGTCCTGGATCCATGTCTACTGGTCCATATAAGGAAAAGTGGGGAGAAAAACATCATATTCTGAATACCCACTGTGTCAGGATCTCTTCTAGAAGGTCTTCATATATTATCTGATTTAGTCCTCTCAACAGCCCTGTGAAATAGACATTTTGGTTTCCATTTTACAAGGAAAGAATGCTGATGTTCAGTGAGGTTGTGATATACACAGGGCCACTTAGCTAACAGAATGAAGGATCAACCCAAGCCTACTGGCTCCAAAGCCAATGCAGTTCCGATAAGCCATGCATTCTGAAAAACTTTTGTGAGGGGATTGATGTATACAATTTCACAAGTTCAATTTTATTCCAATGACTTTAACCACAAAGAGGACTTATTCTCTAATCAAATGTTGAATATCTAAAAATAACATAGTAACTAGAGTCAATCAATTATACTTCAGGATGCCTGTGTTTATTCAAGGGTAGGTCTGCCTAAGAAGGAGGATTGGGGAAGGAAAAGGAAGGAAGGAAGAGAACACAGAAGGCCTGAGGGAGAGGAAGGAGTCGTCTTAAGGTGAGGTCAGAGGAAAACTGCAGAAGGGAAGGCCTGGAACCTAAGACAAAAGGCTTTTCTCTGGAGACTTGGGTGGGGTTGTGTCCTAGGGAAGATCAGAGGATTTAAGACATCCTTTTGTACGATACAGACAGGAAACTGAATACTTTTACGTCTAAGCAGAGGAGCTTGAAAACTTTGTTAAGTCAAAGACTTACATCCTCAATGAAACTTGGCCCACAGGATTCTATTTTTCCGTTTTTGTTAATGTTAATGTTTTATCATTCTTTTTACTTACACATAAATTAATTTTTTATTTTCACGGTTGTCAAAAGATTATTCACAGAAAATTTTGGATCAGGATCAATTTCTATTTCTTTTTCATTAGATCAATATATCTTAATGAAGTGTGATTGATTAATATTTCAGGGAGAAGGAAATAAAACTCTTTTCTCCAGGCGTCATTGATCTATGTCTGAGCCAAAGGATTACCAAAGACTAGTGTCTGGTTTTCTTGTTGAGTAAGTCCTGGGATCTTGGGTCACACTGCCATTTTGATGCCCTTATAAAATCAAATAAGTGCATTTTGGCAAGCTATGGTGTATCTAGCATCCCCTACCTGCATACATATAAACAACTTTTATGTATGTGCATTAGGAACTAGGAAACAAGATCACATGTTTGAAATCTCATTTCCTAAGCAAGATGCTTAGAGGTTGCCTGATAAGATCTGGTATACAAAATTAGTGGGTTTCGCTCTCAATGAGGACTCATCCCTCCTCTATCCCTCTGAGTTGAGGTTATAGTTATGCCAGTGCCTCTGCCGGGACTTGTTCTCTAGTTGAGTGAAGACGTGTTATCTATTTTAACACACACACACACACACACACACACACACACACACAGAGCTTAGATTTCCACAGAAGCCTTTTAAATACTATATAAAGTGTTTCAGAGAGCAAAGACTCTAATGCCAAGTCATCCAGGTGGAGCCATATGGGGCTCTAGCACTCATTTCTGTTCTTTGTTACATGCCACAGTCAAACAGGTATGTAAATCCTCTGACGATTGCTCCAAGAAGGAGAGAACTCCATCTCCTGTACTTGGTTCTTCATGATTCTCTCACCTACCAAAGACACACGAAGCTTCTTTTATGTTATAGGGCCTTTACCAGACTCTGGAGATGGCGAGGTGAGTAAGATCAACTGGTCCTCTGCTCTTAGGAAGTCTACATTCCAGGGAGGGAGGCAAGACAATAAGAGAAGCAAGTAAATGAATTAATAGCCCAGTTATAGATTGTGATTATTGCCGTGAAGAACATAGGCAGAATAGCTGGACAGAGGTGACTGTGGTGGGGAGGATGTCTATTTCAGATACAGGTGACTGGGGAAGATGGCCACTGGGCTGACCCTGCTGGGGAAGAAAAAGCCAGCCGTGTGAAGAGCCAGAGTGGAGCACGGTGACTTGGGATGGTATGTGCAAAGGCCCCAAGGCAGGATATACCGTGGCATGCTTTGAAACTGTTAAGAAAAAAGATGAAGACTTCAAAATACATGAAGCAAAACACTGACAACATTTAAAGGAGAAACGGACAAATTTATGTCTCATGGTGGGAGATGTTTAACACATAACATTACCATAAAATCTGAGCCCTGGTGGCCCCGATGGTAAAGCGTCTGTCTACAATGTGGGAGACCCGGGTTCGATCCCTGGGTCGGGAAGATCCGCTGGAGAAGGAAATGGCAACCCACTCCAGTACCATTGCCTGGAAAATCCCATGGACAGAGGAGCAAAACTTAGCAACCTAAAACTTCAAGTATATATAACATATGTTGGTGTCATTGCTTAGTTGCTAAGTCGTATCCGACTCTTTGCAACCCCAGGACTGTAGCCTGCCAAGCTCATCTGCCCATGGGATTCTCCAGGCAAGAATACTGCAGTGGGTAGCCATTTTCTTCTCCAAGGGATCCTCCCAACCCAGGGATCGAACCCCTGACCCCTGCACTGCAGGCAATTCTTTACCACTGAGCCATCAAGGAAACTCATACGCTACCTGTGTTCCATGTGCGTTCTGTAAGGCAGGCATTCTCAAGCAGCTTAGCTGGATGGTTCTAGCTTGGGAGTTCTCATGAGGCTGCCATCTAGATCTCACCTGGGATTGCAGTCCTCTGAGGGCTTAATTAGGACAGGAGGACCCACTTTTGCTCTCATGGCCTCAATTCCTCACCGGCTCTAAGCAAGAAGCCTCAATTCCTCACACCATGGGCTTTTCCATAGAGTTTCTAGTGTCTTTAAGACATGTAGCTGGTTTCCCAGAGTGAACTCCAGAAGTAAGAGAAGAATCCTGACTTTTTCAGCTGGTCCCAGAAGCCACAGACCATCACGTCTACCATATTCTCTTCATTAGAAGTAAATCACTAAGTCCAGCTCATACTCAGTGAGAAAGAAGTGCAAAACATATGTGGTTGTTTTTCAAAGTCATCACAGGCATGTTCATTTAAATACATGCTGTGAGACTCGCAAGTAAGTGGTCTTGCTCGTGGGAAATGCTAGTCTACCGTGAGAGGAGAGAGATCTGGGTTGGAAATACAAATCTGAAAGTCATCAGCATAGGTGGGGGCAGGGGGATGCCAGTTTGAAAGTAGCCAACATCAGCGGTAGTACAGACTAGGGGCAGCATCATCTAGGGACAGGGTGCAGTGGGGGAAAGAAGGCCTAGCACTGAGCTCTGGGGTCCACTCTAGCATTCAGCAGTCAGATAAAGGAGGAAGAGCCAGGGAGGGAGAGAGCCAAGAAGCCAGTGAGGTGAGAGGAAGCCAGCAATGTGCAGAATCATGGAGCTTCAGGGAGAATGCTTCGATAATACTACCAATTGTCGTTTAGTTGTTCAGTCATGCCTGACTCTCTCTCGACCCCACGGACTGTAGCCCACCAGGCTGCTCTGTCCATGGGCTTTTCCAGGCAAGAATACTAGAGTGGGTTGCCATTTTCTTCCCCAGGGGATCTTGTCGACCCAGGGACCAAACCCACGTCTCCTACATTGGCAGGCAGATTCTTTACCACTGAGCCACCAGGGAAGCCTAATGTACTAATAATTAGTACAAGAGAAATGACAACAGTTATTGAGTACTGTCTGTTGTCCTAGGCATTGTTCAACTACTTCATGTGTGTATGAACCTTTAGTCTTAATAATGTATGGTAGATTCTTTATGATTCCCTAATTGAAGTTAGAAAAATTGAAATACAAAATATTTTTCTAAAGTCTTGCAGATAATGAAGTGGGAAGCTGAGACAGCAAAGTAGATGCTGGGTGAAAACAAACCCTGATTATATTGAACTCTATGCCCATTCAGTGCCTGCACCCAAGTGACTACAAGATTTTAGATCTTTTCTGTCCTTCTCTCACTCAATCTCTCAACAGTTGAGCAAATACCTATTTTGTGGCAACTCTAGGTAGTGAAGATGTAATAGTAAGTGAAATATTTTAAGACTCCTGCCCTTTGGAATTTCCCTTTCAGTGGAAGAGAGATCTTTAGATTCACACACACACACACACACACACACACACACACACACACACACACACAGCATGTAAAATAGTAGTAATTGCAAAGGTGAAGGATAAAGCTGGAAAAGGAGCCAGAAGGGGTGGAGGCAGCCGTGTGGGCACTTTTAGACAAGGCTGATCATGGAAGGCCTCAACAGCAAAATGACATTTCTGTAAGATTTTTAAGTAGGGATGAGCCATACAGATACCTGGGGAGAAGTTTTCCAGGCAGAGGGAAAATTAATTTAAAAGACCCTGAAGCAAGATTGTGCCTGGTGTGTGAAGGGAAAGCAAAGAGGCCAGAGTGGTTGAAGTGGAGGAAGCAAGAAGGGTATCAGGAGAGAGCAGAGAAGGAACGGGGTCATATAGGTAGGGTCTTGCAGACAGACTGTGAGCTTTGACTTGTATTCTGGGTGAGATGGGAAAATGTAGGACGGTTTTGACCTGATTACATGACCTGATTTGAGATAGATCATGCTGGCTGCTGTGTTAACATTAAACTAAATGGAAGCAGGGCTTCTCTGGTGGCTCAGATGGTAAAGAATCTGCCTGCAGTGCAGGAGACCTGGGTTTCATTCTGGGTTGGGAAGAGCCCCTGGAGGAGGTCAGGGCAACCCACTGCAGTATTCTTGCCTGGAGAATCCCCATGGTCAGAGGAGCCTGGCGGGCTAAGGTCTATGGGGTTGCAAAAAGTCAGCCACAACAGAGCAACTAAACACATATGGAAATAAGAACAGAAGCAGTGGCCAAAAAACAAACAAAAAAATAGAGACTAGTTAGGAAGCTATTGCGATAAATAGGCAGTAAGTGATGATGGCTCAGCCAGATTAATAGTGGAGATGGTAAGATGTGGTTGGACTCTGGAAATATTTTGAAGGTAGAACCAACAGGATTTATTGATGAATTAGATGTGGGATGTGAGAGAGAAAAGGAAGATAAGGATGACTTCAAGGTTTTCAGTCTGAGAAACTTAAAGAATGGAATTGTCATTTATTGAGATGAGGAAGACTACAGAAGAAGCAGGTTTGGGGGAAAGAAAATAAATTCAGGTTTGAAGTGCTTATTAAATATCTCCCTGGAGAAGCTGAATAGACATCTGGACACATAAATGAATATGGATATGGAGCTCAGGGAAGAGAAGCAGAGTAAGAAATAAAATAGAAAGTAATCAGAGCACGTATATGGATTTTAAAAACCATGAGACTAGATGAAATCACTAAAGGACTAGTGTAGAAAGAAAAGTGTCTAGGTTTACACATTGATCCCTGGCCCTCTCCAATGTCTAAGGCTACGAGGAAACAGAAGGGAATCCAGGAACAGTGTGCAGAGAGGTAGGCGGAACTCCAGGCAAGCGTGATGTCCCTGGTTGCCAGGTAAGGCAAGTGTTCCTAGGAGAAGGGCAATCAAATGCTGCTGGTACATCAGACAAGAACATGGACCTTTGGACTTAACAACACTGAGACCATTGCTTGATCTCATTAAGAGGTGTTTTCTTGGAGTGGAACAAGAGATTGGTGGGGTAAAAACCTGAGTGCAGTGGATTCAGAAGAGAATGGGAGGAGAGATACTAGAGACATCAAGTGTAGCCTGCTCTTTCAAAGAAACTGGCTATGAAGGTGAAGCCATGAGGAATCATCAGTCCAATCCACTTCACCTATAATCTGGCTTTACTAATCGATTGTTTTAACTGATGCTACAGAAGATTTGTGGACTTCCCAGGTGGCATTAGTGGTAAAAAAAAAAAAAAATCACCAAAAACCACCCCACCTGCCAATGCAGGAGAGATAAGAGACGTGGGTTTGATCCCAGGGCTGGGAAGAGCCTCTGCAGGAGGACATGGGAACCCACTCCAGTATTCTTGCCTGGAGAACCCTATGGACAGAGGAGCCTGGAGGGCCATGGTCCACAGGGTCGTGACGAGTCGGACTGAAACGACTTAGCACACACACAGAAGATTTGCATGTCCTCCAAGCAGCACAGAGCCTAAATGGTATTTTTGACCAAGTTCTTTTTCTGAGAACTTGCAGTCAGTTGTGTCTAGTTCAGCTGAGCCAGGAATCAGCTGTGTCTAGTCAGAGACTAAGCTGCCTAAGACTGAATAGGACCACTGACCATCCAACTGGGCATGTGTGAGTGTCCCCTTGACTTTTTGATGTCAAAGAGTTGAAACTCCACCCTCAGATGGTGATAAGCACCTCCATGTTTGAACCTGCAGAGGCCTGGAGCTTAGTTGGGCCTGCACAGAATGACAATACTACATGCACCTTTTTTTAAATTACTTTCCTGACGCTCCCCATGTACCCCACACCTCAGAATGCCCTATGACTTCATCCTCATCTAATAAATACCCCAAGCCCCTCCCCTCCAGGGAGGCAGATCTGAGAGTTTCTTCCATCTCCTTGCTTGGCTGCCTTGTGAATTAATCTCTCTCTTTGCCACAGACCGCAGCATCTCAGCATCTGCTTGCTGTGTATTGGGCAAAGCGAACCTCCAGCTTTACTGAGAAATTAGAGAATGTTTAGACATTTCTCTCCTAAGCCCCGCTCCAGCACACAAGGGCCTGCGCTCCTGAACTCACCTCCTTCCAGCCCTCAGTGGAAGAAGTGATTCTTCTCTACTCCTGGCACATTCCAGCCTGCTTCCTTCATACTGGGGCCTTCACTTGTTATCTTCTCTCTGTTAATCATACTTTCTTGGGTTTCCTCTGCTCAGCCTAAGAGTGCATTCTACTCTCATCCTCTTAACCTTCTACCTCATGAAAAAAGGAAGGCTTAAGCTTGCTGTTTCGACTTTCTCAACTCTCATGCACTTCTGTAACTCTTCCCTGTGAATTCGACCTTCTTGAGATACTCGGGCAAAGACAATCACTGACCCTGGAATTTGGGGGTGGAAAGGGTTGGGGGGGCGATGAGGAAAGAGGGGTGGAGGGTCTTCACTTGATCTTGTGCAGCTTGTGAAGCTGCAGCCCACTGAGATCTGGGGGTACAGTGTCTCGATTGGTGTGCTGAATGTGAAGAGGCAGTTCTGGGTTCAGCTATCACTTGGGACTTCTCTGGCTATGTCTCTTTGAGAAAGTTGCTTATTGCAGCTACAAATCATTACAGCTTTGTGTCATTAAATAGCTAACGTGGATTCAAAGACAAAATTAGTTGAGTAGGGGGAAGGCTACTTTGTATGCAATATCTCCTTTAGTTCTTCTAGCAGAGATAAATCTTATGACTACTTATACGTGAGATGGAGGCAGAGATTATGCAACTTGCCCCTGTAGTCACTCAGCCCGTTAAGTGCTAGTGCTGTTTTCTGCTCTCTGTCTCTAAGCCCCTGTTCACTCCCTTCTGTGTGAGATACAATATAAGCTTCTGTATCAGGAAGGCATTTTCTCAAGCATGTCCCAACCAGGAGTATTACTTTTCCCTGCTCTTCCATGGTTCCCTATCTTAGTTAATGGGGCAAATCCCCCTGTGCAGAAAGCCGGGAGCGCACCTAGATTTCTTCTTCCCCCTGGTCCCTGCACCTCTCCTGACACCCACCTCGCCTGCAGGCTGCCTCTTTCATGTTTCCCACGACAGACTCCTCATCCCAGCTCTCATGGGCCTCATTACCGCCCAGGTCCTCAGCGCCGCTCCCTATGACTATACCCTTCACCTCCAGGGAGCAGACCTGAGGCTTTCTTTTGCCTTCCCACTTGACTAATTTATTTTGAATAAACCCTCTTTTTGCTGCGGACCTCAGCATTTTGGCCTTTTTGACCTGCTCTGCTTCGGGCAAAACAAACCTGTTTCACCTGGTTCGATAAAAAAGTGGAAGCACAAGAAATGGGAGCGGGAACTGGAGGAGAGATGGGGCTAAGTGAAGTTTTGGGGCCTACCACATCGCTGCTATTTGTCAGAGAAGTGACACCTCTGTAGGGTGCTGGGAATAATCTAGCAGAGAGGGAGACGTTGATGCAAGAACTACTGGGACAGTTGATGAGTAGGTGAGAGAAGGTGGGATTCAGTGCACAAACAGAGGGCTTGACCTTCCTTAAGTCACGGGCACCTTAGTTAACACAGCAGAAGGTTGGACACAGGCGAAAAGTAAGGTGTCGATTCAGCCGCATGCACTGTGAGAGTTCTCTTCAAACTGTTTTCTGTAAAACTAGAAAACAGGAAGCAAGGTCATCTACTAGGGTGAGAATGGGAAGGTATTGGAGGTCCAAGAAAAAGTATAAAATACTCAGGAACTGGGAGTGTAGATTAACCAGAGAAATACAGTGTAGCCTCTGGACATAGCCAAGAACCACTAGTAGTGATCACAAATTTGAAGTCGATCAGCATGGGTGTGTGGTTAGCGCCAAACCCTCTTAGCTGTACTGGTGAAGGTGGGAAGAGACAGAAGTGCAGTTTCAGTGGGATAATGTAGGAAGAAGCCAGACTGGGAAGACTCGAAGAGAAAACCAGGAAGTGAGGAGGCAAAGAGTCCAGATTAAGACAACTCGTCCCAGAAGGAAGTCTTATTGCTCAGAAATTGCAGAAGGATGTGGGGTTGGGAAACATAAGATTTTTTTCTAAGGTGGGAGACTCTGAAGCGTGTTTGTATGCTATGGACTGAGAAAGCAGAGAAGAAATTCTTGATGGAGGAAAGAAGGGGCCTCAAGGAAAGGGGTAATAAAGGGAGAAAGAGCATGAAACACAGGTGCAGGAGTGGACGGTGGGCCACCTGTGAGCAGGTTTGTGCAGAAGAATGGCAGGAAGGTCAGGTTCCCACTCTGAGGGCTGATATCATTAAATGAACGATAAGATGAGCTCATTGGTGGAAGAAGCAGGTGTGGGAAGTGGGAGGGAGAAGAAGGTATGAAACAACCGACTGAAAGAAGACATAAGTACATTTCTGTGGAGGCCCAGTAGGATTCCTGGCCACTGGCAAGTGTCCATATTGTGGTTTTTATCCAAAACTTAAAGGAATCAGTCTGGTCCTGTGACATGTTTCTTCAGCAAGTAGCTACTGAGAAGGTGGAGAGTTGGGTTCACCAGGGAAACCCACACATCTACAGAGCATCATGGATGAAAAATATTCTATCTCTATGGAGCCAAGGGAGAGTGGCAGAAAGGGGTGAACCAAAGGGTGGCACTGAATGTTATTCTGACTTGCTGATCCCTCTAAATGAGTTTCTATTTTAAGAGCCTGCATGTCAATAGTGCTTAATTTAATCAGCTTCTTGCAGGTTAAAAGGAAATTGAAAATCTTCATGAGTTCTGGAACAAGTTTTCATTAGAAGCTCCAGCTAATGTGCTCAGGGTATTGTAAGGCAAAGGAAGATGGCTTATCTACATATTCCAAAAGACAGTTATGACCCTGCAGGACAAATTCTTTGGGATCCTGTTTATCTGGATCTTATCAGGCCAGACTAGTTGCCATTAGGAATGATTTTCAGCATAGCCTACAGAATCATCCCTGTGATCAGTCCTGACCTTGGTATAAGGAGATTTTTAGAAGCTCTAGTTTGAAACTCAACAGACCTTAACCTCCTTACCCTGGGATGTAAGGCCTTTTATTATATGGCTTCAGCATACTTTCTTAGTTAATATCCTACTGCTCCACCTATACCAGGCTGCTTGCAGATCCCCAATAATCCAAGCAATACCCCCTCTTCACCTAGAAGAATATCCTTCATTGCCTGTCAACCTGGGCCGCTGTTACTGTTCCCTCAAGAATCCTTAAATGTCACGTCTTCAAGCTTTCTCTGATTCCTTTCATCATTAACTCCCCCTTTGCTGCTGCTGCTAAGTCGCTTCAGTCGTGTCCAACTCTGTGCGACCCCATAGACGGCAGCCCAGCAGGCTCCTCCATCCCTGGGATTCTCCAGGCAAGAACATTGAAGTGGGTTGCCATTTCCTTCTGCAATGCATGCATGCATGCTAAGTCACTTCAGTCGTGTCCGACTCTACGCAACCCTGTGGACAGCAGCCCACCAGGCTCCTCTGTCCACAGGATTCTCCAGGCAAGAATACTGGAGTAGGTTGCCATTTCAGTACTTAGTATTATGCTTTATAAGCGCTTACCACATGGTGCTGTGATTTATGTATTTTGTCTATCACAATATTCCTTGAGGGACTGTGTCAAGTTTATCCCCATAGGCCCAGCACTTAGCCCAATCTCTTACATATGATAAGCTACTCAAATAAATAACAGCATCAGATCCAACTTGTAGAGTGAGAAATTCTGATGCTAGAAACAGCTTCCACCTTTTTTAACTAAACATTAAACTTGGGGTTCTAGTCAGAAATCGGGGATTTGAATCTCTGCTCCACTATTCATTAACCAAGTATCTTTTGCCTCACTTTCCCCATATGTTTAATGACAAAAATAAGAGCACACAATGGAGTATTACTCAGCCATAAAAAGGAATGAAATTGTGCCATTTGCAGAGAAAAACAAGTATCGTTTATTAATGGATATTTGTGGAATCTAGGAAAATGGTACCGACAAACCTATTTGCAAAGCAGAAATAGAGACACAGACACAGAACATATGTATGGACACCAAGGGGGTACAAGGGGAGTGGGATGAATTGGGAGATTGGGATTGACATATATACACTATTGACATTATGTATAAAATAACCAATGAGAGCAAGAGAGTTCCAGAAAAACATTTACTTCTGCTTTACTGACTATGCCAAAGCCTTTGACTGTGTGGATCACAACAGACTATGGAAATTCTGAAAGAGATGGGAATACCAGACCACCTGACCTGCCTCCTGAGAAATCTGTATACAGATCAAGAAGCAACTGGACATGAAACAACAGACTGGTTCCAAATCGGGACAGGAATACGTCAAGGCTGTATATTGTCACCCTGCTTATTTAACTTCTATGCAAAATACATCATGAGAAATGCTGCGCTGGATAAAGCACAAGCTGGAATCAAAATTGTGGGGAGAAATATAAATAACCCCAGATATGCAGATGACACCACCTTTATGGCAGAAAGCGAAGAACTAAAGAGCCTCTTGATGAAAGTGAAAGAGGAGAGTGAAAAAGTTGGTTTAAACTCAACATTCAGAAAACTAAGATCATGGCATCTGGTCTCATCACTTCATGGGAAATAGATGGGGAAACTGGAAACAGTGGCAGACTTTATTATTTGGGGCTCCAAAATCACTGCAGATAGTGACTGCAGCCATGAAGTTAAAAGACACTTGCTCCTTGGAAGAAAAGTTATAACCAACCTAGACAGCATATTAAAAAGCAGAGACATCACTTTGTCAACAAAGGTCCATGTAGTCAAGGCTATGGTTTTTCCAGTGGTCATGTATGGATGTGAGAGTTGGACTATAAGGAAAGCTGAGCACTGAAGAATTGATGCTTTTGAACTGTGGTGTTGGAGAAGATTCTTGAGAGTCTCTTGGACTGCAAGGAGATCCAACCAGTCCATCCTAAAGGAAATCAGTCCTGAATATTCACTGGAAGAACTAATGCTGAAGTTGAAGCTATAATACTTTGGCCACCTGATGCGAAGAACTGACTCCTTGGAAAAGACCCTGATGCTGGGAAAGATTGAAGGAAAGAGGAGAAGGGGATGACAGAGGGTGAAATGTTTGGTGGCATCACTGACTCAATGGGCATGAGTTTGAGTAAACTCTGGGAGTTGGTGATGGACAAGGAGGCCTGGCATGCTGCAGTCCATGGGGTCTCAAAGATTCAGACACGACTGAGCAAATGAACTGAACTAATGAGAACCTCCTGTATAGCACAGGGAACTCTACTCTGTGCTCTGTGGTGACCTAAATGGGAAGGAATCCAAAAAAGAAGGAAATTATGTATACATATAGCTGATTCAGTTTGCTGCACAGCAGAAACTATCACAACATTGTAAATCACTATATTCCAATTAAAAAAATAAGAACATCAAGGTCACAGGATTACTAGAAAAATTACATAAGACAAGGAATTCCCTGGCAGTCCAGTGGTTAGGACTCCATTTTCATTGCCAAGAGCCCTGGACTGGGAACTGAGATCCACAAGCTGTGTGGCAGGGCCAAAAAATAAAATGATACAAGACAGTGCATACAGTATGCTTAGCTCAGTGTTTTCCAGGCTTGGCATAAAATGGGTAATAATCATTAGTTATCATAATCATTACTATGAATTGTAATTATCTGGAAGCCAGATTCTTGCTGATTTGTCTCTGCCTGCACCCTTGTCTTGAAACCTTAAGTAGTTCCTCTTTGCATGCATCTTTGCCTTGCATTCCTTGCCTGCTCTGCCCCATCTCTTCCAAACTACCATCCCACTCCAAGATGCCTGGTCTTCTGGAGGCAGGACCATGGCACCTAATTAGCCTACCTCCTACACTGCCTCCCTGAGATTCCTCTTACCATGGCCCCCTGCACCCCACCCCACCTCTGCAGGCACCATCATCTCTGCGGTCTTTTCCCCACCTTAGCTTCTGCCTGGGCTTCCATACCTGGCTGTCAGTACACAAGTCTCAGGCTTCCTTCCCTCCTCTGTCGACTCTGCCTCCATCCTCAGTATCTGCCCAACCCCCACTTTTCCAGGGCCCTCTGGATCTGCACAGAAGTGCCATGGTTCACTTTTATCCATACTTGGCCATAGTGCACATTATACACTTGCTGTGTGTACTTTTTGCTGAACAATACACACAGAAGGATGTGCTGCTAATCCAGTTAATTTCTCTCCTGCAAGGATTCCCATTATCCGTCTGCAGTATTCTAAAGGTCTTCAGTTTACCAGACTGTTGACCATTCTAACCCAATCACACAGATTATGCTACAGTTTTAGGAAAGTCACTCAGTTGTGTCTCTTTGTGACCCCACGGACTATACAGTCCATGGGATTCTCCAGGCCAGAATACTGGAGTGAATAGCTGTTCCCTTCTCCAGGGGATCTTCCCAACCCAGCGACTGAACCCAGATCTACTGTATTGAGGGCAGATTATTTACCAGCTGAGCCACAGGGAAGCCCAAGAATACTGGAGTGGGTACCCTATCCTTTCTCCAGCAGATTTTCTTGACCCAGGAATCAAACTGAGGTCTCCTGCATTGCAGGCAGAATCTTTACCAACTGCTGCTGCTCCTGCTAAAGTCACTTCAGTCGTGTCCGACTCTGTGTGATCCCATAGACGGCAGCCCACCAGGGTCAGCCATCCCTGGGGTTCTCCAGGCAAGAACACTGGAGTGGGTTGCCATTTCCTTCTCCAGTGCAGGAAAGTGAAAAGTGAAAGTGAAGTCGCTCAGTCGTGTCTGACTCTTCGCGACCCCATGGACTGCAGCCTACCAGGCTCCTCCATCCATGGGATTTTCCAGGCAAGAGTACTGGAGTGGGGTGCTATCACCTTCTCTGCTTTACCAACTGAGCTATCAGGAAAGACTTAATTTCAACCAGGGCCATCTAAAAGGTCATTTCATCCTAGCTGGAGCTCTGAAGCAGAATTCCAGCTGTGGATGATGGTGGTTACAAATGCTGTGGCTTTGACTTTTAATTTCAATGCATTTCCCAATCAGAAACTTTAGGCCTATGCAATATTTTGACTATAGCTCTTCACTCAACTACCAAACAGTCTGGGGAAGTTAGTGAGTTTTGTAGCAGAGGTAAATATCTGGGTATAAGGAGAATACCATATTCTAAATGTTTCCCAAGCCTCAGAGTTAGAAATGAACTTGGCCAAATCTGAAGTCTTAGTCAGTTGAAATGGCAAATGTAGCAGGGAGAGAGAGAGACAGAGCAAAACTGCCCCTGGAACTGATCATTCCTGGTTATTGTTGTTTAGTTGCTAAGTCATGTCCGATTCTTTGCCACCCCATGGACTGCAACATGCCAGGCTTCCCTGTCCTTCACTATCTCCCAGAGTTTTCTCAAACTCATGTCCATTGAGTCTATGATGCTATCCAACCATCTCATCCTCTGTCACCCTTTCTCCTTCTACCCTCAATAAACTACCCTTAAAACAGAGCTACTGTTATAAGTCCATTAAACAAGGCACTTACTCCATATCATCAAATGAGTTAACAACTCTCTCACAGAATGTTACTATATTATGTAAAATTATGTATGGACTTTATAAGAAATACATTTATATGTAATTATGTTTTACTTATACAATTATATTTTATAAAGGAAGATATACTTTTAGACCCAGAGGCTTCTGCAATGTGAAATAAAACCTTTTTAGTGTCAAAAATGCATTTTCTGCAAAAACCAAAGGGAGGCAATTCCTCTTATTTCCTCAGTAGAGAGAGATCGTAAGGCAATAAAATTATTCCACGCATCATATTAGTGGTTAGTTAACTCGATATGGGAGAAGAGATGAGGGCTGGAGGGAGACCAATCGCTGTTTACAACATTTTGAGTGATGGTTCATTCAACAATAATGGCTCCTTTCCTCCATGTTAAAAGAAACAGCAGAGATGAAAGGGACTTCTTCCCTGACCTGGAAAAGATGCCATGCAGACACTGGAGGAGGTGGGGGGAGGAAGAGCCCAGCTCTTTCCCAGGGCTTCAGCCTCCTCCGTGGGGATTGGAGTTGAGATTCAACGCACAACTGCATTCCCGCAGCCCCCTCCCACGTGGAGCTGCTAGTCCCTGGGGCCTGATGCTAAATATAGCGCCTGCCTTTCAGACTGACAGGAGAGCTCCTGCTGTGTACACCGGAGGAGCTGAATCTTCACACACTCCTAATATGGTAGCCCCGCAGCCCATCAGAGGGAAGCTGGCGGGAGACCAGCGGGGCTGACACAACGCTGCCTTGAGGTTAACCCTTTCGTAGAAGGCAGAGTGGACGCTAGCTTGAGCCCTGGTCACAGCAGATTCGCCAGTTACTGAGAATCTGAAAACCAGGATCTGGTCCCCCTTGCAAATAACAGTATTTGCCGACAATAAATGCTAGATCGAGGAAGCGGGGCAAAATAAACTGCCTCAAGCCCAAGGGTCACTGAAATAAATCCAGAAGAAAGAACAGTCTCTGGAGGGTGGGAAAGGCTGTAGAAAAGAAGACCACAGAGGGACTGAGGAGTATGTGCCAGGCCTGCCCCACAGACCATGTGACACTCTCACAGCAGCTGCGCCCACCGCACAAGGGCGGGCAGGTGTTCCTGCTGGCTGTTGAAAACAGACCCAACAGTGAGCAGAGACTGCAGACGGTGGCTCTCGTGGCCGCTGGCTCTTCCCAGCAGGCGGGAGACCCGGCTAGCCCAAGGACTGGGCCATTCAGCGTTTCACAGTGTCTCCCAGGAGGCAAAGGACCACGGCCATTGTACGAGTAATAACAGGCAGCCCAGCCCACGGGTAAACAACTAATGTCCCTATTAACTCACCAAAGTGTTAGGGTGAAATGCTAAAAGCTTCCTCCTCTCTCTCCTCAGGGTGGGGGTGGCGTGGGGGGGGTGGAGAAGACCAACGTGGCAGCTTCTGCATCCCCAGCTTACCTTCTGATGACAACATGGGGGTCAAGGGAAAGGAGACCAATTTCACTGAATATGGAATGGGCTAAAGAGAGATTTTCATGGGTGGAGGTCCTCTCTTCAAGGCTGAACACCTAAACTTTCCAGAGCTACAAACAGAGGCCACGTGACTCTCAGCACGTGACTGTAAGGCCTCAAGGGTTCCAACAGAACATCACTTAATATTGACAGTTTCTTTCACACGTGCCTTCCTTAGTCTCAGGCTAGAGAGAGGGTGAGTTTGGAGGTGCTTATGAAGTGCTACCCAAGGAACAGAAGCATAAATCCCGGGTCTAATTAGTGATGCTATTCGGCTTTCAGATGAGCTGACATGCCCTTGGTAGGGCTTTGGGTTGGTAAAACCTGTGGATCAATGTCAGTTTAAGGTGGTATCTCTCTGTTCACCCATGAAACACGACAAAGGACAGGGTCCTTCCTCAGAAGCAGCAGAGAGATGCGTTTCTTCGAAGTGAACAGAGGTAGGCAGCCATTCTTCATACTAAATGTGAGCTGAGCCATTACATTCTTTAAACACTGGTTTACTGGGCAGGTTTGTGTGAATGTGTGTCTTTGGCAAAGTTCTCAAGAGCTGTCTTTTTCTTAGGGCAAAAAGAAAAAAAAAAAAACACTCTCAGCCAAGGCCAAAAAATGATTTCAGCTAAGAAAGGAACTGCTATAGCCTGTAATATAAACCATGAAATAACTGTAGCCAGAGCCAGAAAATATGGTCATTAGAACAACTTGAGCAAGAACCAGGCTGTAACAGCTCCCTCCCCACCCCCCCACCCCCCAAGATAAGTGTGCTTTCATCTTTACGGCTTCTACAGCAGGCGAATGACCTTAGGATGACTTTCAAGTCCTGAATTTCTCTCTGAAAGAAAATATTAAGGAATAGGAAAATCATAGACAGGCCCTAAAATTGAAGGGGAATTTCTTATGAGTTTACTTAGAAAGGCAATCATTAAAGACTTTGGAAATGACCTTTTCAACTACAAAAGAAGGACTTGGGGAACAGAGGGGCCACAGGCAGGATACACAGGGTCAGATCAAGTCTGAATATGGAATTTCAGACCAGTTGCTGAAAATAGAGGAAATTAAAAGCTGGGGTAGAATTAGGTCACCTTAGCACTTTGATCAGGGGCCCATTTAGTAAACGTGATGCTGCTCAATATGCGGCTGTTACAACTGAAGGAAGAGATGAAGGTGATTGGTGTGGTAGCCGCTCTGGATGCGCCCATGGAACATCTGACAGGAGGTGGTAGGAAGGCTGGTCTCTGGACTCTAGATCCTGCACGTCCTTTCCTCTGGCTCCTTTCTCCGTCTCTGTTCTGCATCCCAGGGGCAGCTCTCCATGCTCCCAGACAGCAGACTTCGAGGTGGGTTTGAGGCTAGAGAGTGAGAGCCTGCTTGGATATTTCCTCCCTGCTTGGCTCCTGCTCCTTGCCGTCCTCTGACAGGCGGCATCCTGTCAGGTCACTGCCTTCAGGATTCCTGTTCTCACCGGGCTCTGGAAGCAAATCCCCCTTCCCCTTGCTCTTCAGCCCTGGAGGTGTAACGGCGTTCTGCTCTCTGCTCTCTGGCTGCTCCACCAACCACTGTTGGCTCCCTTGCTTGTACCCTGCCACTCACATAGCCCCACCACTATACCCTCTTCACGTAAAACCACTTGTGTGGAACTGTATCCTCTGCCAGGACACGGAGCCATACTGCCCTGGAGACATGGTCACGAAAGAGATGACCTCATTTAGCTTTGCCTTAATGTGGGAAAAGAACAGGTAGTATCAGTACAGAACTTAGATTGGTGGTTCACTGTTTTCTTTAGGCATTTTCAGCAGCAGACTCATGTCTTTTATATATATGTTATAGGAAGTCTAGGCCTGAGCCCCCAGAGAGGTATGGTCAAATTTCCATCTGGAGGGACCCAGCAAGAAGGTGCAAGGTCGCAGAGGTGAACTGCTGCAAACCTTCCCACTGGTGTCAAGAGAGCTTAGGACTCTAGAAATAACTCCTGATGTATAAAGGGGTAGAAATGTTTTGCACTTATTTTTCTTCCTGGATATGAATACATGGTCAAGACAGGAGAAAGATGAAAAAGAGACACAGGAGAAGAGAGGAACCAGGGTTGAGATGGAGAAGGAGGAGAGGAGAAAGAAGAGAAGGGAAGGGAGAGGAGAAAAAAAGAGAGCTACTAATTGTTACATTTCAGTCTAATGAAGTCTCTTTCGTAGAAGACGAAATGCTTTTACTTGAAGAATTAATGCCAAGAGTTTTGCTTTGAAAAAAGGGTCAGCCTACATAGATACTTAATTTACAACCTAGAGCTTAGACGCCTTTCACACACACCTTATCTAAAATATCCCCATCCTCCATAACGCTCTGTGGCGTGGTGTGTTTGATTTTGTCCTCATGACACTTAGCGCCACCTGACATGACATTATAGTACTTCTGTGAATGTCACTGGTCAGTCCTGGCCCCTGGCGTGCCAGCTCCAAGACACCAGGCATGCTGTATTCCTTCACCGGTGCCCAGGCAAGAGTGGACATCAAGATGAAGGTGGTATGGCAGAAATCAATATGACATTGTAAAGTAATCTTCCTCCAATTAAAAAACAAAAACAAAACAAACAAAAAACCCAGGAGGGGGAAAAAAAAATCCCCTGAACTTATGGGATCCCGTGAACTTCCAGGTTGATGAGCATGTAGTGGTGCTGCGAGGGTACCCTCTGATAGGGCGTGGAAGCTCTGCACCCTTCCACCCATCCTTGCTTTGTGCCTCTCTTCCATCTGGGTGTTCCTGAGTTGTATCCTCCTCTGTGCTGAGTCACTTCAGTTGTATCTGACTGTGACTCTGTGGACTGTAGCCCACCAAGCTTCTCCATCCACGGGATTCTCCAGGCGAGAACACTGACATAGGTAGCCGTTCTCTTCTCCAGGATATCTTCCTGACCCAGGAATGGAACCTGTGTCTCTTAGGTCTCTCGCATTGGCAGGTGGATTCCTTACCACTAGCGCCACCTGGGAATCTAGTAAGTATTTTCCTGTGGCAGCGGGTGGGGGGGGGGGGGGGGGGAGGAGGAGGGAGGGAAGACTAAGGCGAACATGGGGATCTGGAGAGTCCGGGAACCTCCAGTGGTCGTTCCTCTTGCAAAGCAGGTGGGTGAGCGGTGATGAGCATACGAATAACTGATTACTTTCTGTCTCCAGAAATCTGAATCAGGGACACTTACATATTCAAGAGTGAGTCTCTCCCAAAATGACTTTCTGTGAAAACCCAATTCAGGGCTTGAGTCACATGTCAGTGGCAGAGAATGAAGTGTCCCTTTTTTCTCTTGCTCGGTGCTGGATTTTCTTCCTATGAAAATAAGGAAGAGAAGACTCCAGATGGAAAGCCTCACATTGTCGGCAGATTTAGAAAAAAACTCCCTGGGAATTTGTATTGGTGATGCAGTCTGGTGCAGACTGACAAGCGAGTCATCTTCCATCTTATTGCTTTAATTTCAGGCTTCAGAGATGCCCAGCTCTGTTGTTCAAAGCGTTTTATTAAAAATTTGTGAGGAGGTCTCTGTGGGCCTGTCTGATTTCATTATCCCTGACACAGCACACAAACGGAGCAGGGCCGCAGGAGGCTGGAGATGGCCGTCTGTGGCACTGGGGTGAAGCAAAGGCCTCTGGAACCTTCCAGTACTCATCACAGATGTTCTAATCTGCTGGGGGATCTCTCACGTAATCACGAGTCCATATATAACTAAGTGCATACTTCTCAGCCATTAAACCACCAGCATCCTAATCAGAAGACAGACACCCACCACAGCCCAATCTTTAACTTATCCCCTTAGTCTAACTTCCACGATAGCTGCTCTCATTAGCAAAATTCCATTCTCTAAGAATTTCGAGTCCAGGTAGAGCAACAAAATGCCAGCCGTTCCTCTATGGCTTTGAGGCACGAATCCAACATTCCACAAAGCAGGGACGCTGCCATTCAGACTGTGATCCAGACATCTGAGTCCTCCAAAGCCTAGGAACAGACCTGACAATACCCTGAAAGGCAGGGATTGCCTGATGGCACCAGTGAAAGTGGAGCCCCATGAAAAGAGCAGATGGGCTTGTATGTCCCTAGGAAGGAGCCCTAGGTCACGTGAAGGTGGTCAGTGCAGCTAAACAATCTAGCTTCTCCCACACAGATATTTCTGGTTGCCAGGAGAGAGTGATCTCCCACCTCAAGAGCAGCCCTGTTGAAACATGCCCAGTGCAGTTGATGAAGGTTTGGGGGTACAGGGGTGGGAGGGGGTGTACTGGCCACATGGATGGACATGTAGAAAGCAAAAAGAGCCTCTGGCAGGCTGTCTAGATTTCAGCTCCTGCTCACTCCCTGACTCCATCTCAGCCTTTCTCAACCTGAGATAAATGTTAGGATCGACTAATAGCTTTTAAAACACAACAGTGCCTGGACACCACCCTCAAAACAAATAGGATCAAATTAGAATTTTTCTTCCCCCCAACCCCTCAAATTTCTAGTAGAACGTATAAAGGTATAAAAAGTTTGGGAAAACTTTGAGAGCAGAATTGCAAAGTTAATACCGAGGATGAACTTCTTTGCTTCCTCTGGTCATACTCTCACTCTGAGGGATTGGGGTCGCCTTGCCAAACCCAGGGGGCTTTCACGGCCAGAGAGGAAGGTGGACGGAGGACAACCAAGAGAGCAGGGAGGGCAGCCTCCGCTGCTCAGGCCCCAGTGCCCTGAACTGCCTAAGGGCAGGCCAGGACCTGATTCCATAACTGGTTTGGGAACTTTGCAAATTCCTGAGCCAATGCCCAGGGCTAGAGAAACCACCAGGCCTATGTAAGACCTAAGCATCGACCTTTGATTCAAGGTCACACCTACAAGTGAAGATCAAAAGACTCCTCACTCCCTCTACAGTACCCCTTCCAACTCATTAAAGTCGGCCCTGCTTAACCTCCTTCCCCTGCTCACAGGAGCCTCGGGGCAGGTCTTTTTTGTGCTATGTCCGGGGCCTGTGTTAGTCTGGGCAGTGGTCCCGATCTTGACTCACAACATCACGGCCCTATTCAGGGGGTGAAGAGTGGGAGTGGGGCGGCATGATCTGTATGACTGTGGATGGTGACCCTAAGGAAGCCATGATTAGACAAGCAGGCCAGATACACAAATGTGCAAATGACTGAACACACACACACACAGCAAACCACCAGCATGGCCAAGAAAGAAAAATAGCAGCAACAAAACCAGAAGACTCATTTTACCCTAGACAGGGATCAAACGTTTCCGCGTAAACTGTGATTTTAGTTGCTTCTTCCTCAGCCCTAGAAATTATGCTTTCCTTTAAAGAGCTGATGTAGCACTCTAAATGATACATTCAGTACTGGAATTCAGTGTTCTGTTTCTCTCTAGGATGGTAATAGAGACTGGATACATGTCCTAGTGTCTAATTCTCAAGTTATATAATTAGTAACTACATCATGCAAATTTTTTTTAAGTCCTGCTACAAGATAGCATCTCATAGGAGGCAAAGCTGAAGTTGTTCAGCAGGTTCATTTTCCTTTTCTTTAAGTACTAGGGCTTCTTTTAGCCACAAATCATTATCTGTTTCTTTTTATTACTACCATTATTATTATTACTATTTGACCACAGTTGAGAATGTTCTAGAAATTTGAGTTAGTGAGAGGAAAAAGGAGTATGACATTGAAATCTTCTCAAAATGACAGCTCCTTGCATCTCCTGAGAAGTCATTCAGAGAGGGATTTTCTCAGACCCCTAATTTTCATGATCATGATTTCTATCTTATGAAGTGATTAGGTTTTCTCTAATTTTTATGAGACCCCAATGCATGTCATGATTCACTCTTTGGTTTAAAAACAAAAAAATCTGTGGTGGGCAGGACAGACTAAAAGAGAGAAGAAATCAAATTATATTAACTAGGAGGCACTAAGTCTGGAATGGAATAAATCTACCAACTTTTGGTTTTCAGTTATACAACTATTTCTTATCCACAGTCCCAAAATATGCTATCATACAGTTCAAAGGGCCAGACCTTAGGGCTCTGATCTTCTGAAAGGTTGATTTTTGGCTCACTGACCACCTTGGGAGACCCACAGAAGTCTGCTCATAGTAGGTCAAGTTAGGGACTGATGTGAGAACCAGCTGGAGTCAGCACCTTTTTAAAACTGCATTTTCCCTCAACAGAGAGAAGTTGCTCCTTTGGTGAAGTGCATCTCAGCAGAGCTAATGGTTGCACTTGATCTGTTGTCTTTTCTTAGGGGGCATTTTATCTAGAAAGTACCAATGCGCGCGCTCTCAGACTGAGAGTGCTCCCCCTCCCCACCCCGGCCTTTCATTCTCTCCTCACTGCAAACACACAGGCACTTGCTTCCAAGCCTGTCTGCTTCTGGGGATGTCCTTTTCTCTAGCACACACAGAAGATAAGAACAGCAGCACCACCGACTGACACATCCCTTAAACTCTGAGAACCAGCGTTGGCAACTGCAACCACAACAAACAGTCCACGTGGAGGGCCCGCAGTTCCGCCTCAAACATGGGAGTTCAGGCCAACTCAAATATTTCCAAAACACCTCTCAGAGCCAAACGCTCATCTCTGCACACTTAAGGAGCAAACACTCCTCATCTCGGGGAGCTTTTTTAAACAGCCCTCCATATTAGTGTTCGGGTTAGGTTTATGTAAGAAAGTCAACAGAGGCTTCTAGTTACCTCTGGAGCTAGTCTCTTTGGGGTTATGCAAAGTCAAAGCTTAACACACTACACCACAGCTCATCAGTGAGTATAGTCCAGTACTAATGGTAATTAGCATGTAATAGAATCAAACAATATACAAGTTGTTTTTGTATCCATTGTGTCTGCTGTAATGAATAAAATGGAGAAGTGTGAATTACACAGTTTTCAAGAGATTAAAATGGTCTATCAGTTCTGTGGAAGAAGGTGACTAGGACTCACCCTGAGTGGCATAGTATGAGCTACATTTTCCAGGAGAAATTTCCATACTTAACACAACATTCCTTCCAGATTTTCCAAAACAAATCTGGTTTCTATCAATTTGCCCTCTTGTTGCCATAAACATCTTTGTATTTGCCATGTTGGGTACCATGTATTTTTGGTTTATAGTCAGCTTAATAAGCATTTACTACAACTTTCGGTGCATATTCAGGCCATTTAAATACAGGGGAGTGTTAGTCACTCAGTCATGTCTGACTCTTTGCAACCCCATGGACTGTAGCCCGCCAGGCTCCTCTGTCCATTGGATTCTCCAGGCAAGAATACTGGAGTGGGTAGCCATTCCCTTCTCCAGTGGATCGCCCCAGCCCAGGGATTGAACCTGGGTTTCCCACATTGCAGGCAGATTCTTTACCATCTGAGCCACCAGGGAAGCTGTCTAAACATAGTTCACTCTCAAATTTGGATGCTACAAGCATACTATATTTTAAAAAGGAAGGATGGCACCAAATCATACCACAACTTTTGTAACCCGGATTTAAATATTGGCATTTAACAATTTAATATCTTTAACCACCCTCATACAATGTCATATAATTGTTTTGTTTGCATAAATTAATAGAATTCTGGGTGCACACAGACATGTACACACATGCCCCGGGTCTGGTGTAGGTTTCAGGCTTGTCCTTGGATCCCCTTATCTCTGGCTAAAAGTGTATTTAGAGAACATGTTAAACATCTAAATGAAAGGAGTTTCATGACTTTGGTCCTGCAGGGTAGGAAAAAATTTTCCTCCACCTTTCTAAGTTCCTGGCTGGGGCCCCTGGAACAAGAGAGATTGCCAAGAAAAAAAGGTAACATTTATTAACGTGTATATCCCACGTATGTGGGAGACACCTAGAGAAATAAGTAACTCAAGGAGGCAGCTTAGAATTCAGGCTGAAATACCACCTTCAGATAAATCAAAGAGAGGATAGCGGTGGTGGTGGGGGGGGGGGGGAGGGGGGGGTGTGCAGGGAAGGTCACGTGGGGACAGGTGACCAGGAACTAAATAGGGTAAACTTCTTTATACAGACTTCAGCCTGTGGCTTCACCATGGCTAAGCCTCTTCTGGTTTAGAGTTATCCTTCTCTTCCTGGTCCAGAAATGGAGACCCCCCTCTCCCTCTTCCAAATGGAGATCTCCTTTATAGGCATACATTTTCTTTACAAAAGGGCAACTTTTATTCTGTTTTCAGAACTCTCTGTCTGCTGTTTCTCAAAGCAATCCTTATGCCTAGAGGCCTATTTGGGGCTGGTGTATGCTGGCATCCTACAGTAATACAAAATGCCCTTCTGGCCTCCAAGTGAGAGGCCATTCGGTGAATACTCATAAAGCAGCCTCCAAAGTGAGCACAGATCCCAGTAAACACGATCATGCGCCTGATGGGAGAACGCCAATCCCCAAAATCCGGGTGGGAGCTCCATCTTCTGAACGCTTGGCTCTAGAAGCCTGGGAAGAGCTGGGCAAAAATCCCTGAGGCCTGGAAACAATTTCACAGGCAGATACATTTTTAAACTAACTACAAGGTTGCTGGAGCTCCAACTTTGCACTCTTTTCCCCAGTAGCTTTCAGGGGAGCAACATGGAAAGTTAAACTTGATCAGCTTTCCAGCGTTGCCTGTCTTCCCACCTGCTGCTTCCAGGGTGTCCTGGGGTGAATGGTGGGGAGCTGGCCTGTGAGAGAGGACTGTCTGCTTCCCAAGCCCACTGGGAGAAAACCTGTTAAAAGCAAAATGAAATCTTCCCCTGGGGTCATTATTCATTAGGCCCAGCTCTGAACACGATGCATGTGAGAAGTCTTAGGGAAGTTTTAAGACCTAGAAGTGGAACCTTTTTTCACCTATGCATATTTACCAGCAGTGGAAACCTCCATCCTCACACCCTATTCCTGAGATGACAGCACTAAAGTTGTGGCCAAACACTTCCTACTAAATTAGGAGAAAAAATACAACATGGCAACCAGTCATAAGTAAGACACGGGAATCCCTGTAAGATCTTTCTCACTGAATCACTCACTCCTTGCAGGTGGGGATTGGGGCTGGTTTCATGGAATAATATCCTTTCTAGATTTTGAACACAGCTCCTTCCTCATAACTCTGTCCTTCCCAACAGCCATCCAAATTCTAGGGCAGTTCACTAGGTGAAGCCTTGGATCAACTGTGTGTCTGATCCTTGATCCTACATTTATTTTAGGGATTAAAGAATGACTTCCCTGGTGGCTCAGATGGTAAAGAATTTGCCTGCAATGAGGGAGATCCAGGTTCGATCCTTGGGTTGGGAAGATCCCCTGGAGAAGGAAATGGCAACCCACTCCAGTACTCTTGCCTGGAGAATCCCATGGACAGAGGAGCCTGGAGGGCTACAGTCCATGGGGTCGCAGAGAGTCAGACACGACTGAACTACTAACACACAGAAACGATGGAGGGGGAGAAGGAAGCAAGACATACTCAGAATTTAAACATTATCCCAGATCCTTGGCCCCAGATAGCATTAAAAAAAAAAATGCTGTACTGTCCATGGGCCTGTGTCTAAGCCTTCAGCCATCAGTCCGCTCAGAGCACTGTGGAGCAGGTAACATCGCCAGTGGTTTAACAATTAGAATGGCTTTTATTCAGCACCCATTATGTGCTAGACATGTTGCTGAAAGCTGCATAAAATTATTTAATCCCCTCCACTCCTGAGAGGTTTACATTATCTCCCCCCTTTTCTCCAAGAGAAGAAATCGAGGTTTAGAAAGGGCAAGAGAGGCTCATCCAAGGTCACACAGTATGATTCTGAAGCCTGCGTTTACCAGCCTCACTAACTGCAAACAGCACAGTGACAGGAAGGGAATCTGTGCTTCAAAAAATCTCAGTGCATTTACTGCTCTTAGGTGGCACAAGTGGTGAAGAACCCGCCTGCCAATGCAGGAGACTTAAGAGGAACAGGTTCAGTCCCTGGGTCAGGAAGATCCCCTGGAGGAGGGCCTGGTGAGCTACTCCAGTATTCCTGCCTGGGAAATCCCATGGACAGAGGAGCCTGGTCTGCTACAGTGCATGGGGTTGCAGAGGCAGACCCAGCTAAAAACTTAGCATGTATGCCCTCAGTCATTTGGGACTTCCCACAATCTCAAATGTTGCATCAATTCTCATTTCAGATTTTATAATCCCACTAAGACTGCAAATTTCTTGAGGTCAAAGACTGGATTTTCCACTTCTCTGTGTTCTTCAAAGTGCCTAACATAGTAATTTGCACAAAATAAGCAATTAAAATATGTGTTAACAAATCTGAACATGGTAGAGGTAAATTACTAATTATCAAGTGAGTTGAGAAAAAAAAGAGCATTCTAAAATAAAAATGGATGAGGGTTTGTCTTATCCATTTCCCAGGATGTAGGTCATTTTTAAAAGGCAAATTTGAAGTCCATCTGGAGTTCCAAAGGAGGGGAACTAGCCCAGGTTAATTAACTTTCTGAAATTGCTCCATAGCGAATGAAGAAGGGCAGTGCCAACCTCCACCAACCTCCAAATGTATCAGCGGAAAATGATCCCAGCAAAGCTCCAATGTAAATCAGGCTTGGTTCCCTGTAAGTCCCAGACTCGCACAACTTCAGAGGCACATCCTTTCATCTTTTCACTCTCTCCTGAGGGCTTATAACTTCTGCAGTGGCCGGAGGGCAGGAATCACAGAAGCTCAGCCCTCGGCCCCACATGAGCAGTAGAGCGGCTATGCAGCTGCAGGAGGCAGGAAGATAAGCAGGGAAATCCTTTAAGCAAAGACCCCAGGGGCAGAAATGCCAGGGACTGAGAGCACAGGAATGTACAGAGATTCTAATCTGCAAGGAGAGAGGAGCCGTCTTATATCCCCGCCTAAAATCATGTAAAGGGGTCACACTGCGCTCCTCCCCGAGGGCTGCATCGTCCACACTGTCCCCTCTAGAACAGTGTGTCCCCTCCCCCTCACCTCCTTACACAAGTAGGTGTTCGAGCACACGCAGCCACCCTAACTGCACTCAGGTCTCTCTTTATCAAAGTGCACAGCTCGGATCTCCTAGAAGGTGCTAGACGCTAGGCCTCCTGGTTTCCTGGGGGCAGCTGCACACCAAATAGTGTAAATCAAGGACATTAACACTACTATGTTCAAGTGAATAAAATTCTCCTCTTCCTCTGGTTCTTTATGAATTCAGCAGGATCTCTCACCTAGATTTTGTTTCCTCTCCTTCAAATACACAAGTAGGAGGTATCATCCTTTAAAGCATCTTTCTGGGGATAGGGAGACTTTTTGCCAACCTTTGTCTGGCACCATTTCTGGCCGCAATCTGCAGCCAAAGGCAGAGCCTGGCCTTTGCGGGCCATTTCCCTCCAGACATGGCCCTCAGCCAGGAGTGCACATGTGTGCTCAGGGCTGGAGCGACTGCCCCCGCCCAACAAATGTCCCGTTAGTAGTGCTCCCTGCTTCTCTCCTGTGGCGCCAGAGCCTGCCACCACGCTCTGGTTTCTCCCACTGTAGCGTGACACACAGCCGCTAGGGACCGGGTGCTGTGCCTGCCTTTTTGAAAACAAAAATATCTGCTTCTAACTCCAGTCACTATCTGGTTGTAACCTTTACTGCTATCCACGAGCCAGCATGAAACCACCACTGTAGCCTTTGGGTCTCCTGGACTTTTACAGCAGACCAGCCACTAGCTTCCTCTTGGAATCTTTTGAACAGCCAGTAGCCACTGTCCTGAGCAGTTTAAGCGTAGTCCACGTGTGTTAAAGGGCTGCCCATTGTATGTCACTTCCAGGCTTCCTTAGTGAGGAGCAAGGAAGAGGAAGACAGGATCAGAAATTAAAGTATGAAAATCTGCAAACCCATAGAGTTGATTACACTTTTCAGATTATAACTGGGTAGATTGAAAAGAATTGTTCATGTCATCAAAGCAAGTGGAAAAAATAAAGTAGGATTTTGTTTACTATGTCTGGATAAAAATGACATACCAGAAAAGGGAGAAATCTATTTAAGGAATAAAACCTGTGGAAACTGAAAAACTTCTGAGAATGTGTGATGTTTATCTCTGGAAGAGATGAGATGGAAAGAGATGAAAAAATGATATTGGTTGGGATTTAATTAGTCTACCTTAAAAGCAAGTGTCAAAAGAAATATTCAATTCTGAATATTAGCAATCAGAACCTTAGAAGACATTTTTTAAATCAATGCTGGCATAAGATAGAAGACTCTGGTTTTACCCAGGCACTTGGCCATAAGTCATTCATCATTTCTTAGTTACCAAGAAAATTATCAAAATATGAGTTTGCTCTTCCACAAAGCAAGCAGGAATTTCAATATCCTCTCTCACGGGGGAAGAGGTAAAAATCTAGATTGGATGGGCCAGTGATAGGAGAGAGAAGGTGTCATTCCAGCTAACCTCTCATGAGTAGCTGAACAGTCAGATGAATAATGTAAAAAGGATATGAAGTATTCACCTGCAAGTCAGCCAACCCAGTGCAGAGGGACCTATGGTGGGAATCCAGGAATCAGATAACAATCGAATCTTCTAGGCATACAAAGTAAAATTAACATCTAGAAAGTGTAGGCAAGAGCCTCACAAATTTATTTCACCAGATCTTCAAAACCAGCTAGTGTGTGTGTGTGTGTGTGTGTGTGTGTGTGTATGCGCGCTTACTCATTCTCTGGTCATATCCAACTCTTTGCTACCCCATGGACTGCAGCCCGCCCGGTTCCTCTGACCATGAGATTATCTTGGCAAGAACACTGGAGTGGGTTTCCGTTTCTGGGGATCTTCCTGATCCAGCACTTGAACCCACATCTCTTGTGTCTCCTGCGTTGGCAGGCGGCTTCTTTTACTGCTGAGCCACTGTGCTATTTTTATCTCCTATTTTTCACGGGAAAATTGAAGTTCAGAAATGATAACCCCACCAGAGTAAGGATCTGAACTGAAGCTCAGCATTTTTCACCCTGTAGAGTCTAAGGGAAAATGTATTAATACCAGGAGGCAGATACTATTCTCTTCATTGTATAGCTAGTGAAACAGTGGCTCAGTTGGTTGACTTGTCCATGGCCCACAGGCTAGCAAGGAGCAAACCTAGAATTTCAGCCCACATCTTGTTTGAAACCAAAGCTAGAACATTTAAGGTTAAGAGCAGCCTTTTTTGGCCTTAGTCAGTCATAGTAATTCATTGACTGGTGATGGTTTAGGGACTTAGACCAATCAGCGTCTAACACTTCCCTATTAGGCAATTTTTGAATTAATAATTGTTGTTACTAAAATTGGCCCAAGAAAATTCATGGGAAGGGTTTGGGTTCCAAAGATCAGCTTCAAAGATTTCCCTGTTTCTTTCTCTGCCCCCTGCTTCTCTCCCCACCTAGCCCCTACCCCAACCAAAACGAAATAGAAAAGCACGTGGCACTAGTTATTGAAGCCACCATTCTATCAAGCAGAGAATTCACTTTAGGATGAAGCCTTCTTTGTCCTTGGCTATGTGGAGAGATAGAGAGAACATTTGGTCGGGGAGGTGTGGAAGAGAGGCTGGATTATTCTTTGTATGAGTCAATAAATGTCCTCACTGTGTGCATAATTGAATTCAGTAACCATTCTCTGCAATGAAAAACATTCTAATTCATCCTATCTCCTAAAATACCTCCCCTGTGAGTCCTCTTCAGAGAAGAGAGGAGTCATCAGAGTCCTTACAGATGGCCTCACAGTGTGAGGGTCTACAGAGTGTTCCTTTCATAGACCAGAAGGGTAAAGTCCAACATGCCGACGTAATGTGCCCTCGGTTACATAGCTAGTAAGTGACAAGACTGGAATTTGTACTGAGGAGGGTCTGATATCAAAGCTTGCATGCTTTCCAATATGCACAGTGGAAATCTCAGCCAATAATGAAAGATTCCAGTCTCCTGCATAAGTTAGGTGAGGGCTCACTAGGGACAAAACCTAACAAGAAATCTGGTTTTCACAGCAGAATGCCAGGTTCAGCAAAGAACGTGTGTGCTAGATGTGGAGAGCCTGTTGTGTGACTGGGCCAGTGTGGCAGGAAAAAGGAGAGGCTGGGATTCAGAGGCTAAACCGGCACATTGGACCACATTGAAAGGCCAAGTCATCACTTTCAGACTCTTACAGATGGTTTACTGGCAGATGTTTACCCATATCCCTTCCTGCCCTGGTCAGGACTTGCTCAGCCACCAGGGGAGAATACAGCAGCTTAAGTGGAAACACTTAAAAAAGACAGAAAGTTGGTAAAATAAGTAAATAAAAAAAGGAAAAAGGGAAGGGGTATATACCCACAGATATTAGAAATATGATTATTACAAAAGTGAGGGATGCAAATATGAATAACATTTCTTCATGAAGGAGAAAAAGCAAAATGGAGGAAAAATAAACAGAGAAAAGGTGTAGACAAAGAAAGATAATAGGTTAGAAAGGGGAAGAAGATATACTTGTGAGAACCTTGTCAAGATTGTCTGAGTGACATGGATTCCCGTGTGTTCTGACACACAGGCTGCCTGAGCAACCTGTCTTTAAGTGCAAGGCAATGCCTGACAAACAAATTGATATTATCTTTTTTTTTAAGTGTGTTCTTCTAAAAGATTAAATTTTTATTTAGGAAGATAAAAATAAATAAATGTATTAGAAAACAGCAGCTATTAAAATGGGCAGCTGAGAGCATTGGCAAAACCGCGATAATATTAATTAATATACATGGTGCACCTCTGAAGCAAACATGATGCCCCAGGCCCTAGAATGGCCTCGGGATAAACTGAAAACTTGAGAAGGCAGTTCTTCAAATGTGCCTTGGGAATATGCACCCCATTCTGTCATCGCATTTGCAGAAAATTGTAAACAAATTGTCTTCAGTGAAGGAAGAGGAAAAGAAAAAAAAAAAGGAAAAATTAGAAGCTAAATTCAGAGACAGGCTCAGCATCTGGGAGGCAAACTTCAGAAACTCTGAAATATTAATGTTCTTCTTGGAATCTTGAGCCCGTTACTGCCTCCTGCTTGTCCTGCCTCCTGCCCGCCCAGACATCCCGTCAGCTCATCTGCAGCCCACCAGCCTCCGCTCATCTGCAGCCCACCAGCCTCCCTCCACCCTCAGAAAATGAAGATCCCAGGCAGAGAGCTTCACACTCTAAGCATTCTCCTCTCTTATGCTGCCTTTTGTCTGCATTCATCCATTCATTCATTCATCAACAAATATTTTCTACTGTGGACTTACCCTCAAAGAATCTGCTAGCCCCTCCAACTCTGCAAAGATTAATTTTTCTCTGCTCGGGGATCATAACCTTTATAGGTTTTTATTTTGCATCTTAAAAATATTTCTGATTCTTCTTTTTATACTCGCTCAGGGAAACTACAGACACACTGGATTCTGTTTCATGATCAGTGTGGCTGATTTATTCCATTTACTATCATGCTTCATAGTCTGTCACTTTTTTGAACAGAATTACTGTGTCTCCTGCCTGGGTAGGGTTGCGGAGACTTTATGAGCAGGACCATTAGCAGGACTAGATAGTTGGTTATATAACAGGACTATGTAAGTTGGAGCGGTGAGGGTTGCTGTAACGCCTTCCTCCTTTTTCATCCTGGCATAAGAGTTTGTGCACAGAGTTGATTGCGGAATCCACAGATAAGATGAAGTGTTCAGAGTAGTATATTGTAGTACTGAGGATGGAAAGCCTTCTCTGTGAAAGACCAAAGAGTAAATGTTTTTGGCTCTGTGGGCCATATCATATGTCTCTACATCTGGACGTATGCCCACCACACAAGGACAAAAACAGCCTTCAGTAACACGTAAAAAATGGGCATGACTGGGTCACAGGAAAACATTATCAATGGACACAGATGTGAATTTCACATAATTTTCCCACATCATAAAATGTTATTCTTCTTTGATCCTTTCCTCAACCATTTAGAGACATAAAGACCATTCTTAGTTCACAGGGTATAGAAAAATGAGAGGGGTCGGATTTGGCCTCTAGGCAGGAATTTGTTCATGTTTATTGCAGTAGAAAGACAGTCATCTCTGTGTGTGAACACTGTCTATGTCACCTTTCAGCTGGATGCCAGAGAAACTAATGTAATATTTTGGGGCCTCTATTTTATATTTTTTTAATTATTCAGTTCAGTCGCTCAGTCGTGTCCAACTCTTTGCGACTCCATGGACTGCAGCATGCCAGGCTTCCCTGTCCATCACCAACTCCTGGAGTCCACCCAAACCCATGTTCATTGAGTCAGTGATGCCATCCAACCATCTCATCCTCTGTCGTCCCCTTCTCCTCCTGCCCTCAATCTTTTCCAGCATCAGGGTCTTTTCAAATGAGTCAGCTCTTCGCATGAGGTGACCAAAGTATTGGAGTTTCAGCTTCAGCATCAGGCCCTCCAATGAACACCCAGGACTGATCTCCTTTAAGATGGACTGGTTGGATCTCCTTGCAGTCCAAGGGACTCTCAAGAGTCTTCTCCAACACCACAGTTCAAAAGCATCAATTCTTCAGTGCTCAGCTTTCTTCACCACCCGACTCTCACATCCATACATGACCACTGGAAAAACCATAGCCTTGACTAGACAGACTTTTGTTGGCAAAGTAATGTCTCTGCTTTTTAATATGCTGTCTAGGTTGGAGTGTAATTGCCTTACAGTGTTGTTAGTTTCTGCTGTACAGCAAAATGAATCAGCGATATGTGCACGTATAATCCCTCCCTTGTGAGCCTCCCTCCCACTTGTGTCACCCCATCCCACCCCTCTAGGTTGGGCCTCTATTTTCTTATCTAAAAATGGGAATAATTTACCCTTGCATTGATTATAAAGGATTAAATAAGAGAGGCGACACAAGCAAGGCATTTTCTAGAGCCTGGTGGGCTAGAGATCAGATAATGGGACATGTTGGTGGGAGGAGAGAAAAAGACCAGCAGGAGGGAATTGTTCCTTGCCTGAAATGGACTAGTCACTTAATAAAGGACAGCTGTTGTTATGACTATTATCATTATCATTAAAAGAACTAATATATATAGAGAAGAGACAGGTGTCAATAACAGATTCAGAGGCAGAAAAAGGAGGTGAAAAAGGACAGTAAGAAGTAGCAGGAGACAGAGGAAGAAAAAGTCATTAGAGCATCTGATTCCAAAACCCTCCCCCTGCCCTGATCTCCCTCCCAAACCCTCTCTTGAATTTGTTCACTGGAGTAGCTCACTAACATCTCAAATGGAACATGGCCCAAATTAATTTATCTTCCTCTAATTTTAACTCTTGGAGAAGGAAATGGCAACCCAGTCCAGTCTTCTTGCCTGGAGAATCCCGTAGACAGAGGAGCCTGGTGGGCTACAGTCCATGGGTTCACAAAGAGTCGGACACGACTGAGCGACTAACACACAATCTTAACTCGGCTTTTCTCCAACACTTTCCATTTCTATTAATAATACCACCAAGCTCCAAACAGCCAGGTCATATTTGATTCCTCTTTCTTTTTGAAACTAAATTTTAAAGTTTCCCATTTAAATTTTTGTAAAGTCTGTATTCTCCTAATCCTGCCATTTGCTCTCTCCTTGACTCTTAATAACCCACTACCCAGGCCAACCCTACTGTCTGTCCAGCTCTCAGTGTCCTCCCAATGCCAACACATCTGACCCTCAGTGTATCCCTAGAGGAATGAAGCTGAGAATAACCCTCCTTAATCAGAAGTAAGTGACCTTCCAGAACTGCCCCAATACCCCCTCTTACATGAATTTCTGTAAAGTTAACTACTCCATCCATGCCTCCATTCCTTAGAATCTGCTGTTCCCTCACCGTGGGCTGCCCTTTTCTTCATCCTGTTGTAAAGTCTAGGAATTGAGAGAACAGCTCTGACATATGTACACTACCATGTGTAGACAGACAGCTAGTGGGAAGCTGCTGCGCAGCACAGGGAGCTCAGCTCAGTGCTCTGCGATGACCTTGGGGGATGCGGAAAGGGAGGCTCAAGAGGGCGGGGTATATGCATACACATAGCTGTTTCACTGTGTGCAGAAGAGACTAGCACAGCACTATGAAGCAATTATACTCCAATTAAAAAATAAATTCTAAAAAGAGCCTAGGAATTCTTCAAGATTTCCTTGTAAATGCTTTCTTTGCCAGGAAGTCTTCAACCAAAAGAAATTCTTACTTGCTCTAAATGTCCAAAGCGCTTATCTGTATTTTCTTATCCATCACTGGCTATCTTAGTGTTATGTAGGCACATGTTTTATCACTTGTACTAGACCAGTGCTTCTCAACAGAGGTGATTTTGACCCCAGGTGACATTGCTCAGGGCAATGGAAAAATACCAGGAGACGTTTTTGATGGTCACAATTAGAGTGGAGTGGTGGGGGTGGTTGGTACTGGCATCTATAACGGCTAGGGATGCTGCTGCTGCTGTGTGTGCTCATTTGTGCCTGACTCTTTGCAACCCCATGGAACAAACATCCTGCAAAGCACAGAACAACCCCCACAACAAAGAAACCTCAAAAGTGTGAGGGTGAGAAACTCTGGGCTAGACTCTAAGCTCTTGAATAAAGGGTTTCATAACTTTTCCCCTAGTTCCTAATTCAGTCTTTTTAAAAAATATGTATTTGGCTACTCAGGTCTTAATTGTGGCACGTGGGATCTTCATTGTGCCATGCCAGATCCTTTGTTGCGGCTCACAGATTCTCTAGCTGTGGCATGCATCTTAGTTGCTTTGTGGCATGTGGGATCTCAGTTCCCTGATCAGGGATTGAACTTGTGTCCCCAGTGTTGCAAGGCAGATTCTTATCCACCACCACCAGGGAAGACCCCCTAACTCAGTCTTGCATATCAGTCAGTTCAGTCTCTCAGTCACGTTCGACATTTTGCTACCCCATGGACTGCAGCGCGCTAGGCTTCCCTGACCATCACCAACTGCTGGAGCTTACTTAAACTCATGTCTTTCGAGTCAGTGATGCTTTCCAACCATCTCACACTCTGTCGTCCCCTTCTCCTCCTCCCTTCAAACTTTCCCAACATCAGGGTCTTTTCAAATGAGTCAGTTCTTTGCATCAGGTGGCCAGAGTATTGGAGTTTTAGCTTCAGCATCAGTCCTTCCAATGAATATTTGGGGTTGATTTCCTTTAGGATTGACTGGTTTGATCTCCTTGCAGTCCAAGGGACGCTCAAGAGTCTTCTCCAACACCACAGTTCTAAAACGTCCAATCTTCGGCACTCAGCTTTCTGTTTAGTCCAACTCTCACATCCATACAGTCTTGCATATAGTCACTGCTAAAAATGCTTTTTGACTTAATGAAGCAATACAAGTTTTGGAAGATGTGCAGATCTGAGGGATGGCGGCTGATGCTGTTTTGTTGCAGCATATGGGGCCATGTTCACTGTAGATCTGCTTCTCTGTGTGGGAGGAGCCAGGACTTTCCAGTATCTCCAGGTTTTCATCATCTCACCTGATCACAGGGTACAACTGACAGCCTCAGAGGGTCTTCTGAGCATCATCCTTAGTCTGGTGGTTCACAGTTCAAAAAATTCTTTCAAAATAAACTATTTTTCTATTTCTTGTTGTTAGTCATGTCAAACTCTTCCGTGACCCCATGGACTGTAGCCTGCCAGGATCTGTCCATTGAATTCTTCAGGCAAGAACACTGGAGTGGGTTGCCATGTCCTTCTCCAGGGGATATTCCCAACCCAGGGACTGAACACGAGTCTCCTGCATTGGCAGGCAGATTCTTTACCACTGAGCCCCCGATTAGATGCTTCATTTCCTATTAACATGCTAGGTGTATGTCTTGATTCTGAGTGAGCTGGATGATTTTAAACATGCCAAGGTCATCACACGCTGAAAGCTAACCCCCCCCTCCCTTAGCAAGGCCAGCAATAAAACCGTCCCAGAAAGACTCAGAATTTTCAGATTGTCAAAGAGTATTCTTCTGTGGCTGGCATTAACTCATATTGTTTAAACAATATTGTTTAATATTTTTTAAAAATCCTTGCTGAGTTTTCTCCCAATTTTTACCCCCTAGAGTTTAAGCCTGCTTATACTCTCAGAAATAGAGAGCTACTCAAGGTATGATAATACAAATAATAGTAACAGTAACAACTAATTCCTTCCGCTTTATAAAGCACTTTTTCACCATAAGCTTTCCCACGTACTAAATTAACAATGTGACCTTCCAGCGGTGGTCAAGATGAAGTCACCAGTCTCTCTCACTTTCCTTCTCTTTACCGTTCATCGGCATCCTCGCCACGGCTGGGACGGGAGAAACAGAAAAGAGACGTTCATCAGACATTTTTGCTATATCTTCATTTTAAATCATTGTTCAGTGTGGGCTTGTAAATAATCTTGGGATTATCTGCCTTCTTTATCCATTAATATAAAAAGCTGCAACTTTTTGGTAATTGTGTTTAAACCCAATTATTCTGGGTAAATCTGAATTTGTTAAATAATTCCCCAACTCTCACTTCTCACTTCTCAAGTCTCACTTCTCTACTCTCAAACCATTTCCCAAGAATGTCTCATTTCATAAGAAATAAAGCTTTTAAAACAGTTATTTCCAGTATAGTATATTATATCAAGAAGTAAAATGTGTAATAATCCTATGATGCAGTTATTTATTGAGTTTTTCATGCAAGAAGGATTAAGTATATATGAATTTCTCATCTATCCTACATATTAATAAATACTGTGAAGATTGCAACATTATTGAAGCTTGCCTGTGAAAATATAAAGTAAGGATTTGCTGCCAAAACAGCTGATAGTTTATTTTGTATCCTGGTGACCTCAGTCCCTAAGTATGAAACCACATTCGCTTTTCAATGGGATTTTTTGATTCCAGGTGTTATTTCGTCTGTGTCTGAGAGTCACGGGATGGGATGTCATTGCTAAGCAGCATCACGGTGCTGCAGCCCATGTGAGGAGTGGAGGATTTGGAGAGAGGCCAGTCAATTCTCTCCCAGAAATATATTATTGCTGATATGAGCAAGCGTTTTCACTTTATTGCACAGAGCTTCTAGCTGAGGTGGTCCACATTACACATATAAGATGCTGTGTCATCAGGGTTACTGGACACAGCAGCTCACATGCACTGCCTTATTTAATCCTCTCAACCACAGCATGGGATCAGTTCTGATATTACTCCCATTTTGCAGATGTAGAAACTGAGGCTCAGAGGGTTAAGAAGTTTGTCCAAGCTCACATACCTAAGTAATGCCAGGACCAGCCATGTATTTGAGCTCAGGTATATTTAATTCCAGAGCCCATATATGATATATGTACATATGACATTATTTATATTGCAAACCCAGGTTCAAGTCTTAACACTATCATTTGATGTTTGTCCTTAATAAATTACTTAAAACTTCTATTCATTCTCATTTCCTTCAACTGTAATGGAGACAATAGGATGTATTCCATAGAGCTGTTATTGTGACAATTAATGAGATAATTCCCCAAAGTGTGATAAAGTAAAAAATAATTGCGACAGCTGGCATCAGAGTTATACTAAGAGACAGAATTGTCATGGAAAAGAATATTCCAAGTTGCTAGGGGGGTGAGGCTGAGGATAAGGGTTGGAATAATGGGAAATAGATGGGGAAACAGTGGAAACAGTGTCAGACTTTATTTTTGGGGGCTCCAAAATCACTGCAGATGGTGACTGTAGCCATGAAATTAAAAGACGCTTACTCCTTGGAAGAAAAGTTATGACCAACCTAGATAGCATATTCATAAGCAGAGACATTACTTTGCCGAGTAAGGTCCGTCTAGTCAAGGCTATGGTTTTTCCTGTGGTCATGTATGGATATGAGAGTTGGACTGTGAAGAAAGCTGAGTGCTGAAGAATTAATGCTTTTGAACTGTGGTGTTGCAGAAGACTCTTGAGAGTCCCTTGGACTGCAAGGAGATCCAACCAGTCCATTCTGAAGGAGATCAGCCCTGGGATTTCTTTGGAAAGAATGATGCTAAAGCTGAAACTCCAGTACTTTGGCCACCTCATGTGAAGAGTTGACTCACTGGAAAAGACTCTGATGCTGGGAGGGATTGGGGACAGGAGGAGAAGGGGAGGACAGAGGATGAGATGGCTGGATGGCATCACTGACTTGATGGGCGTGAGTCTGAGTGAACTCCAGGAGTTGGTGATGAACAGGGAGGCCTGGCATGCTGCGATTCATGGGGTCGCAAGGAGTCGGACATGACTGAGCGACTGAACTCAACTGAACTGAATGTGAAGAAAGAGTGAAAATGATAAACTCCCTGCAGAAGAAATAAACAGGGCTTGGAGGAAACCAGAGAAGGAAGGAGAGTGCTCGGGTACGGAAGCTGAGCAAGGTTTGGCAGCCTCAGGAGAAAGATACCAAGAGAAAAATTTCCAAGAGTGACTGAGGTCAAGGAATTTTACAGAGGATATTGGAGTCAGACATGACTAAGCACAGCATATTCAGCGTTAGCTTTTCTATTTTTGTGATGTGAACAGGTTTTACCTCAAATACCTCCCCAATCCCCAACCAGAGAAGCTTTCTTCAGACCCTCTCTAAAATGTCTCCATCACCTTCTTTTCATACTTCACTGAACTTTCCCTTGCAGCTTCTATAACTACTTAAACTTATTATACACACACATATCCAGATAGAATAGAATGGACAGATGAGAGATAAATCTATTCTTGCCACCAGGATACCAGCTTCATGAGGACAAGGAAAAGTGCATTTGCTACTAAAGTCACAGCCTGTAGAACAGTACCTGACACCTAGATGTCCAAAATACGTTTGAATTAATGAACCAATGGTGCTGATGAAATCAGGATTAATGAGGGTGTCCCTATCCTCATTCAAGTACAGTCATGTCTTTATTCTTGTGTTTGAAGTCCATAAATTTCCCACCACTTCTTTGTTCCACCAAATGAACTGCCGTGGCTCCCTATAAATTTGTCTGTGTTCATTGTAGAGAACTCAGAGATACATACACAAAGGGCAGATTTTTATCTCAGTGACCTGGTGCTAACAGTTTTGTTTCTATCTTATTTTGTCTTCTTCCATTAACTTGCTGTTGCAATGAAATAGTGTGGGCAGAGATGGGAGAAGAGAAGCCTTTACAATGCACCCAGAATCCCTGCACACGCCCTCCTCTGTGTCCTGCAGTGGTGGAAAGGGTTCCTTGACCCCAAAAGAGCTATGAAGTTGAGTGATTTTAGGAATCTGAATCATTTCCCTCTAAACTGTAGAAGTAAACTAGACAGCATCCAAATAGGAAACAGGAATATTTATTGCACTGCAAAATGTGACTTCCCAAACACTGAGCCACACAAGAAAATCAATCAAATTGCTTTAGAATCTCATCTTTCTCTTTTATTTCATCTAAGATTATAACACTAGTTGATCTTGCACTTTTTAACACTAATTTTAAAACAAATAACTTTCAGTTTGTCCCTTCTACGCTACCATGTGTAAAATAGATAGCGGGAAGCTGCTATAAACCATAAGAAGTTCAGCTTGCTGTTTGTGGTGACCTAGATGGCTGGGATGGGGATGGGCTGCGAGAAAGGCCCAAGAGGGAGGGGATATATGTATGCATACAGCTGCTTCACTTCACTATATAGCAGAAACTAATACAACATTGTAAAGCAATTACATTCCAATAAAAATTTTTTAAATGTTTAAAAACACTTCCAAATATTTCCAAAATTCAAATCAGTCTTTAGTAGAAGAAAATCTACCACTACTAACAATATTCAAAAAGAATGTGCTGTAAATCCTTAAGCTAATTCTGAAGAGACAGTCCAAAAATGTTTTGAGAGGCACCATCACTGAAATAAATGAATAGCTTCCTCATATGACCAGTCAATTAAATGTACACATTTTATTAAGATGATTCTGTTTTCAGGTATACCTTCTATTACACTTGCACATATTTAGCTTGTGGTACATTAACTCTTCCAGTGTGCATTTCAGTTAATTAAAAAGTGGTTCATTACAACTTGTACAAATTATTTATGGAAGAACTATATCTTTTCAAAGATTACTTTGGAAACACACGGTGCTGGGCAAGCATTTTAAACTATGCAAATAGCTATAAAAATTACTGTCCTCAAACTCCATTAATTTCCTTGAGGTTTTACTTGAAAAAGAGACCTTCTTTAAAAGGGTGCTTGTTCAAAAGATGTTCCTGATTAAATGCTGTTATAAGTAATAAAACTGTTAAGAAGGAGAAGGTAGGAGGGGAATGGAGGAAGAAGGAGGAAAACAAACATTTCTGGGTGACTAAGATTTCCAAATTCCAGTCAAGACCCCAGTGATTTTCAATAGTTATTGTTGTTCAGTTGCGGAATGGTATCCAACTCTTTTGCGACTGTGGACTATAGCCTGCCAGGCTTCTGTGTCCACGGGATTTCCCAGGCAAGAAACGAGTGAGTTGCCATTTCCTTCTCCAGGGGATCTTTCAGACCAAGAGACTGAATCCCCGTCTCCTGCAGCAGCAGGAGGATTCTTTGCCACTGCACCACCTGGCAACTCACTACAGAAATTTTAGTAAGTTAAATATATTTGTCAGGACCTTTGAGTCTCATTCCCAGGCTCGGTTGACAGTGAATTAAGATGTGTGTCCCTTTTGAGCTGTTACTATATTTGAAATTTGAATTTAGTGGCCAATCTCCCCAGCTTTGCCAGTTCCTTCAAGCTGACATTGATCTTTTTTCACATGGTCTCAATAGGCCACTTCAAATAATTTACCAGTTATTTCAGTCAAAAGTAGCAGATCAGTAATATACACAAGCTCATTCATTATAATCTCAGGAAAAGCCACAGGAGTATATTACAAATAATAGCACCCCAGGAGAGTCATGGAGAGAGGCTGGCTTAGAAAGTTCTCTGCTCCTTCATTACTTTGCTGAGGCTTGCTCGGTCTACATTCTATAGGGCAGAGATTTCTCATATTGATCTGGTAAACGCACTGTGGCATATTTCAAGAAAAAGATAATCATTATACAGGGTGCTCGGGGCTGGTGCACTGGGATGACCCAGAGGGATGGGATGGGGAGGGAGGTGGGAGGGGGATTCAGGATAGGGAACACATGTACACCCATGGCGGATTCATGTCAACGTATGGCAAAACTAACATAATATTGTAAAGTAATCAGCCTCCAATTAAAATAAATTAATTAAAAAAAATAGCGGGAGAGTTTCACGCTGAGGTCAAAGGCTCTAAGGGGAAGCAAAGAACACAGAGGTTTCCACTTACTAGGGAACAAATCAGGGACTCAGCTCTGCTTATGACAAAGGAGTCTGATTCTGAATCATTCAAGGGATGTAAATTGCTCTAGAAGCTTAGAGCTCATTATAGACTGCTGGCCTTGAAATGAAACTACCACTAGGGAAAATGGAAACAGAAAAGCTTAAATACATTCCTTTGTAGTTCCCTAGAGCTTTTCTTTATGCCCAGGGTGTTTCTGGTGGAAACAGCCTTAGGAGACAAGAGTGTTGTTTTGAAAATTATGCTTGTCTTCTCAGAACACTGAGAAAAATACGCATTTCAGTTCTTCCACTTCTGCCTGCCTTTTGAGCAAAATTAACTCTGGAAATAGCTTCTCTCCTGATTAACCAAATTATTTAATTTTGCTCATTTAAAAATTAAACTATTGATTCAATGTTTCAGCAATTTTAAAACTTCGAAACCAAATTTAATAATCATTTATACCACATATATTTATTTTAGCTCCTATAGGATACTGGGGAGATGATAGTGAAACCCCAACAAGGTTGTTACTCTTATGATGCTGACTTTGTAGTTAGGGCAGTGAGGGAAGGGGTTATAAAAATAAGTAAGTAAAAGAGAAATCTAACAGATGGTGCTCAGTACTGGAATCAAAATAAAAGTCTGCGATGACCTAGAGGTGTAGGATGGGGGTGAGGTGGGAGGAAGGTCCAAGAAGGAAGGGATATATGTATACATATAGCTGATTTCCATTGTTGTACAGCAGAAACCAACACAACATTGTAAAGCAATTATAGTTTAAAAAAAAAAAAAAAGCCAGTGTGACAGAGGGACAGGCAGGAGGCTCTTCTCGATTGACTGGTCAGGGAAGTCTTCTCAAAAGGCAACAGCTGAGCTGAGGGTTAAATGATAAGAAGGAGCCAGCCGTGCAATAATCAGGAAAAAAGAAAAACACCTGCAAAGAGTCCGACACTACTCAGCACACATACACAAACAGCCGGTGTCAAAGCCTTTGAGTAGAATGAGTACAGTCTGTTCTAGGAACAGGAAGAAGGCCAGGCTAGGCAAGTGGGAAGGAATGAGTTCGAGCCCGAGCAGCGAGGGCTGCCCCTTCTTGATTGCACTGGGAAACCTCAGGGCAGTCAATTGTGATCTGAGTTCTCTCTGCTTCCAGCCCAATTTGCACTTCACTGTTAATTAACCTAAAATATCATATTAATTGATTCAACTTCCATGTTCAGAAACCATCTTATACACCATCTGCCTATAGAAGAAGGTTCAAATTATTTAGTTTGACAGTTCCAGACCCCCCAAAACTTACACTTAACCCGTCTGTACAACTTTATGCCCCTCTGCTCTTCTAATAAATATTCTCTTCTAGCCAAACCTTGATTCCAACCCTCCTTTTATTTTATCCTCATGATATTTATCCTTCCTGCCATCCCCTGTTATGTGGCAAGACCTTTTTCCTTCTCTCAACAAAATTCATATTAAGTTCTCAGAAGTCTTTCTGAAACTCTTGAAACAAAAATTCAACAGTGACTTAAATAAAAATAGAAACTTTCTAGCTTAAGTAAATTAAATACACAAAGAAAAATAAACTCTAGGCAGAGTTATATCCAGAGGTTAATGTCATTTAATTTGAGATCACTTTGACTCTGTATGGGTTCGTGTGTTGGTGTTGACTTCATTCTCAGGCTGGCTTCCTTCAGGACAGCAAAACTGGCTGCAAAAGGCCTTGAATTGGATTCAATCACTTCAGTTCAGTTCAGTCGCTCAGTCGTGTCCGACTCTTTGCGACCCCATGAATTGCGGCACGCCAGCTCCCTGTCCATCACCAACTCCCTGAGTTTAACCAAACTCATGTCCATCAAGTCGGTGATGCCATCCAGCTATCTCATCCTCTGTTGTCCCCTTTTCCTCCTGCCCCCAATCCCTCCCAACATCAGAGTCTTTTCCAGTGAGTCAACTCTTCACATGAGGTGGTCAAAGTATTGGAGTTTCAGCTTCAGCATCACTCCTTCCAATGAACACCCAGGACTGGTCTCCTTTAGGATGGACTGGTTGGATCTCCTTGCAGTCCAAGGGACTCTCAAGAGTCTTCTCCAACACCAATGTGCAAAAGCATCAATTCTTCGGTGCTCAGCTTTCTTCACAGTCCAACTCTCACATCCATATATGACCACTGGAAACACCAAAGCCTTGACTAGAGGGACCTTTGTTGGCAAAGTAATGTCTCTGCTTTTGAATATGCTATCTAGGTTGGTCATAACTTTCCTTCCAAGGAGTAAGCATCTTTTAATTTCATGGCTGCAGTCACAATCTGCAGTGATTTTGGAGCCCCTCAAAATAAAGTCTGACATTGTTTCCACTGTTCGCCCATCTATTTCACATGAAGTGATGGGACCAGATGCCATGATCTTAGATTTCTGAATGTTGAGCTTTAAGCCAACTTTTTCACTCTCCACTTTCATTTTCATCAAGAGGCTTTTTACTTCCTCTTCACTTTCTGCCATAAGGGTGGTGTCATCTGCATATCTGAGGTTATTGACATTTCTCCCAGCAATCTTGATTCCAGCTTCTGCTTCTTCTAGTCCAGCGTTTCTCATGATGTACTCTGCATAGAAGTTAATTAAGCAGGGTGACAATATACAGCCTTGAGGTACTCCTTTTCCTGTTTGGAACCAGTCTGTTGTTCCATGTCCAGTTCTAACTGTTGCTTCCTGACCTGCATACAGGTTTCTCAAGAGGCAGGTCAGGTGGTCTGGTATTCCCATCTCTTTCAGAATTTTCCAGTTTATTGTGATCCACACAGTCAAAGGTTTTGGCACGGTCAAAAAGCAGAAATAGATGTTTTTCTGGAATTCTCTTCCTTTTTCCATGACCCAGCAGATGTTGGCAACTTGATCTCTGGTTCCTCTGCCTTTTCTAAAACCAGCTTGAACATCAGGAAGTTCACGGTTCACGTACTGCTGAAGCCTGGCTTGGAGAATTTTGAGCATTACTTTATTAGCGTGTGAGATGAGTGCAATTGTGTGGTAGTTTGAGCATTCTTTGGCATTGCCTTTCTTTGGGATGGGAATGAAAACTGACCTTTTCCAGTCCTATGGCCACTGCTGTGTTTTCCAAATGTGCTGGCATATTGAGCGCAGCACTTTCACAGCATCATCTTTCAGGATTTGAAATAGCTAAACTAGAATTCCATCACCTCCACTAGCTTTGTACATAGTCATGCTTTCTAAGACCCACTTGACTTCACATTCCAAGATGTCTGGCTCTAGGTGAGTGATCACACCATTGTGATTATCTAGGTCATGAAGATCTTTTTTGTACAGTTCTGTGTATTCTTGCCACCTTTTCTTAATATCTTCCGCTTCTGTTAGGTCCATACCATTTCTGTCCCTTATCACACCCATCCTTGCATGAAATGTTCCCTTGGTATCTCTAATTTTCTTGAAGAGATCTCTAGTCTTTCCCATTCTAAACTCATGTCCACTGAGAACCAGTGAATGTGGCCTTATTTGGAAATAGAATCTCTGTAGGTATAATCTTTGGTAGCTCAAATGATAAAGAATCTGCCTGCAGTGCAGGAGATCCTGGTTTGATCCCTGGGTCAGGAACATCCTCTGGAGAAGGAAGTGGCAACCCACTCCAGTATTCTTGCCTGGAGAATTCCATGGACAGCGGAGCCTGGTGGGCTATAATCCATGGGGTTGCAAAGAGTTGGACAAGACTGAGCAACTAACCCACACAAACAGCGGTATAATCAAGTTAATATGAAGTCAAACTGAGTTTTAACAAAGGGGGTTGGGGGAGTATGGTTTTTCCCTAGAGCTTTCAAAAGAAGCCCTGTTCTGTCAACACGTTCCTTGTGGACATCTAGCCTCCAGAACTGAGAGAATACATTTCTGTTTTAAGCCACCTAATCTGTGGTGCTTTGTTACAGCTGCTCTAGGAAAACCAACACAGCCCATCTCTGCTTACCTGTGATGCAGCGGAGTAGAAAAAGATATATCTGGTATTTCTCATGGGAAAGAAGCTTCTTTCCAGAAGCCTCAGCAACTTTCTCTTGTGTCTTATCCCTGTATCTGTCTGAATCAGTCACGGCATCCAGATGTACTTGAAACTAATAGATTGCCTCTCCCATTTAAGTCACAAGGAGAATTTGTTGAGGGGGTATTCCTGCCCTTTCCCTACTCAAAAACAAACAAACATCCCACATAGCATTTAATTTATTTCGTTTGTTAGGAAAAGAGGGAAATACATGCTAGCAAAGGAATCAACTCCACTGTTGATAGCAATCTGCATGATTTTGGCTGGGAGTTACAGAAAATCGGACGCTATTATGGCTTAGACACTGAAGAAACATACTCTCTCACATAATAGGAGACCTAGTACTGTCACACATAATAGGCAGTCTAGAGGCAGACCAAGCTCCAGGCGCAGTACGAGTAGGCCCCCTGCTCTGAATCTCACCTGTTCTCCAGTCTCAGCCTTCCTGCATGTGTCAGATTTGCCTTTATGCTAGGTTCCCTCATGACATTAACATGACTGCTGGAAGCAACCAGGACAACAATCTTTTTCCTGCATAGTAACAGAGAATAAAAATCCCATTCTCGACTGTGAAGCAAAAGTCCTTCCTTTTAGATTCAGTTCAGTCCCTCAGTCATGTCCCGACTCTTTGTGGCCCCATGGACTTCAGCATGCCAGGCCTCCCTGTCCAACACCAACTCCCAGAGTTTACTCAAACTCATGTCCATTGAGTCGGTGATGCCACACATTCATCTCATCCTCTGTCATCCCCTTCTCCTCCCACCTTCAATCTTTCCCAGCATCAGGGTCTTTTCCAATGAGTCAGCTCTTCCCATCAGGTGGCCAAAGTATTGGCGCTTCAGCTTAGCATCAGTCCTTCCAATGGATATTCAGGACTGATTTTCTTTAGGATGGACTGGTTGGATCCCCTTGCAGTCCGAGGGACTCTCAAGAGTCTTCTCCAACACCACAGTTCAAAAGCATCAGTTCTACAGTGCTCAGCTTTCTTAATAGTCCAGCTGTCACATCCATCCATGACTACTGGAAAAACCATAGCTTTGACTAGATGGAACTTTGTTGACAAAGTAATGTCTCTGCTTTTTAATATACTGTCTAGGTTGGCCATAACTTTTCTTCCAAGGAGCAAGCGTCTTAATTTCATGGCTACAGTCACCATCTGCAGTGATTTTGTAGCCCCCCAAAATAAAGTCTGTCACTGTTTCCATTGTTTCCCCATCTACTTGTCATGAAATGATGGGACCAGATGCCATGATCTTAGTTTTCTGAATGTTGAGTTTTAAGCCAACTTTTTCACTCTCCTCTTTCACTTTTATCAAGAGGCTCTTTAGTTCTTTGTTTTCTGCCATAAGGGTGGTGTCATCTGCATATCTGAGGTTATTGATATTTCTCCCAGCAGTCTTGATTCCAGCTTCTGCTTCTTCCAGCCCAGCATTTCTCATAAGGTACTCTGCATATAAGTTAAATAAGCAGGGTGACAATATGCAGCCTTGACATACTCCTTTCCCTGTTTGGAACCAGTCTGTTTTCCTATGTCCAGTTCTAACTGTTGCTTCCTGACCTGCATACAGATTTCTCAGGAGGCAGGTCAGGTGGTCTGGTATTCCCATCTCTTGAAGAATTTTTCACAGTTTATTGTGATCCACACAGTCAAAGGCTTTGGCACAGTCAATAAAGCAGAAATAAATATTTTTCTGGTACTCTCTTGTTTTTTTGATGATCCAATGGATGTTGGCAACTTGATCTCTGGTTCCTCTGCCTTTTCTAAATCCAGCTTGAATATCTGGAAGTTCACGATTCACATCCTGTTGAAGCCTGGCTTGGAGAATTTTGAACATTTCTTTGCTAGCGTGTGAGATGAGTGCAATGTGCGGTAGTTTGAGCATTCTTTGGCATTGCCTGTCTTTGGAATTGGAATGAAAACTGACCTTTCCCAGTCCTGTGGTCACTGCTGAGTCTTCCAAATGTGCTGGCATATTGAGTGCAGCACTTTCACAGCATCATCTTTTAGGATTTGAAATAGCTCAACTGTTCCATCACCTCCACTAGCTTTGTTCATAGTGATGCTTCCTAAGGCCCATTTGACTTCACATTCCAGGATGTCTGGCTCTAGGTGAATGATCACACCATCGTGATTATCCAGGTCATGAAGATCTTTTTTGCATACCTCTTCTGTGTATTCTTGCCACCTCTTCTTAATATCTTCTGCTTCTGTTAAGTCCATACCATTTCTGTCCTTTATCGTGCCCATCTTTGCATCAGAATTTCCCTTAGTATCTCTAATTTTCTTGAAGAGATCTCTAGTCTTTCCCATTCTATTGTTTTCCTCTATTTCTTAGCATTGTTCACTGAGGAAGGCTTTCTTATCTCTCCTTGCTATTCTTTGGAACTCTGCATTCAAACAGGTATATCTGTCCTTTTATCCTTTGCCTTTTGCTTCTCCTCTTTTCACAGCTGCTTTTAAGGCCTCTTCAGACAACCATTTTGCCTTTTTGCATTTGTTTTTCTTGGGGATGGTCTTGATCACTGCCTCCTGTACAATGTCACTCCGTGTATGGTTCTTCAGGCACTCTATCAAATCTAATCCCTTGAATCTATTTGTCACTTCCACTGTATAGTCATAAGGGATTTGATTTAGGTCATACCTGAATGGTCTAGTGGTTTTCCCTACTTTCTTCAATTTAAGTCTGAATTTGGCAATAAGGAGTTCATGATCTGAACCACAGTCAGCTCCCAGTCTTGTTTTTGCTGACTGTATAGAGCTTCTCCATCTTTGGCTGCAAGGAATATAATCACTCTTATTTCAGTATTGACCATCTGGTGATATCCATGTGTAGAGTCTTCTCTCGTGTTGTTGAAAGAGGGTGTTTGCTATGACCAGCGCATTCTCTTGGTAAAACTATTACCCTTTGCCCTGCTTCATTCTGTACTCCAAGGCCAAATTTTCCCATTACTCCAGGTATTTCTTGACTTCCTACTTTTGTGCTCCAGTCCCCTATGATGGAAAGGACATCTTTTGGGGGTGTTAGTTCTAGTAGGTCTTGTAGGTCTTCATAGAACTGTTCAACTTCAGCTTCTTCAGCATTATTGTTTGGGTATTGACTTGGATTACTGTGATACTGAATGGTTTGCCTTGGAAACGAACAGAGATCATTCTGTTGTTTTTGAGATTGCATCCAGGTACTGCATTTCGGACTTCTTTGTTAACTATGATGGCTACCCCATTTCTTCTAAGAGAGATTTTAGATTGATTGGACCCATGTAGGTCTTGTTCCTAGACCAGTATCAGTTACTGGGGGAAATACCAGACACTGATGGCCATTAAGTTTAGTTCCCTGGACAAATCCTGTGGGAGGGGAAGAACGAAGGGATAGAATTACCAAGATGCTTCATATTAGACTAATCAGGGTTCTCCCTTGGAGCTTAGGATGGGGTTTGCTTTCCCTAAGATATGTGTCCTGCATAGGAGAGGGTTTCTGAAAAATAGGCAAAGAAGGCTGAATGGATGTCCATCAAAGTATCATTTCAAATGCAATTTGGATCCCACATCCTCCATGAAGCCTCTCTAGATTAACCTGAAACAAAGGCTCTCTGAGTTCCTTCAAGCACTTATTGTTCACGCTGATATTTCACACTTCCTTCTGTTTTTCATAATACTTTTATGTACATATTTCTGATCTGATCTAAATCCTTAAGATTAGAGTATGTGTTACCCTCCTCTGTGTATTGCAATATACTTCATGTATCACCTTGTCTGGAATAGTTTATGCTCAGTAAAATCTGTTGCCTATTTGAGTTACTTCTTATTTAAACATAAAGAACCAAGAAGTTTTGAAACTTAGCAACAGAAATATAGATTCAGCTCACTAATTCAGTTCTTCCTTCTTCCCGATAGAAATCTCCCCCTGCTCATTATCTCTCAGGAGTCTTTCATGCAGACATATTTGTGATTCTCAGCCTTTGAATCTGTATTTAATAAAATGGTTAGATTTTAACCTAATGAAATAGTGAAAAAGCACTGACAATACATGGCTTGGCTAATATTTTGAGTGAGAATCTGAATAAGATACAAAAACAAAGTAATAATACAAGCTTCATTATGGAAGCTGAGTAAGATGAAGGAAGACAGTTTCAACTGGGCAGAGATGTTTTCATCATTTTTTCCATTTTAATAATGAATCACAAATGTGCATTTACCCATGTAAATGATAGACATTTTTTTAAATTCATTCATTCATTCATTTATTTTACTTTACAATATTGTATTGGTTTGGCCATACATTGACTAGAATCCGCCATGAGTATTCCCCATCCTAAAGCCCCCTCCCACCTCCCTCCCCATCCCATCCCTCTGGGTCGTCCCAGTGCACCAGCCCCAAGCACCCTGTATCATGCATCAAACCTGGACTGGCGATTCGTTTCACGTATGATATTATACATGTTTCAATGCCATTCTCCCATATTGAATGATAGACTTTTCAACAGACGCTAGGTCTAATCTAGTAAGCATGCATGAAAGTTTTAAGAGTTCCATTACTCAACATTATTTTATTAAATTTCTCTTATCTTTGTAAACGATTATACTATGTTCAGTAGCAGAATTTTTAAGAAGGATTTCTTATCTAAAAATCTCAGGTATCTAGCACGGATTTTGATTGTAATTCATTAAGGGGATTATCAACACTTGGAAGATGTCTTGAGGATATCCGGAATTTTCCCTACAAATGAATTCCAGTATTCCTAATAGTTATTATTGTTATCATTAATAAGTATTATAATGTTCTGGTCTAGATACATAACCCAGAGTGATCAAAATGGTCAACGTTGTGTTTCAAGGAAATTTCATCTTTCAGACGATGAAAGTAAGTAATTTAAATCCGTTATTTAAAAATAGAGTTGAAATAAAAATGTCACGATGAAATCACCCTATTTTCCCTCTAAGAAGGAAATGGAAGCAAGAAAATTGGAGGCACAAGCTCCCAGCAAGGGTTTCCCAAGTGGCACTAGTGGTAAAGAACCTGCCTGCCAATGCAGGAGAGTTGAGATGCAGGTTTGATCCCTGGGTCAGGAAGATCCCCTGAAGTGGGAAATGGCAACCCTCTCGTATTCTTGCCTGGAGAATCCCATGGACAGAGGAGCCCAGCAGGCTACAGTCCATGGTGTCGCACAGAGTTGGACACCACTGAGGCAGCTTAGCACGCACACTCCCAGCAACCTTCCTCTGGGTTAGTGCAGATACCAAAGGCTGCCTTAAGTGTGCAAGTGGATTACCACTCATCTCCTAACCTAGTAAGTTTGGCCTCAACCTAGAGACTGTCATACAGAGTGAAGTAGTCAGAAAGAGGAAAATAAATATTGTATATTAACACATATATGTGGAATCTGAAAAAAAATTGGTATAGTTGATCTTATTTACAAAGGAGAAATAAAGATACAGACACGAAGAACAAACATATAGATACCAAGGGGGAAGAAGGGCGTGGGGTGGATTGGGAGATTAAGATTGACATACAAACAGTATTGATACTAGGAATAGAATAGATAAGTAATGAGAACCTACTGTATAGCTCAGGGAACTCTGCTAAAAGCTCTGTGATGACCTAAATGGGAAGGATCCAAAAAACAAGAAGTATATGTTATGGCTGATTCACTTTGCTATACAGAAGAAACTACAACGTTGTAAAGCAACTATACTCCAATAAAAGTAAACAACAAAAAAAAATTTTAACCAAGAAGAAGTTGAGCTCTAATAGTGATTCAAATCTCTAGGAACATTTCATGTCTGCTGGCCATATTCAAGTCACTGGACAGAGTGAGGAAGAATATGGTCAGAAGTTTCAACACCAAATCCTAGTTCTGAGTTCTTCCAGGTGCATCTTTTCCCTCTTCCTTTCTAAGTAGGTATGTTTTCAACCCTTCTGTAGATCAACTTCAAGAGCTCTCAGGGAGGCTGAAGGGAAAGGCAGGTGGAGAGCAGGGGTTTCAAAGAGAACAGGATACAAATGGTTGAACTTGGTTTGACAGGAAGTATTTCTAAGATGTAAGATTAAAAAAAAAAAAAATCCCAATTTCCTGAAAAGAAGTCGGTTTGAGATAGTGAGGGTGGGGGCTCTGGCAGTTACACACACCAAAGCCCTCCTTACCCAGCAGGCGCAGGGTAGCAATGGGATGTAGCCGTGGAGGGAGCCATGCCTATCTGAGTCCAAACAGCAATGTCACTTCTTACTGTGCGACCTTGAAATGTTACCTAACTTCGCCTAGACTCAATTTTCCTATCTATAAAATGACTGTGATAACAGGTCATTCTCAGCAGGGTGGTGGTGAGGTTAAATGATCCAATCCATGTGAAACAGCTAGATAACGGTCTGGAACATATTAAACCTTCCTTGAATGTGAGCTACCATTGCAATTACTAGGGGGAAACCAGTCTGCTTGGGGCCCACTCTTGATCCTCTGCCCCATGGCTCTTAGCGAGCTGGGCAATATTCTACAGACAGAAGAGGCTGCTTCCCTGTGTCTTATCTTTTTGCTGTCATTTTTCTTCTAGAATGGCTTATTCTCAAAAGAGATGAAAATAATAATGTTTCCATTTATATTGTATTATCCTTATTTTCTTTAGTCCCTCAGAAATGCTCTGGCATTATCAAATTAGGCACGTTTTGAAGATTACATCCCATAGAACTAATCAAACTGAACCGTTTTTTGTTCCTTGATAATACCCTGGATTCTCATCCATTAATGTAACAGCTGCACTACTTTTAAAGGAGACCGAGAACACACGCTGCAGACTTTCAGCACTTGGTAGCTGCAATCATGATTGTTTACTGAACACTCATATCCTGTATGTGTTATGTGGTTTAGCTTTCTAATGTCAACACTCATTCACTGTAGATAATCATGAGTCTGCAGCACAGACAGGCAGCCGTGCTCAATTCAAAATCTTTTATTCTGGTTGAGCTTTCTAACTCTTTATTAACACTAAACTCTCATATCAAATTCCTGAATACATCTAATGAAAGATAATCATTTGGAAACCTTTTCTCTTGAGTATCAAACTAGTATTTCAACATTGCATAACCTTCTAACAGTGGAGTGCTATTCGAAGCTTGTCATTGGGTCTGAAACATACATCTGATGTGGCCTGTACATTTACATGTCCTCCGTGTCTGAGACTTGACTTACTCTTTTATTTCCCCTGCATACAGTTCAGTCAGTCACTTCAGTCACTCAGTTATGTCCAACTCTTTGCGACTGCTGGACTGCAGCATGCCAGGCTTCCTTGTCCATCACCAACTCCCAGAGCTTGCTCAAACTCATGTCCATCAAGTCGGTGATGCCATCCAACCATCTCATCCTCTGTTGTCCCCTTCTCCTCCTGCCTTCAATCTTTCCCAGCATCAGGGTCTTTTTTCAATGAATCAGTTCCTCATATCACATGGCCAAAGTATTGGAGCTTCAGCATCAATCCTTCCAATGAATATTCAGGGTTGATTTCCTTTAGGATTGACTGGTTTGATCTCCTTGCAGTCCAAGGGACTCTCAAGGGTCTTCTCCTGCATACAAATGTCCTCTAAAATGCAGGTGTAACACCAAACACCTTCTCCCCTTTTCTCTAGGCTATGTCTTAATTCCAACAATATCTGCGTGCATGACAAAGGAAAACTTCATCATTTACATACTCTTTGTAAATGACAGAAAACAGCTAATTATTTGGTATTATTTCTGACTAAGGTTTCAGATGCTTGACCCAGATCATGTCGGTAGAACTCACTTTTTATCTGAATATTTTGGTGGATTCTACTTAAAACATGTATTTATAAACAGCATTCAAATGGTAGGAAAACTGAAACACAAGACCACCAAACTGTAGTACATTTAAAAGACTTAATATTCCATGGGCATCATATTTGGTTGAGAAAAAATTGTCTTCTAGCTTTTAAAATCTATTGGTAGTTACTACTGCTTATGTTGACTACTCTTTTAAAAAATGCTTTCCTTCTTTATTCTTAGCATAAATATGATATATGCTCATTCTAAGGAGTCAAACAGTCAAACAGAAAAATACCCAGGATAGTAGAAATCATTTGAAACCCACTCTCTGAAGACAGCCATCATTTGCATTTTGCTGAAAGCTTTAAGACAGTGGAAAAGTTGGCTTAAAGCTCAACATTCAGAAAATGAAGATCATGGCATCCAGTCCCATCACATCATGGCAAATAGATGGGGAAACAGGGGAAACAGTGGCTGACTTTATTTTTCTGGGATCCAAAATCACTGCAGATGGTGATTGCAGCCATGAAATTAAAAGACGCTTGCTCATTGGAAGGAAAGTTATGACCAACCTAGACAGCACATTAAAAAGCAGAGACATTACTTTGCCAATAAAGGTCCATCTAGTCAAGGCTATGGTTTTTCCAGTAGCCACGTATGGATGTGAGAGTTGGACTGTAAAGAGGGCTGAGCGCAGAAGAATTGATGCTTTTGCACTGTGGTGTTGGAGAAGACTCTTGAGCGTCCCTTGCACTGCAAGGAGATCCAACCAGTCCATGTTAAAGGAGATTAGTCCTGGGTGTTCATTGGAGGGACTGATGTTGAAGCTGAAGCTCCAATGCTTTGGCCACCTCATGCGGAGAGCTGACTCATTGGAAAAGACCCTGGTGCTGGGAAAGATTGAGGGCGGGAGGAAAAGGCAATGACAGAGGATGAGATGGCTGGATGGCATCACCGACACAATGGATGTGGGTTTGGATAGACTCCAGGAGTTGGTGATGGGCAGGGAGGCCTGGTGTGCTGTAGTTCATGGGGTCACAAAGAGTTGGACATGACTGAGTGACTGAACTGAAAGCTTAAAATTTTCTATGAATTTGTACACATAGATACAATTCTACGTCACATCCTAGATCCTGGCTTTTCCAGTCAGGAGTGTTTGGACATTTTTCCACGCCAATAAATGCATGACTCTGCACCTGTGATCCTCATTATGTCCTCTGTTCCCTTCCAGATAAGAGTAGAACGTAAAAGTCGAGTAGAAGGTGTAAGTGGAAGGATGTGGAAACAGGGAAAGGGGTTGAGAGACACTAATCTCCATCATCACAGTTTCTAATTTAGCTCATCCCTTCATGATTGATGTTTGTTTCCAGTATTTCACAATTATAAATGTGTTGGGTCCCAGCAGAGAGACAATTGTTTGAAAGGAGCGTGGGTCAGACCCACTTGCTGATCTTGGATAGCTTCCCAGAGAGGCAAGAGGCAACTGGGGCTCCCCCTGGAGATATAGATGCTGGTGGCAACCATTTCTGAGAGTTCATTCTACTGCAAGGAACTGATGCCCACAAGTTCCACTATGGAGTGCACCCTCTAACCTATTAGCACCAGGGCCTTAACTGCCCAACAGTGGGCAGGCACCAGTCCCAGACTCCCTGGGTTGAGCAGCCAGCCCTGAGGAGACCCGGCCCCACCCTCAGCAGGTGAGCAGCCATCACACAGACAGGGAGTGCACCAGAGCAGTCAGCCCATCACAACAGAAGAGCCCGTGGAGCCCGCACAGAGGGCAGAGCTGGACATGACTGAGTGACTAGACATCACCACAACAAAGTGCAGATAAGCAACCCACTCAGTAGAGATTTTAAGGCAGTGGTAATAAAGAAGCTCAAGAAACTCAGCACAAGTGTGGCCGAATACAGTGAGAATTTTAACAAAGAGTTAGAAAATGTAGAGAAGAACCGTACAGAATTGAAGACTACAATAACTCAGCATGAAGGAATCAACCATCGATTAGAAGGTACAGAGGAACAGAGAGCCAGCTAGCAGTCAGAGTAGTGGAGATCGCTACTGAACGGAACAAAGAATTAAAAGAAATGAGGACAGTTTAAGAAGCCTCTGGGAAGATGTTGAAAGTACTGACATTCTCACCATAGGGGTCCCGGATGGTGAAGAGAGTGAAAGAGGTAGAGAAATTATTTAAAGAAATAATAGCTGAACACTTCCTAACCTAGGAAAGCAAACACCTATCTAGGTCCAGGAAGCACATAGAGTCCCAAACAAGATGAACCCACAGAGGAACACACCAAAGCATATTACAATTAAAATTACAAACATTAAAAATAAAGTAAGTAAACCTATTGATCTAGGTAATTCTCCACTACCAGAGGATTAAAAATTCTTTTTTTAAAAAAGCCAACCTCTTCTTTTTCTTTCCTCAGCAGGTTAAACATATTGAAAACTACCATATAGAAAACTAAAACCCAGGCACCTTCACTTAGAAGCTTGCATGGCTGTGGCTAGGGTTTGGTTCCTGATTCTTATCTCTACCGTAGTTCTGAATCATGTTTCAAGGTCTAAATATAGTGATTACTGCTCCTTTATTCAAAAGGAGGGTTTTAAAGATCAATGAAAGAGAAACTATGATATGAGGTGATTTTATCTTATCCCTAATCAGAAAATCATTTCACCTACTGGTGAGTTACTATGACTGTCTCATTCAGAAACAGATATGAAGGCTGCTAAGAACCATCAGCTCATGATTGTGTCAAAGTGTCTCCTCCATCCCTCAGCCCCAGGGAATGGGAGAAACAACAACAGTGCGGTTTAATGAGGAGTCCTCTTGTTCTCTACCCACCAAAGACCTCTCCATGTTTCCCTCTGTCTCCAGCTACTCCTGACTTTGTAAGTTTTTCATCTTCTGCATCTCCAAAGTCCTTTCCTAATCTTGTTCCTCTCTTCCTAACAGAGAATGTTGTAAAGAGAAAATATTTTCATCTTTAGAACCACACAATCTTAAAAGGAGGGAAAGTCTTTGTGATTGTTGACACCAAACCTTTCTTTCTTCAGAAGAGGAAAGAGTGTCAGAAACAGAATTAAAATTAGGTCCGGGGACCTCCAGACCAATTCATCTCCTATTAGCTGAATCTATGAAGTAAGCTACATCATTAGTTTTTAAGGGAACTGTGGTCTGTATTGCCTGCCCAAGGAGGAGTCACACCAACTCAGGCAGCCTAACCCTCTTACTGATGGCTCCCTTTCAGTCCGTTCAGTCACTCAGTTGTGCCCCGCTCCTTGTAACCTCATGGCCTGCAGCACGCCAGGCTTCCCTGTCCATCACCAGCTCCCAGAGCTTGCTCAAACGCATGTCCATTGAGTCACTGATGCCATTCAACCATCTCATCCTCTGTTGTCCCCTTCTCCTCTTCCCTTCAATCTTTCCCATCATCAAGATCTCTAATGAGTCAGCTCTTTGCATCAGATGGCCAAAGTATTGGAGCTTCAGCATCAGTCCTTCCAATGAATATTCAGGACTGATTTCCTTTAAGATGGACTGGTTGGATCTCCCTGCAGTCCAAGGGACTCTCAAGAGTCTTCTCCAACACCACAGTTCAAAAGCATCAATTCTTCAGCGCTCAGCTTTCGTCACAGTCCAACTCACATTCATACATGACCACTGGAAAAACCATAGCTTTGACTAGACGGACCTTTGTTGGCAAAGTCATGTCTCTGTTTTGAATATACTGTCTAGGTTGGTCATAACTTTCCTTCCAAGGAGCAAGCATCTTTTAATTTCATGGCTTCATGTGCAGTGATTTTGGAGCCCCCCAAAATAAAGTCTGTCACTGTTTCCATTGTTTCCCCATCTATTTGCCATGAAGTGATGGGACCAGATGCCATGATCTTCATTTTCTGAATGTTGAGTTTTAAGCCAGTTTTTTCACTCTCCTCTTTCACTTTCCTCAAGAGGCTTTTTACTTCCTCTTCACTTTCTGCCATAAGGGTGGTGTCATCTGCATATCTGGGGTTATTGATATTTCTCCCCACAATCTTGATTCCAGCTTGTGCTTCATCCAGCTTGGCATTTCACATGATGTACTCTGCATATATTAAATAAGCAGGGTGACAATAAAGCCTTGACATACTCCTTCCCCAATACTGAACCAGTCCATTGTTCCATGTCCTGTTCTAACTGTTGCTTCTTGACCTGCATACAGATTTCTCAGGAGGCAGGTAAGATGGTCTGGTATTCCCATCTCTTGAAGAATTTTCCACAGTTTTTTTGTGATCCACACAGTCAAAGCAGATGTTTTTCTGGAACTCTTTTGCCTTTTCTATGACCCAACAGATGTTGGCAATTTGATACATCTGATTAAAACGTGGGGAAACTCCATCAAGTGTCTGCTTGTCCTGGACACCCTTCCTCCATCTCACTCAACAGAGTTCATACCTACCATCTCCATTTATAATCATCTACAATTCCTGCTTTTCATGACTGGTAATAGGAGAATGTATGTGGCAACGAAAGGCTCTATTGCAATGTTTTGATAACAAGCATCTTTGTTTAATATATTCTCCTTACAGGACATTCAAATTTATTTGAATTGTCATGCCAATTTTTTGCCTCTATTAGAGTATTGTATATTTAAGAAAAGCATTGTTTTAAAATTAAGGTTTTCATTTTAAATTATCATTTATCTTTTCCTGTGTTTATTGCACTAAATTGTGACATTTTTCTATTATTATTGTACCAAGACAAATTCACTTTGGGAAGATAAATGTCACATTTTAATGAAAACCAGCTTTCAGTGTGGTTGAAGAGAGCGATCCGAAAGGGGGAACCAATGTGTGTACATTTTGACATTTCTCATTCTTCTTAGCCACAGCATAAGACATATGTTTATTTTTTAATATTGGAGAAGTTACCCTGTAAATCCCATCAGGAAGATGAACGAGATACTTTGGGAGCTCACTGACTCTCACAAAGTCCAGAAAAACTTTCTGACACAAGAAAAATTTGCAGTGAAATGGGAGATGAAATAAAGCAAATGAGGATTGTAATGGGGAACGTTCTGTAGTCCAAATAAGAAAAGGGCCATGTGAACATGCCACATAACACAAGAGAGCCACTTCTTTCACTTGATGTCAGGAATGCGAGTGGTGAGCCCAAGGGTAAACCACGTGGGAATTTCACCTGTGTACTTTGGCTCATGTAAAGGTGAGATACACACCTAAATGAGCCATGTTTTACACATAAACTCACATTGTTCATAGTGGACATTTATCTTTTTTTTTTTGGCTGCCCAGCATCTGAACCTCCTTCTTAGATCTGGGGAATGTCTTATATTGTGGGTCATGGCAGAAAGCAGGATTCACCGCCACCCCCACCCCCACCACTACAGAAACAGAAAGTGCTTCCCAGGTGCCACTGTGGTAAAGTACCTGCCTGCTGATGCAGGAGACATGAGATGCGGTTCAGTCCATGGGTTGGGAAGATCCCCTGGAGGGAGGGCATGGCAACCTACTCTAGTATTCTTACGTGGAAAACCCCATCGACAGAGGAGCCTGATGGGCCACAGTCCATAGGGTCAAAAAGAGGCGGACATGACTGGAGTGACTTGGCAGGCATGCACAGAATCAGAAAAGAGCAGGTACCAGGTTCTTCCATTCTCCAAGGCAAAGAGTGTAGGTGTGCCCACCTGGCTTGGTTAACCAGATGCTCCCACTCAGAGCTCGGAGAATGGAGCCATTACTGCAAATAGGAATTCAGTCCAGCTTCAGCGACTACAAAACCTAGTGTCCAGTGACACCAGGGGAAGCTGAGGGCAGACAGCAGCTATTGTTGGTGGCAGTGACGTTACCAGAGGCCCACCCACTAGGCATCAGAGAGTATCCTTCCCAGACTCATCTGGCAGTTGATATGGGGCTGAGAGTTTCCATGCCTTACATATCTCCTAAGTTCTGCCCTGTTTCCCATCTTGATTCTCTGAAAGCCCTCGCTACTGAAAGTGTGGTCTGGGGACTTGTTAGGAATATAGAACCTGGAGCTTATCCCAGAAATACCTAGTCAAAATATTAAAGTGCAGTATAAAGCCTTGCACATAGTAGGGCCTTCAAGAGTATTTCTTGAATGTATAGGCATATAAAAATATGCTGAAATTAGGTTCAGCAAGATCAATTTGAAACATATCTCTTCAATATATATGTATGTGAACAGCCCTTAACCCAATGGTTATACTCCTGAAAAGAAGTATTGTATATAAGTATTAAGTATTGTATATAATGAATTGCATTTTAAATGCATCTTGTTGATATTTAGAAGATTCTTGCGTAAACTCATTACACCTTTTCAAAGTGGATAATCACCCTTTCATTCATCTGTGCTGCTGACTTGTATTCTTTAAAGCAGGGAATACCACAGTCAAGATTCCTCAATGAAATAAGTTTTCACTAAGATGACCATTGAAAATCTCTCCAAGGCCTTCATTATTTTGGTCCTTGTCTGTCTTACTATGGCTACCCTAAAATGCCAGCTGCATTTAGTGTGTATCTGTACTCAGCTGAGCACCCAAGATACAACAGTTTCTTTACAAAGTCAGTCACATGCTATAATTCTAAAGCACTGAGCCTCAAGAGCCTTCAACAGCCTTCTCAAGCTGATGGCAGAATGCCACTAATACAGTGCCTGAGAGAACACCCAGCGCTCTCATTCTCACCTAGAAGAGAACAGCTCCTAAAGAGCAAACTTATTTTTTAAAAGCTTTGTTGAAGAAAACCGGAGGAGTGAAAGAAGCAGCGCTGGAGAAGGAGATCGTACAACTTTGCACTCGGACAACCAGCCACTTAATTCTTGGCCTGTTCTCAGCAAAGTTTCTTAATCCTCTGAGTCTCCAGTGCCCTCTTACTTCATCTGGAGCTGGGAAGAATGCTTATCTAACAGGGTGCTGAGGGCATTAAGCATGCGAGTGCGTATAAAGCACCCAGTCAGGCACATAATTATTGTTCTGTAAATATTTGCTATTACGATCACTGTATTCCTACTTCAAGATTCGAGGTCATCAACAATTTATGAAATTATCTAAAACTAGTCATATGTCATAGAGAGGATGATTTTTCAGTGAAAATGAATTGGATTCCCACTCTCCTCCCCCAAACCACCATGACTTTTAAAACCTGTTCACCATAGATTTCAAGAAATACGGCAACACAGAAAAACAAAGCACAGGCTTTGGTGTTAGATCAAGATTAGAACTGCAAAACCATAAATGTTGCCCCCTTTCCTGTTTCTAGGGATACCCAGATTTTTATATAGGTATCAATCTCTCTTCTCCACAGCCCATAGGCTGGAGGGCAGGCTGACTCAGACACTGGACTTAGTGTGCCTATGGAAGATCCCATCCCCCTTGCTAGAATACTTGGTTCAAGAAATCAGCCCTCAGCCAATAGGCGCATTTAATTTCCTTACACAAAGGGTAGCTCAGCTGGTAAAGAATCTGCCTGCAATGCAGGAGAACCCGGTTGGATTCCTGGGTCAGGAGGATCCACTGGTGAAGTGATAGGCTACCCACTCCAGTATTCTTGGGCTTTCCTTGTGGATGGATCAGCTGGTAAAGAATCAGCCTGCAATGCGGGAGACCTGGGTTCAATCCCTGGATTGGGAAGATCCTCTAGAGAAGTGAACAAATGTCTACCCACTTCAGTAGACTTCCTGGAGAATCTCATGGACAGAGGAGCCTGCCAGGCTACAGTCCATGGGGTCGCAAAGAGTCAGAGACAACTGAGCAACTTTCACTTTCAATGAACTAGGAGGGGTGGCATCGCAGTCAAAAGAATCGTCTTCAAACACCCACTGTCCTAGGAGCATCATTGACCAAGGACTCCAGGCGCTGCCCTTTGAAATCCATTCCCCAATTAGGGATCCTCAGGTGCTAAGACAGACCAGTTCCTGGGAGACACTGAACTCATCTCTCAGCTGATTTTGGCTACAGTATTCCCCTGAGGCTTAGCTTGGAGGGCACCACTTTGTAAAATTCTTTCTCCCACTGCACTGGAGACTTCCATCAAGGTCTGACAGTTCTTCCAGCCTTCCCAGAGACTATTTCATTTCACAGTTGCATTTTCCCTTATAAAAGCTCACCATGTATAATCCTACTTTGATATCAGCTCTTGGACGACCCTAACACAGGGGGCTTGCTGGGGGCTTCTAGAAAATAAGACTCTTAGCCCTTCTTAATGTGCTGGGAATGATGCTTTCTTCCTCTGAATGTCATGTAAAGCCTAGAATTGCTCCGGTCATTTTCCTAACAAGTGTTGTCTTCTCCAAGTTAAATGTCCCTAGATTCTTCCACACCTCTGTATACTAAATGTTATTTTGGACCCTTTAACTATTCTGAGCGTACCTAGAAAACAAAATTGTGTAGAGGAAACAGAACACAACAAGTATATATTCTCTCTTGCTTCTCATATTGCAGCATTATATGGCTTGCACTTTCATAGAAACTGTGAATATGTGTGTCTGTGTGTGCTCAATCATGTCTGAATCTTTATGACCCCATGGACTGTAGCCTGCCAGGCTCTTCTGTTCATGGAATTTTCTGGGCAAGAATAATGGAGTAGGTTGCCATTTCCTACTCCTATATATATAGTCTTAGGAATATGGTAGCCACTTTGAGCTATTAGAAAGACTGACACCTAGAATGCAACTATCGAGAGCTTATTAATTCACCCTTCAGTAAATGGAGCAGTAGAAAACCCAGACTCCAGAGCCACGCTGAGTTCCAATGCCAGCTTTGCCTCTTACAAGCTTTGTATTCTTGGGAAATTCAATTAACCTCCCCAAACCTCCATAACCACCTCTGTAAAGATAATTATAGCACCTAACGCATAGGGTTCTGTTAATTACTTATGAAGTATTTAGAGCAGTCCTGTACATTCAAGGTGCAAAGTAAGTGTTAAATAATTAAATATTTTAAAGTACCTATTCTGGGCCAATGAAGAAGGCAATGGCAACCCACTCCAGTACTCTTGCCTGGGGAGTCCCATGGACAGAGAAGCCTGGTGGGCTGCAGTCCATGGAGTTGCTGGGAGTCCGACACGACTGAGCATCTTCCCTTTCACTTTTCACTTTTATGCATTGAAGAAGGATATGGCAACTCACACCAGTGTTCTTGCCTGGAGAATCCCAGGGATGAGGGAGCCTGGTGGGCTGCCATCTATGGGGTCACACAGAGTCAGACACGACTGGAGCGACTTAGCAGCAGCAACATTCTAGGCCAAACCCTAGCCATGCTCAGAGAATAACTAAGATAAATAAATGTGAGAATTACCTTTTAAGAAACTATTCCTAAGAACAGAATAGCCGCACAAGCTATAAGATTTTTTGTTTTGGCCGTGGTTATGTCAGGGATGTTGATAAGAGGCTTTCTAAAACACCCTTTCAACTCTCAAAGTTCTGTGATTCTACTTCTGAATTTCAAAACCAAGATGTCACACTGCACTAGATCTAAATTTGGCAAACTTTCTCTGTAAATGGTTGGATACTAAATATTTTAGGCTTTGCAGGCCATGCGGATTATGAAGCAATGACATAAGTCTACCACGATAAGGCAAAAAGAGCCGTGGACAATGTGTACAATGAACAAGCATGGCAGCATTCAAATTAAAACTTGATTTAGAGAAGCCAAAATGTCAGTTTCATATAATTTTCTTGTCACAAAATGTTATTCTTTTGATTTTTTTTTAACCATTTAAAAATATAACAACCATTCTTAGCAGATAGACTAAGACCAGGTCGATAACCACAATTTGACCCCTGTGCTTGGATGCAGTCTCAAAAATGACAGAAAGATCTCTGTTCATCTCCAAGGCAAACCATTCAATATCACAGTTATCCAAATCTATGCCCCAACCAGTAATGCTGAAGAAGCTGAAGTTGAATGGTTTTATGAAGACCTACAAGACGTTTTAGAACTAACACTCAAAAAAGATGTCTTTTTCATTATAGGGGACTGGAATGCAAAAGTAGGAAGTCAAGAAACACCTGGAGTAACAGGCAAATTTGGCCTTGGAATGCGGAATGAAGCAGGGCAAAGACTAATAGAGTTTTGCCAAGAGAATGCACTGGTCATAGCAAACACCCTCTTCCAACAACACAGGAGAAGACTCTACACATGGACATCACCAGATGGTCAACAGCGAAATCAGACTGATTATATTCTATGCAGCCAAAGATGGAGAAGCTCTATACAGTCAGCAAAAACAAGACTGGGAGCTGACTGAGGCTCAGATCATGAACTCCTTATTGCCAAATACAGACGTAAATTTAAGAAAGTAAGGAAAATCACTAGACCATTCAGGTATGACCAAAATCAAATCCCTTATGATTATACAGTGGAAGTGAGAAATAGATTTAAGGGCCTAGATCTGATAGATAGAGTGCCTGATGAACTATGGAATGAGGTTCGTGACATTGTACAGGAGACAGGGATCAAGACCATCCCCATGGAAAAGAAATGCAAAAAAGCAAAATAGCTGTCTGGGGAGGCCTTACAAATAGCTGTGAAAAGAAGAGAGGTGAAAAGCAAAGGAGAAAAGGAAAGATACAGGCATCTAAATGCAGAGTTCCAAAGAATAGCAAGAAGAGATAAGAAAGCCTTCCTCAGCGATCAGTGCAAAGAAATAGAGGAAAACAACAGAATGGGAAAGACTAGAGATCTCTTCAAGAAAATTAGAGATCCCAAGGGAACATTTCATGCAAAGATGGGCTCAATAAAGGACAGAAATGGTATGGACCTAACAGAAGTAGAAGATATTAAGAAGAGGTGGCAAGAATACATGGAAGAACTGTATAAAAAAGATCTTCACGACCCACAATAGTCATGATGATGTGATCACTAATCTAGAGCCAGACATCTTGGAATGTGAAGTCAAGTGGGCCTTAGAAAGCGTCACTACGAACAAAGCTAGTAGAGGTGATGGAATTCCAGTTGAGCTGTTTCAAATCCTGAAAGATGATGCTGTGAAAGTGCTGCACTCAATATGCCAGCAAATTTGGAAAACTCAGCAGTGGCCACAGGACTGGAAAAGGTCAGTTTTCATTCCAATCCCAAAGAAACGCAATGACAAAGAATGCTCAAACTACAGCACAATTGCACCCATCTCACATGCTAGTAAAGTAATGCTCAAAATTCTCCAAGCCAGACTTTAGCAATACGTGAACCGTGAACTTCCTGACATTCAAGCTGGTTTTAGAAAAGGCAGAGGAACCAGAGATCAAATTGCCAACATCTGCTGGGTCATGGAAAAAGCAAGAGAGTTCCAGAAAAACATCTGTTTCTGCTTTATTGACTATGCCAAAGCCTTTGACTGTGTGGATCACAATAAACTGTGGAAAATTCTGACAGAGATGGGAATACCTGACCACCTGACCTGACTCTTGAGAAATCTGTATGCAGGTCAGGAAGCAACAGTTAGAACTGGACATGGAACAACCAACTGGTTCCAAATAGGAAAAGGAGTACATCAAGGCTGTATATTGTCACCCTGCTTATTTAACTTATATGCAGAGTATATCATGAAAAATTCTGGACTGGAAGAAACACAAGCTGGAATCAAGATTGCCGGGAGAAATATCAATCACCTCAGATATGCTGATGACACCACCCTTGTGGCAGAAAGTGAAGAGGAACTGAAAAGCCTCTTGATGAAAGTGAAAGAGGAGAGTGAAAAACCTGGCCTAAAGCTCAACATTCAGAAAATGAAGTTCATGGCATCCAGTCCCATCACTTTATGGGAAATAGATGGGGAAACAGTGAAAACGGTGTCAGATTTTATTTTTGGGGGCTCCAGAATCACTGCAGATGGTGATTGCAGCCATGAAATTAAAAGACGCTTACTCCTTGGAAGAAAAGTTATGAGCAACCTAGATAACATATTCAAAAGCAGAGACATTACTTTGCCAATAAAGGTCCATCTAGTCAAGGCTATGGTTTTTCCAGTGGTCATGTATGGATGTGAGAGTTGGACTGTGAAGAAGGCTGAGCACCGAAGAATTGATGCTTTTGAACTGTGGTGTTGGAGAAGACTCTTGAGAGTCCCTTGGACTGCAAGGAGATCCAACCAGTCCATTCTGAAGGAGATCAGCCCTGGGATTTCTTTGGAAGGAATGATGCTAAAGCTGAAACTCCAGTACTTTGGCCACCTCCTGAAAAGAGTTGACTCATTGGAAAAAACTCTGATGCTGGGAGGGATTTGGGGCAGGTGGAGAAGGGGACGACTGAGGATGAGATGGCTGGATGGCATCATGGACTCGATGGACGTGAGTCTGAGTGAACTCCGGGAGATGGCGATGAACAGGGAGGCCTGGCATGCTGCGATTCATGGGGTCGCAAAGAGTCGGACACGACTGAGTGACTGAACTGAACTTCAGAAGTGCACTCTCAAGAGCACAAAAGAAATTCTGGGACACAAGAAGTCGAGAGAAAGCCTGTATATCCCAGGGCCATGGCTGTCAGACATAATCAACTATGGTCATCCATCCTCAGTAGCCACTGGGCATTGGTTACAATATCCCTGCTGCTGCTGCTGCTCAGTGACGTCAGTCGTGTCCAACTCTGTGTGATCCCATAAACGGCAGCCCACCAGGCTTCCCCCTCCCTGGGATTCTCCTGGCAAGAACACTGGAGTGGGTTGCCATTTCCTTCTCCAATGCATGAAAATGAAAAGTGAAAGTGAAGTCACTCAGTCGTGTCCGACTCTTAACAACCCCATGGACTACAGCCTACCAGGCTCCTCCATCTAGCAGATACCAAATTCCATGGATGCTCAAGTACCTTATATAAAATGGCATAGTATTTGCACATAGCTTATGTACATCTCCCATGTACTTTAAACCATCTCTATTACTTATAATAGCTAATACCTAATGTAAATGTCAGAGAAGGCAATGGCACCCCACTCCAGTACTCTTACTTGGAAAATCCCATGGATGGAGGAGCCTGGTAGGCTGCAGCCCATTGGGTCATGAAGAGTCGGACACGACTGAGCAACTTCACTTTCACTTTTCACTTTCTTGCATTGGAGAAGAAAATGGCAACCCACTCCAGCATTCTTGCCTGGAAAATCCCAGGGACAGGGGAGCCTGGTGGGCTGCCATCTAGGGGGTCTCACAGAGTCAGACACAACCTAAGCGACTTAGCAGCAGCAGCAATGTAAATGTATTACGGTCTGCCGAGATCAGGGGCAGCGGCCGAGAGGACAAACGCCACGTCCAAGCAGCTTGTAATATTAGCTTATTATATTATTATATTATAATAGCTTATAATAGCTAATACCTAATGTAAATGTATTAGGGTCCCCGAGATCAGGGGAGGCGACCAAGAGGAGCAACCGAACGTCCAAGGAGTGGTGGCTGCGCGGGCGCACAAGGGCCGAGAGGAGCTATTCCATGTTCAAGGTCAGGAGGGGCGGCGGTGAAGCGATACGCCTCTTCCAAGGTAAGGAGCAGTGGCTGTGCTTTGCTGGAGCAGCTGTGAAGAGATACCCCATGTCCAGGGTAAGAGAAACCCAAGTAAGATGGTAGGTGTTACAAGAGGGCAGCAGAGGGCAGACACACTGAAACCATAATCACAGAAAACTAGTCAATCTAATCACACTAGGACCATAGCCTTGTCTAACTCAGTGAAACTAAGCCATGCCCTGTGGGGCCACCCAAGACGGGCGGGTCATGGTGGAGAGGTCTGACAGAATGTGGTCCACTGGAGAAGGGAATGGCAAACCACTTCAGTATTCTTGCCTTGAGAACCCCATGAACAGTATGAAAAGGCAAAATGATAGGATACTGAAAGAGGAACGCCCCAGGTCGGTAGGTGCCCAATATGCTCCTGGAGATCAGTGGAGAAATAACTCCAGAAAGAATGAAGGGATGGAGCCAAAGCAAAAACAATACCCAGCTGTGGATGTGACTGGTGTGAGAAGCAAGGTCTGATGCTGTAAAGAGCAATATTGCATAGGAACCTGGAATGTCAGGTCCATGAATCAAGGCAAATTGGATGCAGTCAAACAGGAGATGGCAAGAGTGAATGTCGACATTCTAGGAATCAGCGAACTAAAATGGACTGGAATGGGTGAATTTAACTCAGATGACCATTATATCTACTACTGCGGGCAGGAATCCCTTAGAAGAAATGGAGTAGCCAGCATGGTCAACAAAAGAGTCTGAAATGCAGTACTTGGATGCAATCTCAAAAATGACAGAAAGATCTGTTCGTCTCCAAGGCAAACCATTCAATATCACGGTAATCCAAGTCTGTGTCTCAACCAGTAACGCTGAAGAAGCTGAAGCTGAATGGTTCTATGAAGACCTACAAGACCTTTTAGAACTAACATCCAAAAAAGATGTCCTTTTCATTATAGGGGACTGGAATGTAAAAGTAGGAAGTCAAGAAACACCTGGAGTAACAGGCAAATTTGGCCTTGGAATGCGGAATGAAGCAAGGCAAAGGCTAATAGAGTTTTGCCAAGAGAATGCACTGGTAATAGCAAACACCCTCTTCCAACAACACAAGAGAAGACCCTACACATGGACATCACCAGATGATCAACAGCGAAATCAGATTGATTATATTCTTTGCAGCCAAAGATGGAGAAGCTCTATACAGTCAGCAAAAACAAGACTGGGAGCTGACTGTGGCTCAGATCATGAACTCCTTATTGCCAAATTCACACTTAAATTGAAGAAAGGGGGGGAAAACCACTGGACCATTCAGGTATGACCAAAATCAAATCGCTTATGATTATACAGTGGAAGTGACAAATAGATTTAAGGGCCTAGATCTGATAGATAGAGTGCCTGATGAACTATGGAATGAGGTTTGTGACATTGTACAGGAGACAGGGATCAAGTCCATCCCCATGGAAAAGAAATGCAAAAAAGCAAAATAGCTGTCTGGGGAGGCCTTACAGATAGCTGTGAAAAGAAGAGAAGTGAAAAGCAAAGGAGAAAAGGAAAGATGTAAGCATCTGAATGCAGAGTTCCAAAGAATAGCAAGAAGAGATAAGAAAGCCTTCCTCAGCGATCAGTGCAAAGAAACAGAGGAAAACAACAGAATGGGAAAGACTAGAGATCTCTTCAAGAAAATTAGAGATACCAAGGGAACATTTCATGCAAAGATGGGCTCAATAAAGGACAGAAATGGTATGGACCTAACAGAAACAGAAGATATTAAGATGTGGCGAGAATACACGGAAGAACTATACAAAAAAGATCTTCACAACCCAGATAATCACGATGGTGTGATCACTCATCTAGAGCCAGACATCCTGGAATGTGAAGTCAAGTGGGCCTTAGAAAGCGTCACTATGAACAAAGCTAGTGGAGGTGATGGAATTCCAGTTGAGCTATTTCTAATCCTGAAAGATGATGCTGTGAATGTGCTGCACTCAATATGCCAGCACATTTGGAAAGCTCAGCAGTGGCCACAGGACTGGAAAAGGTCAGTTTTCATTCCAATCCCAAAGAAAGGCAATGACAAAGAATGCTCAAACTACAGCACAATTGCACTCATCTCACATGCTAGTAAAGTAATGCTCAAAATTCTCCAAGCCAGGCTTCAGCAGTACATGAACCGTGAACTTCCTGATGTTCAAGCTGGTTTTAGAAAAGGCAGAGGAACCAGACATCAAATTGCCAACATCTGCTGGGTCATGGAAAAAGCAATAGAGTTCCAGAAAAACATGTTTCTGCTTTATTGACTATGCCAAAGCCTTTGACTGTGTGGATCACAATAAACTGTGGAAAATTCTGAAAGAGATGGGAATACCAGACCACCTGACCTGCCTCTTGAGAAACCTCTATGCAGGTTAGGAAGCAACAGTTAGAATGGGACATGGAACAACAGACTGGTTCCAAATAGGAAAAGGAGTACATCAAGGCTGTATATTGTCACCCTGCTTATTTAACTTATATGCAGAGTACATCATGAGAAATGCTGGACTGGAAGAAGCACAATCTGAATCAAGATTGCCGGGAGAAATATCAATCAACCTCAGATATGCAGATGACACCACCCTTATGGCAGAAACGGAAGAGGAACTGAAAAGCTTCTTGATGAAAGTGAAAGAGGAGAGTGAAAAAGTTGGCTTAAAGCTCAACATTCAGAAAACGAAGATCATGGCATCTGGTCCCATCACTTCATGGGAAATAGATGGGGAAACAGTGGAAACAGTGTCAGACTTTATTTTTTTGAGCTCCCAAATCACTGCAGATGGTGATTGCAGCCATGAAATTAAAAGACTCTTACTCCTTGGAAGGAAAGTTATGAGCAACCTAGATAGCATATTCAAAAGCAGAGACATGACTATGCCAACAAATATCCGTCTAGTCACGGCTATAGTTTTTCCACTAGTCATGTATGGATGTGAGAGTTGGGCTGTGAAGAAAGCTGAGCACTGAAGAATTGATGCTTTTGAACTGTGGTGTTGGAGAAGACTCTTGAGAGTCCCTTGGACTGCAAGGAGATCCAACCAGTCCATTCTAAAGGAGATCAGTCCTGGGTGTTCTTTGGACGGACTGATGCTAAAGCTGAAACTCTAATACTTTGGCCACCGCATGCGAAGAGTTGACTCATTGGAAAAGACTCTGATGCTGGGAGGGATTGGGCCAGGAGGAAAAGAGGATGACAGAGGATGAGATGGCTGGATGGCATCACCGACTCGATGGACGTGAGTTTGAGTAAACTCCGGGAGTTGGTGATGGACAGGGAGGCCTGTCATGCTGCAGTTCATGGGGTCGCAAAGAGTCGGACATGACTAAGCGACTGAACTGAACTGAATGTAAATGTTATGCAAATAGTTGCTAACACTGCAAATTCAAGCTTTGCTTTTTGGAGTTTTCTAGAATTTTTTTTTTAGAATGTTTTTGATCCGTAGTTGGTTGAATCTACAGATGTAGGACCTGTGCTGTGTAGGATCGAGTGTATAAGGAGAGGTGATCACTGGCACTAGAGCTAGAATTCACAAAGGTTAATGCCTTAAGAAAGTCTCAACTTATCTGACTGTTTTTCAATACCTTATTCTTACCCCATGTGACTTTCTGCCTCTTGAACCTCACATCTATAAATCATGATAGAATGTATTAAGCATATGTTCTTGTTTTGAAGGGAAATATTTGAAACTTCTTGTAGGTAAGCTACATAAGTCCTGTGAATAAATATACATTCTTTTCTCCACTTCCCCATCCTCCAAAATGTTTCTAAACTTCTCCTGGGATCTCCTGTTTAATCTAAATGTAACATACACTCATTTTTCTTAGTATATATTTTGGAAGTGTTTTTCACTTATAAGATATCAGCTTTGGGTTTAAAAAATTGAAAAAGAGCTATCAGACCTTAGCTTTACTCTGAGTGTAAGGTACAGGGAAGCAAGCTAATGCATCCAAAACGGTGGAAGACCATTCAGTTTATTTGGTGAGGTAAAGGTGAGAGGATGATTTCCATACTCAGATAAATGAAAGTGCTAGTGAGGCAAAGAATTTTGTGATTTGAATCATCTGATGGTTTGCTCACAATGAGTAAACAAAGGGGTTGATTTCCTACCTTTCATTCCTATTTCTTTTTTATATAGTTTATGGCCCCAGAGATGCAGATTTGATCCCTGGGCTGGGAATAACCCCTTGAGGAGGGCGTGACAACTCACGCCAGTATTTTGGAGAATCCCACGGACAGAGGAGCCTAGCAGGCTACAGTCCATAGGGTCGCAAAGTGTCGGACACAACAGAAGCAGCCTTGCATAGCATTGTTGCAGGAAAGGGGACCCCTCCCAGGGCCCAAAACTGGGCTCTTGTCTAACACTCGGAAATGAATTGTCCAAGGAGACACATGTGCTGACAAAGCAAGAGATTTTATTGGGCAAGGGCACCTGGGTGGAGAGCAGTAGGGTAAGGGAACCCAGGAGAACTGCTCTGCTGCGTGGCTTGCAGTCTTGGGTTTTATGGTGATGGGGTTAGTTTCTGCGTTGTCCTTAGCCAATCATTCTGACTCAGAGTCCTTCCTGGTGGTGCACGCCTTGTTCAGCCAAGATGGATGCTAGAGAGAAGGATTCTGGGAGGTGGTCGGACAGGTGGTGTCTCCTTTTGACCTTTCCCGAACTCTTCTGGTTGGTGGAGGCTTATTAGTTCCCTGTTCCTTACCAGGACCTCCTGTCATAAAACAACTCATGCAAATGGTTACTGTGGTGCCTGGCCAGGGTGGGCGGCTTCAATCAGTGTGCTTCTCCTAACCGCATAGTACCAGCGAGTAGAACGTGTCAACGACACAGACTAGAGAGCTTCATGCGTATCTCTACACTGGTGAGCACTGGACTTCCTCTTTGCTATGTTCTTTCAAATGCCTGCAGAATGAGTAGTGTAAGGAAATAGTTCTAGATTAGGAGAATTTTTCAGGAAATTATCTTTACCCGGCCTACAAAATCACACACTAGAATAGTAACTGATTCTTATCTTAACCACCTCTGGAAATATTTATGTCATATTTTCTTAATATCTGAACTCATCTTCTGTAATGTAGTATGCAAGATTTTGATTAAAAATAGCATTGAAATGTGTATATTACCATACGTGAAACAGATTGCCAGTCCAGGTTCAATGCATGAGACAGGGCGCTAAGGGCCAGTGCACAGGACAACCCTGAGGGATGGGAAGGGGAGGGAATAGGGAGGGAAGTGGGAGGGGGGTTCAGGATGGGGGACACATGTACACCCATGGCTGATTCATGTCAATGCATGGCAAAAACCACTACATTAAGGTAAGGTAATTAGCCTCCAATTAAAATTAATAAATTAATTTACAAAAAAAGGAACCTACATCAGAGCGTAAAATATATATCTTTGCTACCTTTAGTTTAGACCAAAATATCTAAAATACACAGAAACATGGTTACAAAGTGGTTTTGAGACTAAGGTCCCATCCTTCTTCCTCAGGAAGCATGTAATTTTTTTAAAAGGAAGAAGAAAAGACCATTCCATTCCATACATACAGGAAAAGACATGCTATTCCAAATTCCTTTCAGTTCTAAACACACTCAACACATGCACACACACACACACACACACACACACACACACACACACCCAATCCTTCTTCTTCAGAAGCAAAGCTCAAAGCTCTCGGGCTGAGTTGTCCCTTTTCCTCAAAGTTCTAACCTCTTGGACTTCTTTCCCAGGGACTGAGTCTCTCTCCTTCCCCCATGCCAGTGCTCCACCGAGGAAAGCCTTGATACCTTTTGGATAACTTGGTCTTACGATGAAAATTATAGAGAAGCTGATAGATAACAGCACAAGAAGACTTTAATTAATTCACTTTCTCCCATCAGGCACTAACATATGTAGACTGTGCTACAGCTAAATCTAAATAACCATGAAATTTCAGAATAGAGTGGTAGCCTCCACGTTCCCAAGACATTGCAGTGCTGGAGAAATGGTGGGGGCAGGTAGAGGTGGGTGGCGTTCAAATCCCGTGTTCCATCCTCCTTCTGCCACTAACACACTGCTAACCTGAGGTGGATCCCTGACAATAAAGTGCACGGCATATCTTCTTTACATACCACCTCAAATCCATCGGTATATTCAGTCTTCTGCCCTGGCTTTGGTTTGCCCCATGCTTGTGCTGTTATTTATCAGCTTCTCTATAATTTTCATCATAAGAACAAGTTATTCAAGAGATATCACACCACCCTCTCTCCCACCATACACACACCATCATTATCCCTGCTTTCCTCTAACTGGGGAATATTCAGAGCACCTACCTACTCTAAAGCCCCACCATTAATAGGTGTTTTCCTTAAGCAGATCAGTTTTATTTTTAACCAAATCTGACCATAGTTGGAATGGTAAATAATCATTACTTAATCAGCCTTCACTATATGCTACTCATAGTAGTATTTAAAGTTACCTCCTCTGAAACAATATTCTGGTGAATTAGGCATCACCATCCACGTTTCACAGGTGAGGCCTCGAGCTGACATTACTTATGTTGCTGTAAGTCATAAATCTACTGTGGACATGAAGCTGGAATTCAAACCTGGCTCTCCTGAAGTCTGCACCAGCAGGAGAACCAAATGTCCCTTCTGTTCTATTTTCCACAATGTGATTTGATTATCCCCTCCACCTTCTTGGCCCCCATAATTGTGACCTCTTCTTTAAACATCCACCCTCATCTCCAAGTGACAAATCGCTTTTTAAAGTTAAGGTCGTTTAAAGCAAACACCTCCATTTTGAAGTGGGTGTGTAGTAAACCCTTCCTTCTTCCTCTGCAGGGCACCCTTGGGTCTGGTCCACACTGGTTGTGTCTGAACCATGGCAGGCAGCCCAGAGATTGTGGACAGCCATGACTTTATGAAGTCTCTAGAAAGGTTAAAGTCTGCCTTCTAGGATGTGGACAGAAGGAAGGAAGTTTACTCGATGTCTATATGCCAATTATGCAGTGTCCTCATTCCCTCATCCCACTCACAGTCACCAGGGAGTCCTGCCTGTTTTCCACAGGTTCCAGCTGGCCCACCCCTACAAGGATGAGGCATGTCCTGTGCAAAAAGCATGTGCTTTGGTTGCAAACAACCCTGGGTCCAACACCACTTCTGTAAAAAGGTAAATACTACACCCTCCTCCCCCAGTCGTTTGGAGCTTAGAGCATATCACACGCAGAGTCCATTGCGCATGGCAGGTGTGTGATCAGTCTCCATGGCTTTGGCCTCCCAGCTACTGACAAGTCTGCTTCCTTTCATCTTCCTGATGTCAAAGGAGAATGAGAGCCTCCATGCCTTCCCGTGAGGGTGGAATCCAGCCTCGCTCAAGCCTCTGAGGCTTCTGAATCAGACTCTTGCCCCTCCTGCCCACCACTCAGGGCTCCCTGCCTTTCCTAAGTCCCTCTTATTACTGTATCATTTCTTTATTCAGTTCTCAAAAAAAAAAACAAGCTACCTTCAGGAAGATGTGCATTGTTGCAAACCAGTGAGGAGCCCTAAATCTTAGCATATTTAATCTGAATCGCACTTCCCCCTGCTTGATGATTCATCACAACATATTGCTTTCTGTTTATCTTTCTCTGAGGCAACCTATGCTATGCTCCCAGTGCTCAGAGGCAACCTGTGTTGTGTTGAGTACAGCCACTTGTGATGGCCTCAAACATGCTCATTCTTCCAAGGTTACACAATGCAGCCTGCTGACTCTGTATCTAATAAAAACAAATTAACTGGGCAGCAAAATTTACCTGACTTTGATTTCCCATGGCTTCAGACTGCCATGCAGGGCTTCTCAGAAATCAAACTTTGGAAACTGCCTAGTTTTTGCAGCAAAATTCAAGTGGAACTCAGGGAAAGTGTTAATACTCACCCACCAACTCTGTGGTCCCCAGCCTCCAAGATCTCCCCCAGTGATTCCCACCTCCCTCCAACAATGCATCAGGGTTTGTCTGTGCTATGCTCTGAAGGTTTGTGTCCCTGCATAATTCATACGTTGACATCTTAATGCCAGTGTGATGGTGTTAGGAGGTGGAACCTTTGGGAGGTGCTTAGGTTAGGAGGATGGAGACCTCATGAATGGGACTGGGGTTCTTGGTATTCTTATAAAAGAGACCCCGCAGAGATTCCCTGTCTCTTCTATCATGTGAGGACAGGGAGGAGGTGTCGGCCATGAACGCAGAAGACAGTCTTCACCAAGGCCATGCAGTGACCATGCCGGCATCTTGATCTTGGACTTCCAGCCTCCAAAAATGTTTCTAAGGCACTCAATGGGTGGTGTTTTGTTACAGCAGTCAGAAAGAGCTAAGTCTGTCTGTGAACCAATGGAGCACAGGAGGAGGGAGGGCTTTCCTGGCAGTTCAGTGGCTGAGCTGCTTCCAGTGCAGAGGCTGTGGGTCCCACTCCTGTTCAGGGAACTAAAATCCCACATGCCGTGCAGCGTAGCCAGAAAAGAAGACGAGAGGAAGGACAGGATGCTGCTCTAGAGGCTGGATTATAAATGTCATTGAGGCCTCTGACTTGCTTTCTCTTGGATCACTTGTGTGAGTGGAAGCCAGTGGCTATGTCTTCAGGACACCAAGCTGTCTGGTGGATATACTCACATAGAGAACTGAGGCCTCCAGCCCATTGCCCGGAGGGTGAGCCTTCTTGGAAGCAAATCCACCAGCCCCAGCCAACATCTGGCTTATAGTTTCATGGGAGATCCTGAGCCAGAACTACTTTGTTAAGTCACTCTAAGTCTCCTGATTTTTGGAAAAATAAATGTTATCTTAGACTGATATGTTTCAGAACAAAATTTTATGCAAAAAAAATATAATACAAACTCTCTATTCCTATTTGCTACTACCTCTCTCCTCTGTAGAAATGCCCACCACCCCATGTGAAGTAAACTTGACTTATAATTGAAAACCGATTATTCATACATTAAAATTATTTGTCCTTTTATTACCAGATGACATACCCAACAAAGTCAACCTAACTGTCCCTAACAAGAGTATATAGTTTGATTATATCATAACTGGGACCAAAACATAAATATATTTGAGTTTTTCCCCTAGAGAGTCAGGGTTTTAATGATATACATTAAGAGAACTTGAAGAAAACTGCCACAACTGATATTTTCAAAGTCAAGCACACTTAGTCATTATAAATAAAGAAAATAAAGTCATAAATCACCCCCTAAGGATGTTTCTTTCATCCAAAGAGACTATCTCTCAGGACTGATACCACGCACACGTGGTACAAACCTTCCACCACCTTCTATTCAGTACCTTCATGTGTCAGGATTCAGGCAGGAATATGCAACATATTACCTCCACAAATCCAGAATCTATATGCTCTAGAGAGAATCAATCATCGGATCACAACTTTGAATTCTGCTTTATCTAGAAAAATACGTGTGTGCAAGTGCACACACATACACACACACACCCACACAGTTGGGTTGGCCAAAAAGTTTGTTTGGGTTTTTCCATTGGATCTTATGGATGAATCCAAATGAACTTATTGGCCAACCCAATATATTTCAAATAAAGATTATTTGCCTTAAAAAAAAATGTTCGTTTATAGCTTCTTGCTCCATAAAGATACTCAAAGCAGATGATTAGGAATAAAACTAATTCCAAGGAATTTTAAAGCCAGACATTTATTTAAAGTTACAGAAACATGACAGGCAATGCATAATTTGTAGGGCTTAGTACAAAGTACAAAATAAAACACAAGGTCCTTGTTTGGAAATGATCAAGAACTTCAAGATGACAGCAGAGCGTTAAACTAAGCACAGGGCTTTTCTGAGCACCGGACTGTGCAGCCACCCTGATGATGGGAGACATTTAGTTGCTGGTTAAAGAGCTATCTCAGGAGCTGTGTACTAAAAGGAAAGGGACCAGCAGGCATCAGTGGCTAGCTTACTGAGAGACACAGAACCATTTATTAGTGTGAGGGTAACTCATATTTCTTTCATACTCCATAGTTCCCAAAGCTCTCCCCCCAGATCCAGTATCTCACCTAACTGAAGCAAACATTCTGTGAGACATTCAAGTTATCCCTCTAGGCAAACTGGGGTCCAAAGTGGTCAGGCGACTCCTTTAAGGTAACTCAGCCCACACAGGACTCAGATGCAGGTCACCCCTGACCTCAAATTCAATTCTCTTTCCACAAGATCAATAAAGCCTGGTTAGGATTTGTGGGTTTAAAAGAGGCCAGAACTTCATGTGTGCAACCCCGCCATTCATGGGGTGACAGCTTGGTCACAGGTGGCACTGATGGGCTGCATGGTTGCAAGTTTCCACACCTGTGGATCTGACCCAACTTCAGAGCCAACACCAGATCAGATTCCCTATTTCTGAGCCCTCTTCCCCACCTTTGCACAACAGCTTCAGACCTCAGCCCACCAACAGTTTATTGGACTGGACAGTAAAGTGCCCATCAGATAAGCAAGCTCCTCCTCAGGTTCACTCTTTATAATATCTAAGAATCTGAAGCAAAGGTCCTATGTTTGACTGTTGCCTGGTCTTTTTAAATCTAAAGCATGAGTATATAACTTTAATAGCAGCTTAAACAGAGAAGGCAATGGCACCCCACTCCAATAGTCTTGCCTGGAAAATCCATGGACAGAGGAGCCTGGTAGACTGCAGTCCATGGGGTCGCTAAGAGTCGGACACGACTGAGCGACTTCACTTTCACTTTTCACTTTCATGCATTGGAGAAGGAAATGGCAACCCACTCCAATGTTCTTGCCTGGAGAATCCCAGGGATGGGGAAGCCTGGTGGGCTGCCATCTATGGGGTCTCACAGAGTCGGACACGACTGAAGCGAGTTAGCAGCAGCAACAGCAGCAGCAGCTTAGAAGACTCTCAAAAATTGTAGACATCATCTTAACTGATCTCTCATCTCTTCCAAAAAGGTAAATGAGAGCTAGAAAGAAAGCTGCCAGCATTAATCTACCTTTAAGGAAAACAAAGCTCATAGTCATTGTAAAGTTTATTTCATTTTCTCCACTGTTGCACTAAAGCCATGACAATCTATGTGGTGTTTGGGTAAATTTTAATTATGAGAGGTCTAGAAGCAAATAATTAGAACAAAGCCCACATTGTACTACTCTCAAATGACATTAGTGTGTGCATGCTCAGTCGTGTCGACTTTTTTGACCTTGTGGACCATAGTCTACCAGGCTCCTCTGTCCATGGAATTCTCCAGCCAACAACATTGGAGTGGGTTGCCATTCCCTTCTGCAGGGGATCTTCCCAACCCAAGGGTTGAACCCAGGTCTCCTTCACTGCAGGCAGACTCTTTACCATCTGAGCCGCTAGGGAAGCCCCTAAATGACATTACTTGTAAAATATTAGCTTTTAATTGGTAAATAAATAAATGTAATTAAAATACTTCCACAACCCTAACTTAAAATGTTACCTTCTTATTTCATGTTTCCTGGTACAGAAAGTCCAATGTTGAGTGTAAAGCATTTCCCTCAAATTCCAGCTTCATTTCTGACTTGCTGGAAGGCACCAGCGCAAGCTCTTAACATCTCTCCATTTCAATTTTCTTGGCTATAAAATTGCGAGTGCACAGTGCTTGCCTGGTTTGCAGGGAAGCTTGGGAAATTCTGGCTCTAGGAGTGTAAGACATTTTAAAGGTACAAAGTGTTATTATATTTATGCTTACAACTTGCTTGACAGTTTCATTGTGCTATAATATTAATATAAGAACTACATATTTCAAAATAATGGTAAAATGGAAGTTGGCCAGTTTCTGAGATCCGGCAAGAAATAGAATATCTTGAAAAGGACTGAGAACCTTCAAGTGCCAAGATAAAACTCAAACCTGGAGTCTATTCATATCTTACAATAAAAGAAGACTTTCAAGAATGGTATATGCTTTTTCTCAACTGCAAAGCCAATATTAATATACATGAAGATATTATAGCACATACTATATAATCACACATATTAGTATATGTAATATAGAATATAGTATTGTCAACTTTTGTTTTTATTGCTATTATCCTACTTCCTATTCCTTATGGCAATTAGGTGGTGAACATGAAATATCAGAAGTGGCCAGATAAGAAACTTTCATTAAAAAAATAGGAAAGCTTGGCAACAAATGAAGATGCTGTAAACGGACGGTGATCAGAACTCAAAGGATCAAGAAAGGCAGAGACCCTCTTGAGAGGCTTCCTGAGCCAATTTGTCCACTCCTTTTGGGGTTCTTCTCTGTTCTGACTGGTTCTTTCTGTTTTTTTGTCCCCCCCTTGAGCCAAAATTCCAAAAGGAATATTCCCTAGTATTAAATGGAGGAAAGGTCAAGGGGCACACCTTTGAATAAGATGTTTTTCTAATAAATGACTTAAATGCCTCTGCTGCTACTGCTGCTGCTAAGTCGCGTCAGTTGTGTCCGACTCTGTGCAACCCCACAGACGGCAGCCCACCAGGCTTCACCGTCCCTGGGATTCTCCAGGCAAGAACACTGGAGTGGGTTGCCATTTCCTTCTCCAATGCATGAAAGTGAAAAGTGAAAGTGAAGTCGCTCAGTTGTGTCTGACTCCTAGCGACCCCATGGACTGAAGCCTACCAGGCTTCTCCGCTGTGGGATTTTCCAGGCAAGAGTACTGGAGTGGATTGCCATGCAGACCCCAGCAATTATACAATGCTACATGTTTGACTGGGCTTCCCAGATGGTTCAGTTGTAAAGAATCCTCCCGGTGGTGCAGGAGACACAGGAGACACGCGTTCAATCCCTGGGTCAGGAAGATCCCCTGGAGAAGATCATGGCAACCCCCTCCAGTATTCTTGCCTGAAAAACATCATGGACAGAGGAGCCTGGCAGGCTACAGTCGATGGGGTCACTGATTTGGACAGAAATGAGCTTGCACACACACATATGTTTGATTGGCGTTTTCTAAAATGCCTGTTTAAAGACTTTATTGGGGAGACAGTTTTACAGTAAGATCGAGAGGAAGGTACAAAGATCTCCCACATCCCCTCTGTCGACACATCCACAGCCTCCCTGGCATCAACAGTCCCCAACAGAAAAGTGAGCTTTTTTTTCTCTTTCACATTTTCCCTGGCTTGTCCCCGAGTAGCCGCTTCCTCCCAACTCACCCTGTGTATCATTCCCTCCCTACTTCCCTTCACTTGTTTTTCTTGCGGTTCTCCTACACTTTGTTTTGTTTGTCTTTGGAGCCATCATATCCTCTATTAGCTGAGGTTATCTCTGGGGCTGTCTTCCGTCGAGACAACATTCATTTCATTCTGACCCTACTTTAGAAGGGAATTTCAATTAATTATTCATGCATTTTTTGCTCTCAAAGGGGTGATCCCTGAGATTTGCTAAGGTCCCTGCCAGCCCTACACTATTACTGAAGTTCCTCAGCTGGAGGCCAGCTGTTAGGTAGCACACAAGCCCACCCTTCCCTCTATTTAAGGATCACCTCACTCCCAGCAAGCACTAGCCAGCCTGCCTCCAGCATCATCCATCTCTTGGCTCTATTTTTCAAAACTCCTTCCTTGATCTCTAGGTATTGTCAGTTGAAAATTCAAGAACGAGAGAGAAAAAAGTGCCCTGAACTCCATTCCTTTCCAGGACACAAAATATTGTCAAGATAAGCTCAATCCTAATCCTATGGTAACAGTGTAACTGAAGGCTTTTTAAAAGTAACTGTATTTTTTATTTTGGGGCTGTGCTGGGTTTTTGTCACGCTGGCTGGCCTTTCTCTAGTTGCAGGGAGTAGGGCCTGCTCTCTAGCTGTGCTGTGCAGGCTTCCCATGGTGGCGACTTCTGTCGTTGCAGAGCATGGGATCTAGGGCATGCGGGCTGCAGTAGTTTGGCGCTTGGGCTCTAGAGCACAAACTCAATAGTTGTAATGCATGGGCTTCGTTGCTTTGAGGCATGTGGGATCTTCTCAGACCAGGGATCAAACTTATGACTCCTGCATTGGCAGGTGGATTCTTTTACCACTGAACCAACAGGGAAGCCCCTAACTGAAGGCTTTTAACACCATTTTCTGCAAATGACTACTTCTTTAAAGCTGTGTTCATTCCCAAGCTGCTGGGGCAGACACAGGAGCAGCTGTAGAAGAAGTGTGTGAAGGTAAAGAGACACCTGCCGCAGACATCCTTTCTCTAGGGACCGTGTCTCAGCAGTTTTTGGTAGTATGTGATCCTATGAGAATTTCTTCTGCTTCCTCCCCATCTTAAAAAAAAAAAAAAAAAGCTATCTTGATTTCCCAGCGTACGTGTACCATTTTAAGTAGGTTAAGGCAATTTCCATGTCACATCTTAAGAGGCTGACTTTTGTTCCAAGGGTTTTGCTGTTGTTCAGTCGTTCAGTTGTGTCTGACTCTTTGTGACCCCATGGACTGTAGCCCACCAGGCTCCTCTGTCCATGGAATTCTCCAGGCAAGAATGCTGGAGTGAGTTGCTATTTCCTTCTACAGGGGATCCTTCTGACCCAGGGATCAATCCCGCATCTCCTGCATTGGCCGGCAGATTCTTTGCCACTGAGCCACCAGGGAAGCCCTCCCAAAGTTCAAAGCACCTAAAAGAAGGATCCTGTACTTAAGATGAAGAAATGCCAGGGTCAGGGAAATTGGAACCAGAGGCTGAACTACTTGTTTCACAAGAGGACTGATGGAGAAAGGATTAGATGTTTAGTTGCTGGTTCTTTATGGCTAGTGCCCTGTCCATATGCTCAAGGCTCAGGGACACTAATGAAAATAACAGTGGCTTCCACAGAAGACCTGAACCAGACACTCCAAATACTGTGTCTTATTATAGCACTCTGGGCGGGGTTTTTCTTTCATAGCTTTATCACAATTACAATAAAAATATATCCACTATTGTAACTGATATGGAGTAACCTGCCCCAAGCAGGTCAGTTCTTCTGTCCAGCAAAACAAGAAAGGTCCAATTAAATGCAGAAATCATCTGTGTGAAGGCAGTGGAGAGCTGCCGAGGAGCTGGGAGGGGAGTAAGTAGATCCTCAGAGAGGTGATCTGACTCCAGCAGCTGCCCGCATCTCTTGTCCCAGCAGGAGCTGAGAATGTGGGGACAGAGAAACCAGAGAATTTGTCATCAGGATACGGGGGCCCTGCAATACACAATCAGGTTCCCCTTCAGTGTATTTCCTGAACTGGGGGTATACGAGGCTTGGCAGCTAGAAGGCAAAAACAGAAAGCCCCTGAAAATCATGTTTTCAGAAGTCTCACAAGAGGAAAATCAGAGTCCAGGACTCGCTAAGAGGAGGGGCCAGGTGAAGACACCAGTCCCTCGGGCCAAAATTGGACCACTATCTGGCCTCACACCAAACCAAAAATTACATCGAGATGAAGCAAGACCTCAACACAATAGGTAAACACAATAAACTTCTGAAAGAAAACAGGAAACATCTTCAGAACCTGGAGTAAAATTTCTTTTTTTCCCCCAGTTAAAAAATACGATGCTCTATTTTGCTTCCAAAACATTGCAGTATTCTGAAGAAATCAAACCTTTATATTAGGAGTGAAGATGGAGGTTATCTGTGGGGGTGAAGGGGAAGCTGTAACTGGGAGGGGATGTGGAGGGGTGGGGCTTCACATCCTGGGTGCTTGTCACCCAGCTGTGTTCACCTTGTGAAAACTCATGAAGCTCCACCCTGGCTAGACATGCACCCTTCTGTCATATGTCATGCTTCAGTGAAAACATTTACATGAAATGGAAGTCTTAGCTTTCTAAATATACGAAACAAAAAAAGTAAAGCAGAATGCGGCAAACTGCGTGTTAGGCAGAAGGCTTATGCACGTTCCTTGAAGCAGTGACTGTCCACTTCTCTGACAGTGAAGAGTTTTACAATTTGCTTTCCAAATACCAGATTTAACAAAAGTTAATCAGAACATTTCTCATGCCAGCCATTGTCCCTCTTCCATAGCTAAAATGTCAGCAGAATGTTATGTCACTGTATAGGAAAACAGGAACCAACAGGTTGGGCCTCATCCCTGAACTCACTACCTACAGGTGCCACCTGAATTCCCTGGTGGTCCAGTGTTTAGGACTCTGTGCTTACCCTGCACGGGGCCTGATTTGATCCCTGGTCAGAAACTAAGAATGTGCAAGCCACCTAGAGAGGCATTACAAATACCAAGCTTGAACCACAGAGGTTGCCCACTTTGTTTTGTTCTTTTTACAGACTATAGGTATACACAGTTGATAACTCAGGGTTTGTATGGATAACACTACCTGGCAAATAAATTACAAAAATTTTAAATTCCGGAAACATTTTAATGGCATGAATCTCTAAGTTGATAGAATGAAGGCAATAAAAGTGTCTTTTTGTTTCAGAATTACTCAGAAATTTGCACTGTTTTCTTGATGGCAGTTGGCCAAGGGTCTGTCTCAATTCTTTAAGATTGCTTAAATGCCTTTCACATGGCCTCCATCTTCAAGTCATATTCCCTTCATTCTTTATCTCTCTCTGACTTATCCTTCTGCCAACTGGAGAAAACTCCCTGCTTAGAAAGTTTTCATTGATTAGATCAACCCACCCAGATAATCTATTTTAAGGCCAACTCTGCCATAGAATGGATTTCCCCTGTGGCTCAGTGGTAAAGAATCTGCCTGCAATGCAGGAGACTCAGGCTTGATCCCTGGATTGGGAAGATTCCTTGGAGAAGGGCACAGCAACCCATTCTAGTATTCTTGCCTGGGAAATCCCATGGACAGAGGAGCTTGGCGGAATACAGTCCATGGGGTCCCAAACAGATGGACATAACTGAAGTGGCTGAGCTTGCAGGCATGCTGTCACAGAACACGATCACCCGAGGGAGTGAAGTCTCAGTCCTTTCATAAGAATGAAAATTAATTCCTTTTCCAGGAATTGGCACAAAATATCTTTGTGTGTGCATTTTACTAATTCTGCATGCCATAATATGTCACCAGCTTTTTGTCTGCATCTCCAATGGAAATGCCTGGGTTTGTGGATTTGAGCTTGGGCAGAGGTCTAAGTAGAAGAGAAAGAAGCCAGATGGGTTAGGGAGGGTATTTGGGATATTGTGATCTTTTTTTATTACCTCTCTTAACTCATCTTCAATTCTCTATTTCTTGCTCAAAGTGCACTTTGCCATTTCACCAAATTTGGATTTCTCTTTCCCACACAATGTATTGCACCTCAGAGTACTTGGAAAATGCAAAGTACACAAGATCTTCAGATTTTTCTCCACAAAGACGGCATGAGCAGACATCTCACATCTCATCTTTTGGTTTCTTGGAGTCCCCTTTACTATCCTGACTGTAGTGTTTGCTGGTCCAGGCAACATAGTGCATAATAATTTTCCAGCCTTGCATTAGCTGCTGCCACAAGAACTGCCTCAGGCAAAGATTTCTTAAGACACAGAAAGCAATAACCATAAGGGCAAAAATATCGATCAATTGTACTACATTAAAATTAAGGACGTCTGTTCTTCAAAACCATTAAGAAAGTGAAAAAGATAAACCACAGACTGGAGGAAGAGTTTCAATACTTATCTCTGACTCTGACAAAGGACTCTTCTCTGGAATATATAAAGCAGTTCTTCAAATCAATAATAAAAAGGGAGAGAATTCAATAAGAAAATGGACAAATGTCACAAAAGATAATTCATGAGAGAAGACATCCAAACAGAAAATAAACGTGGGAAAAGACATTTGGTTTCATTAGTCACTGGGAAAATGCAGATTACCATTATAATGCAGATACCACAATATACCTTCCAAAATGGCTAAAATGGAAAAGACAGACAATTTGGAGCAACTAGAACTTTCATACTCTGCAAACCCCAATGTAAATTGTGACTATTTTGGAAAAATAATTAATAATATCAATTAAAACTGAATATATTCATAGCTTACCCACAACAATTACATTCCTAAGTATATATCCAACAGAAATGCATGCATATATTCAACAAACAGTGTGTAAAAGAATGTCAACTGCAGTATTATTGTGGTATTCCCAAACTGGAAACACCCCAAATGTCATCAACAATGAAGTGAGTGAAGTCGCTCAGTCGTGTCCGACTCTTTGCGACCCCATGGACTATAGCCTACCAGGCTCCTCCCTCCGTGAGATTCTCCAGGCAAGAGTACTGGAGTGGGTTGCCATTTCCTTCTCCAGGGGATCTTCCCGACCCAGGGATCAAACCTGGGTCTCCAGCATTCCAGCCAGATGCTTTAACCTCTGAGCCACCAGGGAGCGGATATGAAAACCATGGCATATTCATTCACGCAGTAGAATAATATGCAAGAATGAGAATAAATAAGCTGTAGCTCACACACAAAAAGGATGACTCTCACAAACATAACATTGAGTAGAAAAATCCAGTCACTAAAGAATACATGTTATGATTACTTTTGCCTCTTTTTAAACTTTATAAAAAGGTAATTTGTGGTTTTTGAAGTCAGAGTATTAACCATGGGGTGGAGGGTGGGGGTTTTGAGTGGAAGGGGGCACAGGGTGTTATCTAGAGGTGCTAAGAAGATTCTTGATCTGCGTATGACCTATATATGTGTGTGGTCATTTTGTGAAAACTGAGCTCTACACGTTATTTATGCACTTTCTGTATGTACTTTATGTGCATGCGTGCTCAGTTGCTCAATCATGTCTGACTCTTTGCAACCCTATGGATGGTAGCCCACCAGGCTCCTCTGTCCATGGAATTTCCCAGGCAAGAACACTGGAGTGGGTTGCCATTTCCTCCTCCAGGGGATCTTCCCTACCCAGGAATCAAACTGGTGTTTCCTGCATCTCCTACATTGGCAGGTGGATTCTTTTACCACTGAGCCATCTGGGAATTCTTCATATGTCTACAAAAATTTTTACATTATGCAAAGTACTTTATATATCTCTTTCCTACTCATGAGTGTGGAGCCACATCTGGTTTGTTCACTACAATATTGGCAGGCCCTAGACTGTGCCTAACACTCTTTGTTACAGAGTGGTTGATTAATAATGAATTTGAATTTTCCTTGATATTGCTGATGCTTTTTCTAACCCTCCCCCCACCAGTGGAGTAACCTTTACCTGTGTTTTAGCAAATATCTTTAGATATTGTAAGGCAGGTATTTCAGATAGATCAGCTTGTAGAAAGAGAAGGGAGAATGATGTGCAATAAGGAGCTGGAGTTGAAGCTCCCTGAGGGCAACAGCTTTTGTACCACTTGTTCACTTGTCCTGATAACTTTATGTGTGTAAGTCATTGAATCCTCACAACCAACAAGGCACTTCACAAATGAGGTAACTGATGAGAAAACTGAGGCTTAGAGAAGTTTGATAAATCAGTAGGCAATGAAACTCCCAAGATTCAAATCCTGGATATAAGCTTGATCACAGAGTTGTGTAGTTACCTCTGGTCATAGTAGGCTCTTGAAAAATATTTGTGGAAAGCACAAACGGACCTTTTCAAAATCCCTGTTGTTCTCCTCCCCACTTCTGCACACAGTCGTCATTACTTGCTAATAGTCGAGTCACAGGTGGGCTTGGGGGCTGAGCAGCGGAGGGAGGAAGGACATTTTAGCCCAGACTTCCAGTTTAAAAAGTCTCAAATACGGACTTTTGACATCGTTCCCAAATAAGCATACAGATGCAGTAACCTTCCCTCTATGACTGGAAGGAATCGTCCATCAGACAAACTTAAACTTGGGCCCCACTCTCTACAGCGTACCCTACAGAAAAATGCTGCTTATAGATGGCGTAATCTTTGGAAAAGCAAGATCATTATGTCATGTCTTTTTTCACACGTTAAATTTACTAATTTTTAAAATATCAATGTTTAAAATGCACCACAATGTAATTATATTTTGGCTTTTCACTTTTTAACCTCCCAGGAATATTAAAAAAGAAAAACTGGAAGTGGCTCAGGCATTGCGATTTGTGGGGAGACCCTGGCTAGTGCCCAGGCGGGTTCTGTGTGCACAGAGCCATTTCATCTCCTGCCAGCTCCGGTGTAACCGCTGCTTCGTGGGGAGGGACAAAAGGGGAGCCCTCAGGCTAATTTGAATCACTAAAACCCACAGAAAGCTGAAAGCCTCATTTAGTTTCAACTTTATACCCTGCAAGGCGTGTTCCTAGGGTGTCTCTTAAATAGCAACAAAATGCTTGATTTTCCTTTCACTTCCTTGTCTCCCCATCTCCAGCCCCTTGTGGTGGAGGTTCTCGTGAGGTTTTGCTGACACAGGCAAACAGTAACATCTTCCACTGACATGAGCTTCTCAGCAGCTCACAGAACTGAAGTTCAGTTCCCTTCTGTCCTCTCAAGGGCCCCATCGATAGCAATTGCTACTCTTGTTGACAGTCGTGGTGACTGTCACGCCAGTCCCCAAAGTAGAATTGACTTCTTCCAGGCCACAGAATAACTAAATAACCAAACATGCATCTCACCCTGTCCCAGATCCCAATGGGGAGGAAAAAAATACAATCCATGGACCAAGAACTTTAGTATTGCCTTAAAACCTCATTGTTCACTGGTGCCTTCACCTTCAATTACAAGGAAAATACCCCCAAAAATTTTTTTTTTATTTCAGTTTGGCTGCTTTACCATTTTCATCTTGTGGAAAAATCAGTCCACCTCAGCTTCTTTTAGCATTCACTCTAAACCTGTTGAACTGTTTGTGTGACTCAGGCAAAGGAATTAATTTTCATATGTTGCAGAAATCAAAAGTGGGAAGACATATTCAGCAGAGGATGAAGCCATGCTATTTCAAAGTGGGGGGCGGGGAGAGAATATAGCATAAAAGGGAAAATATTTCAAATTTGTAAGGAAAAATATTTTTCACTAGAAAAATTTCCTCATGCTCTCAATTTTGTTTGGCTTAGCCTTCCCATGGCATTCCAAGCAATCTGTCTCTTAGCACCACAGCTGTGAAATATATACACTAAGGAGACAGTCAGTTCTAACCCCTCCCCCAATTTTATTAGCCTTCTCGCTTTCACTGGGTTTCATTGTAGGTGGTGTCTTACCATTGGCTCGCACACTGTACTGGCTAAACTGCTTCATAATTCTATTTTGCAGAATAAACATTTTCATCTAAGAGAAGTTAACATGGCTTGGGGAAATGGTAACAATCAGAATTAGAGTCACAGGGGCTTCGCTTGTGGGCCATTGGTTAAGAATCTGCCTCGCAATGCAAAGGACACCGGATTGTTACCTGGTCCAGGAAGATCCCACATACTGTGGAGCAACTAAGCCCATGCGGCCACAAATCTGAGCCAGCACTCTAGAGCCCACAAGCCAGAATTACTGAAGCCCACACGCCTAGATCCTGTGCTCTGCAAGAAGAGAAACAGCCGCAGTAAGAAGCCCATGCACCGCAACAAAGAATAGCCCCTGCTCATTGCAACTAGAGAAAGCTCTTGTGCAGCGAAGAAGACCCAGCACAGCCAAAAAATGAAATAACTAAATAAGAGAATTACAGTCATAAAACCAAATCGCCATCTTTGAACAGCAATTTATTATGTACACTATTAATCAGCCCATCCTAGAATAATGGGCTAATTTAAGAGTCAACTTAACTACAGACTTTATATCAGAAATTTGCATCTGCTAGATTAGGAGCTCACAAACATTTTTTTCTTTTGGTAAAAAGCTAGAAACCAAATATCTTAAGCTTGGCAAGCTATACAATCTCTCCCTTTACTGCTCAACTCTGCCATCGCAAAGAAAGCGGGCATAGACAGTAGGCAATAGCAAATGAGGGCTTCCCGGGTAGCTCCGCTGGTAAAGAATCCACCTGCAATGCAGGACACTGGGACGATGCAGGCTTGGGACGATCTCTGGAGAAGTGATAAGCCACCCACTCCGGTATTCTTAGGCTTCCCTGGTGGCTCAGACGGTAAAGAATCCGCCTGCAGTACGAAGACCTGGGTTTTATCCCTGGGTTGGGAAGATCCCCTGGAGAAGGACATGGCAACCCACTGCAGTATTCTGGCCTGGAGAGTCCGCATAGACAGACGAGCCTGGCAGGCTAGAGTCCTTGGGGTCACAAAGACTCAGACACGACTGAGCGACCAAGCACAGCACAGCACAATAGGTAAATGAACAGGTGTGGCTGTGTTTTAAAAAATGTTATTTATGAAAACAGACGGTAATCAGATCTGACATGGAGCCACAGTCTGCCAACTCCTGGTTATGTCTGTGACTGCCATTCAAAGGCTGAGCCTAGACTCTAAGCCCTAAACATCTATTTGACAACTTACCCCCAAAAAGGTGTGTGTATGTGTGTTTGGGAGTGGGAGTTAAGTTAAAATGAATTTTCTCATGAGAAAATATTTTTAAAAGTAGGTATCAATATTTTCCAAATATTTTGAAGGATGCATTAGTTATTTTTCTACATTATAGAAAAATTCACATAAAATAGGTTATTGGAATGAACAGAATCTTTTTAAAAATGCTGATACATTGAATAAACTGACAATACCCAGTTGAGCCTTGAGCACTGTTCACCTTGACCTTCAGCTTTGCCCATGAGCAGAATCTGGTCCTATCACTTCATGGCAAATAGATGGGGAAACGATGGAAACAGTGACAGACTTTATTTTCTTGGGCTCCAAATCACTTCAGATGGTGACTGCAGCCATGAAATTAAAAGATGCTTGCTCCTTGGAAGAAAAGCTATGACCAACCTAGACAGCATATTAAAAAGCAGAGACATTACTTTGCCAACAAAGCCAAAGCCAAAGTTATAGTCCAACTATAGCCAAAGCTATGGTTTTTCCAGTAGTCATGTATGGATGTGAGAGTTGGACTATAAAGAAAGCTAAGCACTGGAGAATTGATGTTTTTGAACTGTAGTGTTGAAGAAGACTCTTGAGAGTCCCTTGGACTGTAAAGAAATCAAACCAATCAATCCTAAAGGAAATCAGTTCAGTTCATTTCAGTTCAGTTCAGTTCAGTCGCTCAGTCATGTCCGACTCTTTGCGACCCCATGAATCACAGCACTCCAGGCCTCCCTGTCCATCACCAACTCCCGGAGTTCACTCAGACTCGCGTCCATCGAGTCAGTGATGCCATCCAGCCATCTCATCCTCGGTTATCCCCTTTTCCTCCTGCCCCCAATCCCTCCCAGCATCAAAGTCTTTTCCAATGAGTCAACTCTTTGCATGAGGTGGCCAGAGTACTGGAGTTTCAGCTTTACCATCATTCCTTCCAAAGAAATCCCAGGGTTGATCTCCTTCAGAATGGACTGGTTGGATCTCCTTGCAGTCCAAGGGACTCTCAAGAGTCTTCTCCAACACCACAGTTCAAAAGCATCAATTCTTTGGCGCTCAGCCTTCTTCACAGTCCAACTCTCACATCCATACATGACTACTGGAAAAACCATAGCCTTGACTAGACGGACCTTAGTCAGCAAAGTAATGTCTCTGCTTTTGAATATGCTATCTAGGTTGGTCATAACTTTTCTTCCAAGGAGTAAGCGTCTTTTAATTTCATGGCTGCAATCACCATCTGCAGTGATGTGATTTTGGAGCCAAAAAAAAAAAAAAAAGTCTGACGCTGTTTCCACTATTTCTCCATCTATTTGTCATGGAGTGATGGGATCGGATGCCATGATCTTCGTTTTCTGAATGTTGAGCTTTAAGCCAACTTTTTCACTCTCCTCTTTCACTTTCATCAAGAGGCTTTTCAGTTCCTCTTCACTTTCTGCCATAAGGGTGGTATCATCTGCATATCTGAGGTGATTGATATTTCTCCCGGCAATCTTGATTCCAGCTTGTGTTTCTTCCAGCCCAGCATTTCTCATGACATACTCTGCATAGAAGTTAAATAAGCAGGGTGACAATATACAGCCTTGACGTACTCCTTTTCCTATTTGGAACCAGTCTGTTGTTCCATGTCCAGTTCTAACTGTTGCTTCCTGGAACCAGTCCTGAATATTCATTGGAAGGACTGATGCTGAAGCTGAAACTCCAATACTTTGACCACCTGATGCCAAGAACTGACTCATTGGAAAAGACCCTGATGCTGGGAAAGATTGAAGGCAGGAGGAGAAGGGGACAACAGAGGATGAGATGGTTGGATGGCATCGCCAGCTCTATGGACATGAGTTTGAGCAGCTCAGGGAATTGGTGATGGACAGGGAAGCCTGGCATGCTACAGTCCATGGGCTCACAAAGAGTCGGACACGACTGAGCGACTGAACTGAACTAAGAATCTCCCTTCCAGGAATTCTAGTACACAAAGTCAACATCATGTGTTTCCCGGCCTCGTTCCTCCTCCTATCTTGGTGGCATTATGGGCTTTATATTGTGTTTTCATCCAGGCCAAGGACATGTTTGTAGAGAGCTCAGCGTGGCTTTTCCAAGGCCCCTCTTACTTTCTAATTTTTGTTGATGGTGATGGTCCTTCCGTTTACTTGAGCCTTTTCCTAAGATTTTAACAGACGCTTTCCAATGACGATTTTATGTAAATTTCAAGTAAACCAGTGAGCTGAAAACATCCTGTGCCAGGCAGCACATGGTGGAGCATCGGGGGAGGGCAGTGTCAGCCCCTGTGCTGCAGAGCCAAAACTCTGGCAAGCAACTTCAACAATTGTATTCCAAAGTCAGTACTTGTGTATTATGATAACTTACTTCAAAATATGCAAGTAAACTGCATATAAATCAAGAGGGAGTATAGTGTTAGGTATTAAACTATTTTGTAGGCTGCCACGCAGAGGCCCAGGATAACAGGAGCAGGCCTGCCCTCTTTTTTCTCAGGAAAACAGGAGGCAATAGAGGGAGCAGAGGAAAAGCCTGGCTGAATTTTTTCCCTGGCTGAACCTGGCTTAACGACCTTTCTTTGTCTCTAACTGAGCTTTTCCAGTGGCATAACCACCACGGCAGCTGTTCTCTACTATTTGCTTATACTATGCCTGACGGCAATGTTATTTTCATATTTGCCATTGGGCCTTCAGCGCCCTTCCTCCTTGAGGTGTTCACACACAGGAGGGGTGGGAAAGGCTCATCCTTTGTCAATATCAACATCCCCCAAATAAATAAATGGATGAGATATTCCTTTATTCATTGACCCCACGATGCCTCCCGTCTCCTAGTCACTGTTCCAGGGTTGGGAGTAAGCAGTCAACAAGACAGGCAAAATTCTCCCCCTTGTCGGAATGTACCTTCTCGTGGACGGAGCTGGAAAATCAAAACTAATTTAACAAGTGGTAAATTTTGTGGAGAAGAGTAAAATAGGAAAGGGAGAAAATGATGCTCGAAGAAGGGCAGGGATATGATTTTGAATGTGGTAACTTGGGAAGGCCCCTTAACTAAGGAGGATGTGTTTGAGCAAAGACCAAAAATGAGGTCCAGGGGAGATACCTGTATGGATTTCTGGGGGAAGAGACTTCCAGGCGGAGACAACAGCAAGAGCCTCATTTGGCCTAGAGAAGCAGCCCCAGGCACTCAGGCCACACCAGAAAGGAAGAGGATTAGGCCATGAAGAGGACATGGGCATTGATTCTCAATGAGACAGACCAGATACTCTTGACCCTTGAATAACACAGGTTTGAATTGTGCAGGTCTATTTACATGGGAATTTTATCCATGAAAAATGTATGTCCCCACATACTATAGTACTACACAGCTGAAGGTTGGCAAAGTCCAGGGATGGAGAACCACAGACATGCAGGACCTACACAGTTATACACAGATTTTCCACTATGCTGAGGACTGGTGCCCACAACCTCTGGGTTGTTCAAGGGTCACAATTGTAGTTGCTTTTCTGGGCTTTCAAAAAATCTGTTTGGGCACGACCTATTCTATGGCCTCAATCACATCTTCCTCATAGAGTTGACCCCAGATGTCTGTTTATTCTTTCATTTTCTATGTTTAATTTACTTATACTTGAAGTTGGGAAAAATAACTGTAAATTTCAGAGAATGCTGAAGGGCTCAAATGACCATTACTGTGGGAGGTGAGACTGTTCAGTAAACACAACTATTTAATCAACAACTGTCTATTGAGTGCCATCATGGTGAAGGCAAGTGTTTCCTGGAGGAGGAAGTGGGGATTGAGAATTTGGAGCAGGCTGGAAGAAAGACAGCAAAGTCAGAAAGACAGAGAAGGAGGAAAGGCAAGGGAAATAAAGGTGGTGGTTTCACATGTCTAGCCACAGGGGTAAAGAGCATGACCCTGGGGATTTGGTTGACCTTATTTCAAAGCTTAGATATTCCACATATGGGCCATGTGGCCTTGACTATGTTACCACTTTGAGACTGCTTGTCTCCATATAAAATGGAGATTGGATATTTGCCTTCTAGCATGTTGTTTGTATTAAAAGAGATATCATACATAAATATCTAATGCAATGCCAACACTGGCTTACTCAGGAAACAGTAGTCACTTTACTAATGTAACTGTCGTCATGATCATCACTCCAAGAGGACAGGAAACTAGAAGCAGCCCACCATCTTCTGACAGGAAAAGATAAAAGCAGGAATGAGTGTTTGAGGAGAAAACTCACCGTAAGTATTCATTTTAAAAGCATCTAATGGTTTGATTATGCACTGGATCCAACTTATCACATGAACGGGGATGATTCTAAAGAGACATCTCTTCAGTAGTAATTCAGTGGATCCCCTGGAATTTGGCTCAACTGTGAAACAATTTATCCCAGAGAATATATATCTACAGGAAAAAAGAGTTCTAGAAAAACATGGTGATGATTCCACATTCAAAACAAATATAGGAGACCTTGTATGACTTGGATACAGACTGTAATGTATTAGCAGTTCCAGGAAAGGCAGAAGACAGATTTGTAACCGAGCAATGCAAAAATGAAATAGTGCTATGCCAGGGGAGAAAGGATTGCGTTAATCAACTGCCAAGTGCTTTTCCATTTGGGACAGATAAGGTTTATAGCATGCAGCAGGAACAGCCAAAGACTTGATATACATGAATCTTAAAATTATCTGAATATATTCTGTGCTGTAATGGGCATCTGCCACTTTTTTGGTTTGTCTGGCATCCTTTACTGCCCCTCTCCAAACCCATATGATTCTCTTGAGTCTGTCAATCAAGGGGCCCTGCTACCTATACCACAGGGATGGGTTGTGACCCAGGGTATTTAATAAGAATACCCCATTCTCTCGTGGCTCTGTGGTGAAGAATCCACCTGCTAATCAGGAGATGCATGTTCCATCCCTGGAGAAGAAAATGGCAACTCACTCCAGTATTCTTGCCTGGGAAATCCCATGGATAGAGGAGCCCAGCCGGCTATCGTCCATGGGGTCACAAAAGAGTTGGACACAACTTAGCGACTGAAAAAAAAAAAAAATTCCCTGTGCCACATTGATTGGTCCAGAAGAAGACACACGACCTAAGCATCACCAATCAGGGTTTTCTGGAGGGACTGATAAGGATGCCGAGAGTTAGAGTCTCTCCTTTCGGGATTTCTGACTGCCAATACCTCATAAGCCTGGAGCTTTCCTGGAGTCCTGTGTTACCATGTGGAACAATATTAGCAAGCCCAAATCTAGACAAGAATCCTCTCCTTGTCCAGGGAGAGAGACACAGAAACAAAGATTCCTGTTGATACTATTTGATTGTTTGCACCCTTAGATTCAGTCATGCCTGCACCTGCCACTTCTTGGGAGTTTCCAGTTGTGTGAGCTGGTAGATTACTTTTTTTTTTTTCTTTTTTTTGCTAGTTTTGCTACTTTCAGTTTGAATTGGAATTTACAACCAAAAGAGTCAATTAATAAAAATTTGAAAGAAATTGAATCTAACCAAAGGATAAAAGCAATTTGTGGCAAACTAAACAGAAATACATAATTAAGTCTATCAAAAACAATATAAGTTTAAAGATGTTATGAAAGATACAGGTAAAGATGTAATTTGGAGTTAAAGTGGCCATGGGACACTGTATGCCAAATCAATCCCAGAAAAAGGACAGGAGATAAAACAATACTCAGTAAGTATATCTGACTGTAGTTTGAGCAGAATCCTTCTAGAAGTTTGTAACCCTATGACCCATGTCCTGGTCTTGAACATTTGATAAATAAGTAACTATATCACAGCCTCAAGTCTATTAACCCATTAGCCTCAGTGTACTTGAGATTAAAAAAAAAAACACTCTTCTTCATTGGGAAATGATCTTACAACTATAAGAGGCTTAGAATTAAATATAGATCATGAAGTAAATTAGATCTATAAAATTAATACTATTTATTAATAGGCTTAGGAATAGAATTTATAATTTGTGTGTTTAAAGTATTAGTAATGTTTAAGAAAATCTCACATATTAGAGAATATAAAAAATTTAGCTTCATGATTTCAATTTGAATTTATACTTAATTTTATTCTCATTATCTTAAGTTGCAAAGTTCTGATAATTTGATGTTTACAGTCTTTGAATGTTTTGACTCATTATGTTTTTAAGGGCCAATTTTTAGATTTACAAGTACTTGTGCTTTGTTGAGGTTTAAATCAGCCTTATCAGGCATCTGAGTTGCTTGGGATATATTAAATTGTGCATACTGTTAAAACCTTAGGGGAATTTAATTCAGGGTTTATTAATATGACTAATTGTATAGGGGATTTTAATCTGCTAAAATTGAATGAAATAAATGGAAAGATGGTTTTAAATTTTACAAAAATTACTCAGTTTATAAGTAAAATCAGAATTGCAAAGTGATCTTAAAGGCCTAAGAATATTATAGTTTTAAATTTGTAGCTTAAATTAATTAAATATTATTCCAATATTCAAATATCTATTTCTCTGTGGAGAAAAGCCCTCGCTTCCCTCAAACTAAAAAAAATACCTAAACACGCATGGTAAGGAATATCATTCTAGATGCAAAAGCCATAGATGAAAGAGAGTTTTCTGTAGAGAATGAAAAATGCAAGGCTTGTATGGGGCCTGAAATAAGGCAACTGATAGAATAATATTTGGAATAAACAATGATGAACCAACTGGATCCATTACTAGGAGCTAAAAGAAGATCAAATACCAACAACTCAGGTGGTAGTAATCAAAACTGATTCATTTGTTTGCTTTCACTCAACAAATATTTAGTGAATGTGCACTACATGTCAGGGTGTATTCTAGCAGTTCTAGGATAGCAAGAAAGACAGGAAAATATGGATTACGAATTGGATGTGAAAAAGACAAAATCAGAGTAAGTGAAGTAATTGGAAATGAAGGCGAGATGCCAGTAGAAGTTTGCAGGTTGTCTTGTCTCAGATTTCTTTCTTCGCCTGATGTCAGTAAGCATAGCAAATAAGGAGCAAGAGCATCTCAAGACATCCACAGACGACAAAAAAAAAAAAAAAAAGCAACAGAAAAGAAAATGAGGATAACACATTCACTAATAATAGACTCCAGACACAAAAGAGAAAAGGCTGGAGGGGAAAGTAATCGAGCCTGAGACAAGTAGAGGAAGCAGCTGGCACAGTCATCAATGAGAAGAATGGGGGTGGTTCAAACCAAGGCTTACGGGACTAATTAAAATGACACAAATATGGGTAAAGCACAGCATAAAGTAGGGACAGGCAGTACAGATAACAGGAAGGAAAAAAACACTCTGAAGGGGTAAGTCTGTGCGATTCTGAGAAGAAAATCTGGAGATGAGCTGAGACACAAGAAACAAGCCTGAACATCAGAATGGCTTGTTCCAAAGGACTGGGGTTGGGTGCTGTGCGGGGATCTGGAGAGGAAGGGAAGACACGAGGTATAAGAGCAGCTCAAGAAGAGAGGGGTGTGACCATGCTGCAGAGCAAGGAGGATGAGCTGGTTCCTGGGCCCCAACTGCTCGCAAATGTGCAAGCCCCTGGAGGGCCAGCTGATGACATCTTGGCCATGCCTTCTAACGACCCAGAGGCAGCCAGCCAGAAAAATGGAATAAGTAATATAAATGATGATTTGGGGAGGGGTGAAATTTTGTTCTGATTATTATGAAATATCCCCTAAACATAAGTTAAATATAACCATTTTAGAAGAATGAGAAAATACAGATAACCAAAACAATGAGAAAAGAAAAATCACCACCCTAAACAAAAGTGATACTTCTGAGGAAGAAAGGGCCACTGACTTTTCTACCTGGTTATTCAAAGTTCTTGCAGGACTTGCCAACACATCCTGATCCCATCCTGAAAGTTGATAGTGATGGTTTGTACCCAAGAAAGGTAGTAAACAAGACTGCCAAGCCCCAATTGAGAAGAACGCTTTTAATTAGCTCATCTAAAGTATCCCCTTTAGGTTCCTGCAAAAATATGGTGACAAGATCTATAAATGTTTCCTTTCAAGTGTTCATCAGACCAGTGGTTCATATACAATGAGGAAACAATGCAAGACCAGGGAAAGAAAGATCCAGAGGATCAGAGAGCACAAATCAAGTGCTCACATATGGTGGGGCATGATGCCTTTACCCATAAGCCAGATTGGAAATTTTTAAATTTCACAGGTCCTTGAGAGCTCAGAAAAGCCTTGCCTTAATAGATCAGTAAATTTAGTCCACTTCCTCCTTGGAAGTAAAGCTTTGACAAACCTACACAGCATATTAAAAAGCAGACATTACTTTGCCGACAAAGATCTGTCTAGTCAAAGCTATGGTTTTTCCAGTAGTCATGTATGGATGCAAGAGTTGGACCATAAAGAAAGCTGAGTGCCAAAGAGTTGATGCCTTTGAACTGCGGTGTTGGAGAAGACGCTTGAGAGTCTGTTGGACTGCAAGGAGATTAAACTAGTTAATCCTAAAGGAAATCAGTCCTGAATATTCATTGGAAGGACTGATGGTGATGCTGAAGGTCCAATACTTTGGCCACCTGATGTGAAGAATGGACTCTTTGGAAAATACCCTGATGTCTGGAAAGATTGAAGGCAGGAGGAGAAGGGGATGACAGAGGATGAGATGGCTGGATGGAATCACTGACTCAATGGACATGAGTTTGAGCAAGCTCTGGGAGTTGGTGACGGACAGAGAGGCCTGGCGTGCTGCAATCCATGGAGTCACAAAAAGTTGGACACGACTGAGTGACTGAACTGAACTGAAAGTTAGTCCTAACCTCAGTATTGCTGAGGGCCTGCCTAACAAATCTTAAACGTATGACCTGAAAGAATCAAACTATTTTCAAGTAACTTAACTGCATCCCCAAACAAAGCTTAAGAAGATTTATAGGAATAATAATTGTTTTAAAAAACACTCAACAGGGAAAAATACCCAATATGCCAAAATACGTATACAGTAAAAACATTATGAGAAAAGTAATATAGCAGAAAAATATAACATGAGGAAAAATTGTCAATTGAAAAAAAACCAAAACTGAGGCAGCTGTTAGAATTAACAGACAAAGATATTAAAACAGCTGTTATAGCTGCATATGCTTTAAAAGTTAAGACATGGAAGATATTAAAAAGATACCAGTCAAACTTCTAGAAATGCAAAAATATGTTTGAGGTGAAAAACTACATGAGTAGGATTAATGGCAGAATAAACATTTCAGAAGTAAAGATTAGTGAACCTGAAAACTCAGCTATACAAACTATCCAAAATGAAATTTAGAAAAATATTATATGGGGAGTTACATACATCTATTGAAGGTAGACTGGGGTGTGTGTGTGTATATGTATGTGCTTAGTCGCTCAGCCATGTCTGACTCTTGGCAACCCCATGGACTGTAGCTCACTAGGCTCCTCTACCCATGGGAATTTCCTAGGCAAGAACACTGGAGTGGGTTGCCATGCCCTTCTCCAGGGGATCTTCCCAACCCAGGGATCGAACCCAGGTCTCCCACACTGCAGGCAGATTCTTTACCGTCTGAGCCACCAGGGAAGCCCATGTATACATACATGTATACACATTTATATAATTTTAAATAAGTCATAGCTTATATACAACAGAAGGGTATAAAACAGAATCATAAAAGAATTTAGTCAATCCCAAAAGAGGTGAAAGAATAGGAAAAATGATGGGGGAATAAATAAAACACATAGCAAGGTGGTAAATGTAAACCTTAGCATATCAATAATCATATTAAATATTATTTAGATAGTGTCCGACTCTTTGCGACCGCATGGACACCAGGCTCCTCCGTCCATGGGATTTTCTAGGCAAGAGTACTGGAGTGGGTTGCCTTTTCCTTCTCCAGGGAACTTCCCAACCGAGGGATCGAACCCAGGTCTCCCACACTGTAGACAGACACTTTACCCCGTCTGAGCCACCAGGGAAGTCAATTGAGATTGTCAGGGTTGGGTAAAAAAATAAAATCCAACTATGTTCTTTCTAATTGAAATGTACTTAAAAAAAAAAAAAGAAATATACTTTACATACAGAGAAACAAATAGTCAAACATAAATGGTAGAAAAGATACACCATGCTATTACAAAATGAATTGTGTATCCCCCTAAAACACACACACACAGATTCCTATGTGAAAACACCAACTCTCAATGTGAATATGCTTGGAAACAGGGCCTTGAAAGAGGTGGTTGATGTTAAATGAGGCCATCAGCGTAGAGCCCTCATCCCATAGGACTTACAAGAAGAGGAAGAGACACTAGAGACAGGTCATCCTCCTCTCTGTCTTTCTGCCCTCAGCACACAGAGCAAAGCCCACGCAAGAGCACAGTGGAAAGGCAGCCATCTACACTGCAGAGAAAGTAGTCTCACAAGCCCAACCCTGTTCGTACCCTGATCTTGGACTTCCAGTCTCCAGAACTTGAAAAACTTCTGTTGTGTGAGCCACCAACCAGGCGGTCTTATTTTGTTATGGTAAACTGAACAGACAGGCTAAGATGAATAAAAATGAAGCTCAAGTGACTATGTTAACGTCAGACAAAGTAAATATTACAGCAAAGAATAGCACTAGGGGCAAAGGTCATTTCATAATGACTAAGAAGTCAAATCAAGAGTACATAACAATCTTAAAATGTTTGTCTACCCAACGAAAGTAATTCAAAATACATGAAGCAAAAACTCATTGAACAGCCAAGAGAAATAAACAAATCTACAACCAAAATGAAAATATCACTACCCCCCTCTTAATAATCGATAGAACAGTGGAGAGAAAATCAGTAAAGAGCTAGAAGACCTGAACAAAACTATCCACTAATATGACCTTATTGATATTTATAGAATACCTCACCAAACAGCTGTATATACACTCTTCAAGTGTACATGTAATATTAACCAAGACAGATCATGCCTCAATAAATGCGAATGAATTCAAGTCCAACTAAGTATAATAGAAATGAATCAAAAACCAATAACAAAAAGATTTCTGGAAAACTCCCACATTTTTGCAAACAAAACAACACACTTCTAAATAACCCATGGATAAAAGAAGAGGGCAGAGGGGAAACAGAAAGTATTTGAGCTAATTGAAAAAACAAAAAAAAGAACATAAAAAAGTTGGGAGGATGTCATTAAAGAAGTATTTGTATGGGGTGGGAGGGATTTGTAACACTAAATGCCTTTATTAAAAAGAGAAGAAATATCTCAAATAAGTGATCTCAACATTCCCTTAAGAAGCCAGAAAAAGAATAAATAAACCCAAAATAAGCAGAAGAAAGCAAATAGTAAAAATCAGAGTGGAATTCAATAAAATTGAAGTCAGAAAGATAATCGAGAAAATCACTGAAACTGAAAGGGGATAGTAAAGATCAATAAAAATTATAAGCCTCTAGCCAGATTGGTCAGGATAAAAAGAGGGAAGACACAAATTACAAATATCAGGACTGAAAAAGGTGACATTACTACAGATTCTAGATATTATAAGGGTATATAAACAACTTCATGCCAAAATTATATACAGCTTAGATGAAATAGAACATTTTTTTGAAAGACAGAAACTACCAAAGCTAATCCTAAAATTCACACAGTACAGCAAAAGACTTCAAAAAGTCAAAGCAATCCTAAGAAAGCTGGAAGCACCACAATTTCTGCTTTTAAAACATATAATACAGAATACAATATATTACAAAGCTATTACAACAGTATGGTACAGGAATAAAAACAGACCATTGGAACAGAATAGAGAGCCCAGAAATAAACCAATGCATATGCAGTCAAAGGTGCCAAGAATATACAATGGGAAAAAGATAGTCTCTTCAACAAAACTGGATATTCACATGTAAAAGAATGAAATTGAACCCTTATCCTACACCATAGGTGAAAATTAACTTAACATGGATTAAAGACTTAAAAGCATAAAACCTGAAACTTAAAAAACTCCTAAAGAAAAATGGGAAAAATCTTCATAACATTGGTGTAAGCAATGATACCTTGGATATGACACTAAAAACATAAGCAACAAATCAAAAGGAGACAAGTGGGACCACATCAAACTAAAAAGCTTCTGTGCAGTAAAGGAAACAGTCAATTGCTTTTCATGCAGTCAACAGAGTGAAAAGGCAATTTACAGAATGGGAGAAAATGTTTCCAAACCATGTATTTGATAAGGGGTTAATATCCAAAGTGTATAAGGAATTCCTGCTAACTAACAGCAAAAATAAATAAATAAATAAATAATAAAAATCTGATTTTAAAATGGGCAAAGGACTTGAGTAGATATTTTTTCAAAGAAGATATACAAATGGGCAAAAGATATGTGAAAAGATGCTCAATATCATTAATCAACACGGTTGCGTGAGTGCGCACTCACTCAGTCGTGTCCAGCTCTTTGCAACCCCATGGGCTGTAGCCCACCAGGCTCCTCTGTCCATGGAATTTCTCCAGGCAAGAATACTGGAGTGGGCTGCCATTTCCTTCTCCAGGGGATCTTCCCAACCCAGAGATTGTCTCTTACGTCTCCTGCATTGGAAGGCAGGTTCTTACCACTACCACCTCCTGGGAAGCCCCTGATCAACATGGCAATGTATATAAGTCAAATCCACAGTGAAATACTTCACACCTGTCAGGATGGCTATTATCATAAAAACGAAAGCCAACTAGTGAGGATGTGGAGAAACTGGGATATTTGTACATTGCTGGTAGCAATGTAAAACTGTAAAGTGATGCAGCCACCGCATCAGTAGTACGGAGGTTTCGCAAAAATTAAAAACTGAACTACCATATGATTCAGCAATCCATCTTCTGGGAATATATTCAAGAGAATTAAAACTGAAATATATTCAAACTTGAAATATATCAAGAGAATTGAAATATATTCAGGAAAATCTCAAAGAAATAACTGCATTTCCAAGTTCATTGCAGTATTACTCATAATGCCAAGGTATGGCAACAAACTACATGTACACTGATGGACAAATGGATAAAGAAAATGTGGTATTACACACGATGGAATGTTACTCAGGAAATCCTGCCATATGCAATGATGTGGATGAATCTGGAGGACATTCAGTTCAGTTCAATTCAGCCGCTCAGTCGTCTCCGACTCTTTGCAACCCCATGAATCACAGCACGCCAGCTAAGTGAAATGAGCCAGTCACAAAAGACGTACTGCATGAATCCACTTATATATGTAAAATAGTTACAGAAACAGGGAGTAGAAGGTGATTGTCAGGGGGTTGGTGTTGGCGGAAATAAGGTGTTGCTCTGTTCAATAGTGTAGGTTCAGTTATGCAAGATAAATAAGCTCTAGATATCTACTGTGCCACATTATGCCTATATTAATACTGTATTGTGCACGTGGAAATTTGTTAAGAGGGTAGATATGATGTTAAGTGTTCTTGCAAAAATAATTTGAATAAAGATATAACCTGAAAAGTCTTATATCTATTAAAGAAAGAATTCTATCAAATTCATACAAATTCTTCCAAAAAAAAACTGAAGAGGAGAAAACACCTTCCAACTCATTCTATATAGCAACCATTATCCTGATAACAAAACTAGACAAAGAAATTAAAAGAAAACTGTAATTTCTCTCATGACTGATGTAAAAATTCAAAACAATATTTTGAAAAATCAAATACTGTATATGTGAGGCTAAGTCTGTTTGCTGTCCACCTGATTGTTAATCAGCTATACTTTAATACAAAACAAAAAGTTTAAAAAAATTAGAGGGAAGATGGAGGGAGATTACAGACCAAAAGCAATTTAAAAAATAATAAAATCAAATCTGACTATAAATAAGAGGGTAATACATAGCAATTAAGAAAGGTTTATCCCAAGAATGCAAGATGGGCTTAACATTAAAAAAATCAATGTAAATTATCATATTAACATTTTTTAACCATATGATTATATCAGTAGATTCATATATGAATGCAGTAGCTCTATTTGTAATTGATCAGAAACTGAGGAGAAAAAACAAATTTCTACCAACAGGTGAGTCTGTTCATTGTGGTTTATCCACACAAGGGATGCACTATTGATACCCTCTGTAACTTGGATGAATCTCAAAATAAGTAGGCTGAATGAAAGAAGTCGTATAAAGAGTACATAGTGTATGATTTCATCTACCTAAGATTTTAGAAAATGCAAACCAAACTGTTCTCACAGAAAACAGAACAGTTGTTGCCTGAGGAGGAGGGATGGAGAGAAGTGGGAAGAAGGAATTGCAAGGATCTGAAGACAGGGAGGTCCGGCATGCTGCAATTCATGGGGTCGCAAAGAGTCGGACGCTACTGAGTGACTGAACTGAACTGAACTGAAGATACTTCTGGGCACAATGAGTGAGTTCATTGTCTTGATTACAGTGGTAGTCTCAAAGGTGTGCACTTATGCCCCAAACTTAACCTCTCTAACCTTCTCTTTAAACCTCCATTCCAGAATACTATTAGTTTTACATTTGTTCTGTAACTCCAATTACTTTTGGATGCATTTTCTATAAATTCTTTTTCTTTTCATTGAAAACTAAAAAACAGTATCCACAATACTGTTTGTATAGCAATGTTGTTCACTGCAGAACTGAGAAGTACCGTTAAGCCTGTAGAAGTACCATTACTTTACTGTTGGAAGTAGAAAATAACTTGAAAGTTTGGAGAGGATTAGGATGGCACAGGTTTATAATGATGTAATATGCCTTTGCCTTGTCAACTTCTTAATCACTGTATTTGTTAGAAGAAACCCATACTCTACCAAGAGAGATTCTTCACAGAGCCTCTGACTTCTGTTCTAATTTGAACTGAAGGCTCTCTAGCTCTGCTTCAAAGTTCTCATTTTGGCATTGCTTTTCACTACAATCCTGGGTTAGCTCCACTGCTCCTTGGAACCTATGACTTCCTCTTACTTGGATTCTCTTTGTTTTGCTTGAGTAATTCTTTCAGAACTAGTCTGTGGGTGGTAAATGGTCTGAGCTCTTGCATGTTTGAAAATGTCTCCCTCTCGACTGGTAGTTTGGCTAGGTACAGAATTCTAGATTCAAAAACATTTTTCCCCTCAGCATTTACAGACATGCTGTTTGTTTATTGTTTTGTTTTTTCCCTGCCATATAGAGTTGCTGATGATCTATCCACTGTCACCTGGATCTGCATTTCTTTTTGAGTGACCTATTTCATTAGCTTTCAGAATATTCCCTCTCTTCCTAGTGTCTAAAATGTCACAAGAATGTGTCTTAGGGTGAGTTTATTCATTCATCATCTGCATTTTCTAAGCCCTTACAATCTGAAGTCCTATGTGTTCACACTTAGAAATTGTTTATTGTGCTTCTCTGTTTCGTGAGTTTTTTCATTCCGAACATCCTGTTGGATATTAGAAGTTTTAGACTGTTCTCTAATCTCTTCATTTTTCCTCCCATATTTTCCATCCCTTTAACTTTTTGTCCTACATGCAGAGATAGTTCTTCCATTCTTTCATCCACTGAATTTTTAACTTTGACAATTTTTTTTTTTTCATTTTAAGGACACTTTTTAGGTTAAATTGCTGTTTTCCTTAGCAGCCCATTTTGCTTCACAGTTTTTTTTGTTTTTTTTTTAATTTTCTTCTCTGAGGAAATAGAATTATTTTAAAGATATTTTTCTGAATTATTTGTTTCCTCCAGAGTCAGTTTATTGCTACCTGCCTTTCTGGCCTCATTTTTTCTCAGATGTTTATGATCCTTTGGTTATCAATTAATAGTTATAACTGAGGCAGACCAGCTTATTTAATACAGATAGCTCTGCTTGCCTCAGTTGGTCTCACCTTCTGTCCATGTGGGTGGGCCTTTTGACTGGCAGACTTTGCTTTAGACCTTGAGGGGAGAGAGGAGGTGGAAGATGCCCCTCCCTTTCACCTCCCAGCCTGAAAGAGAATTTTATTCAGAGTGGGCATCACCCCTTCTCGGGCTACATCCTAAGCAGACACTTCTCAACTATTTCAAAGATTAATCCTCTGGTTTTAGCCTAAGCATGTGACGCAGGGAAGGGGAATGCAGGCCATGACTCACAGTTATTCCACAGTTGACTTCTGTCCAACTTTCTCTCATGCTCCAAGTTTTGAGCCTCTCTGTGAGTCTGCTGCCAGGAAAAAATAACTCTGGCCCCGACTGCAGCCCTCTCCTGTAAATGCGATTGAATCTGTTAATAGAGCTCCAAGTAGCTTTTACTTCTGAGCCATGTGTCTCTATCTCTAGTATCCCAGTGCCCCTTCCCCTGTGCCCAGGACTATCTTTCGTGTGTTATTTTCTGTCCCTCTTGACTGACATTACTATGGGGTTTGAGGGCCAAAAAGAGATGCATGTGTGTGCTCTGTCTGCCGTCCTGAACAAGAATTCCCATTGTCTCTTTGCACACCTTTGTGAGTCCTTCATTTCTGTTGTTCAGTTGCTAAGTCAAGTCCGACTCTTTGCGACCCCATGGACTGCAGTGCACCAGCCTTCCCTGTCCTTCATAAGATTTCTTTCTTATTTTTGGGCAAAAAACTCCTTATAGCTTCCACTGAGGGTCAGCCATAGGCTCACGCCGAATTTCTACTTAGGCTCTCCAAATATCTGAAACTAGTTTTATATCCTCCTATCTTCCCCAGGTCAAATATTTCTAGTTTTACTAACTATGTCTCTTTGACTTTTTAGTCTTCCTATCATTCTGCTCATTTTCTTCAGGTCCTCCTCCATCTCTCTAAAGGAATTCAGTGTAGTGCCTAGGGGAATGAGACTGCATACTTCCACAGTATGCATCCAGCCTGTCCAGCTGTTTCCCTGCCTGAGACACACACCACCAGCACCTGCTGGAGAGACTCTCTGTAATGATGCTATATTTAAAAGCCACAACATTATGGGAAGATAGCAAGAAGAATTTTCATCCAAGAATTTCCAGGCTCTCTAGTCCAGCTTCTGACTTATACACAATTATTTTATCACTTAAATAAAGGTCATTTTAAAACACAGTTTTAATTATTTTGTAAAGAATGGTACTATGGGATGAGGAAGACATTGGGGGATAAATTGTTCCAAGTTTGACTGAATCATGCAACTGAATCCACTATATATATTTTTAAGTATTTCAAAGCGTTAGTCACTCCGTTGTGTCCAACTTTTTGCAACCCCATGGACTGTAGCCTGCCAGGCTCCTCTGTCCATGAAATTCTCCAAGCGAGAATACTGGAGCAGGTTGCCATTGCCTTCTCCAGGGGATCTTTTCACCTCAGGGAATGACCTGGATCTGGGTCCCTGGGTCTCCCGTATTGCAGGTAGATTCTTTACGACAGACCTGAGCCACCTGGGAAGCCTCAAGTATTTGAAATGCAACTTCAAACCCCAAAGTATTTCTCATTAGCAAAAATGAACCCTTTTCTAAGACCCTCGGATCATTATAAAATTATTACTAGTTAAAATATATATAAAACTTAAAGATCAATAAAAAGAAGATAAAGAAAAGCATTATGCCAATCTAACACATCACAGTTATAGTGACATCCCAATATAGCAGACAGTTTTAAAAGGCAAACAAAATATTGCCTGACAAAATGACATGGTACAGTTATCAGCTAATACAAATATTTTTTGTGATATGTATACCTTCTTTGGAATATCCCCTGCCTTCAGTTCCTTGAAGAGCACATTTTAAAACTACTGTACAAGAAAAGGTTTCTGTGTATATTAATATATATGGAAAAATTTATAAATCTGATGAAAGACCAAAACATTTTATAGGAATTTTGTAGGAGTTTTCAAAATCTGTTTGTTAAAGAGAGTTGTTTAGGAAACTACTATGTGCTGGGTATTAGTGGTTCAATAAGACACTAGCAAGGTCTGCAGTCTATTTTCATGGAGTCTGTTTATTCAAATTCATTAAATTATTTCATAGTCAATTTATCAGATTTATTAAAGTGCCTTTCTTCTACAACTTTGGTTAAGGAAGGTGGATTCAGATGTACATGAAATGATGCCACCAGCCTCTAGAAAGCAAGAATCTTTTCCATTCTCTGGGCCAAGTGGACTATGTCAGCAACATTTGTGGAATGTTGACTATGAGGAATCAGAGCGGAAAAGTTGGCAAGAAGCTAAGAAGTCATCTCAGGAAAAATTTGTTATCCCACCCTTGCCTTCTCTGATAAATCAAGTTACTTTCTTTGGTCAGTGGTAATTTGGGGAGAAGTCACTCCAGTTCCTGCAGGTGTGTGGCAGCACCTGGCATTACCTGGCATTGGAGGCCCTGTGGGATCCCCTACCTTCACGACTGGCTCTCCTACAAGCCTCATAAACACACACTGGGCTCTAGGCCTGGGCTGCTATTTTTAGTTCTCTGTGGATGTCACACTCTCCCATACCTCCTTTCTTTTGCCTGAAATGCCCTTCCTCTCCTCATTCAACTGGAGTCCCCTTACTCAGGTTCTGGGGGACAGCTCCAACACGGCTTCCTCTGAGAAGCCCTCACCTGGCTGGCTTGTCAGCTCAGTGGCTGTGTAGAACAGTGGTGAGAAAGGATAGACCAGGAAATGGATCTGGGGTTCTAGCTTTTAGGTACAGAACTGTGTAAACTTTCTAAACATTAGTTTTCCCCACTGATAAAATACAGAGGCCTTTCAGGGTGTTTTGAGGATGAAGTACAATGGTAACAATAAAGCGTCCCAAGCAGAGAGCCTGGCTCACGGGCAGCGCTCAGTAAATACTGCTTTCCACACCCTCCTCTCTGTCACACCTGGAAATGGCACGAAACTAGCATTTATGCTAGATCAATCATAGTCATTATTTTGACAGCCACTAGGATTATGATAATCTAAAGTTTCAAATTAAAAACAGTGTTATAAATCAAAGCTCATTAAAGAGTTTCCAATTACAAAGATCCTTTGCGTGAAGAATAAAATAATTAGGGTGATCTTTTACTTCAAGTGTATGCACGCAATACTTTCAAAGATCTTGATCAAAAGCCTCTGCACAGTGTGCCAGGCCTATAAATTTTACATAGAGGTCATCGCTGTATTCTTAGCAATCACGTCTGCTCTTGCACCCATTTTACAAACTCAGAGCTAGTCCAAGAACAGCAGTACATCAATAGCAAAGGTTTCTAAAAGACAGTAACATTATAAAAGCAATCATTTTGCATGTAATAAGAATTTACATTTTTTCCAAATTTCTCACTCATGCCTTAAACACATTACAAAGACTTACAAAGTCTTAAAAGTCTTCTTCATGGCATCTTCTGTGGGAGGTCAGTGGGGCTGGGGGGCTCAGTTGTCCCAGTCTCCAGAGCTGTGTGCAGAAGTCCTTCCATATCAGCGTAGCCGAGCAATGCTGAGTGTGTTTTTTTGAATAGGAGGAACCCAATGAGGAATATGGAATCCTCCCAAACCGGCCAGAAAGTTTCATTTTCCAGTATAGTTTTCATTCCATTTGGAGATATTTGGGAATCTTTAATACCTTACTTAGCTATTCACTCAGCAACTAGTGGGTAGAAACACAGAATCTGGGTTCAAATTCCAGCTGTACCACTTGTAGCTATGAGGCCTTGGGCGAGTTACTTCCTCTGTGGTTTAGCTTCCCATCTGTAAAACTGGGAGAACTACCACACCTACATCCTAAGACTATGGGGAGCAGTGCCCAGGATATAATTAATATTCCTGATTACTGGGAACTATTAGCATTAACTTTTATTCCTGTCCCGGGACCTGAGATGCAATGGTAAACAAAGGCACTCAGTAAATATTTACTTGATGAATAATGTAAAACCACAATAGAATGAAGCTTATATACATACTTTTGGATACCCAGTGGCTTCCACAAATGGTTGATGTCAGAGAACAAAAATTTAATTAAACATTCATATGATTAAGTCTCAGCAACATGCTCATTTGCCCAAGAGCAGAAATAGAAAGATATAATGAAACTATTCACCTGACATCACAAAAGACAGACCAATGAGAATAAGCCAGGTACCTCTGTGCACAATTATTCTTTCTTGGACGCATTATGAATTTTTTAATAAGCTTATAAATCTCGTTTAATTTTTAGCCAAATACAGTGACTCTCCAATGAGGTCATGTTTGGAAAAATATGTATCAATATTTAAACAACTCAAAACCATAAGAAAATCTTAAATACTTCAGCCAAATTTTGTCTCAATATTGAAATAAGTAAAGCGTGAAAATTAAAGGAAGGCATACTCTTAGGATCATTGTTTTTTGTTACCTTTTATATATGAAGTGAAAGTGAAGTCGCTCAGTCGTGTCCGACTCTTTGCGACCCCATGGACTGTAGCCTATCAGGCTCCTCCGTCCATGGGATTTTCCAGGCAAGTGTGCTGGAGTAGACTGCCATTTCCTTCTCCAGATTTATATATGAGTGCAGAGTAAAGGCATTTCAGGATATTATCATTAAAACCGTTTGTAGTTATAAACCAGTTCTAATCATGGCCAAACTTCCAGCACTCTTTAAAAAATACTCAGGAGAGCAGAACCACAATATTTATGTCTGCCTACAAGCACATAATCATCTTCAGTCTCAATTTTAAATACAAATATCTTCTTTTAAAGTTCTTCAAAATGTATGTTCTGTGGAAAGAATTCTAAAAGCATTACCTAAGGCTGCAGAAAAGCTAGAGGTCTTAAGAAAGGTGTGGAAAGAGTCAGTGCAAGCAACTGATACAAATCAAAAATGGCACAGCAGGTCAAAGAACAGAGAGGGATGGAGTAAGACAATCACTTTCTTCCAACTATTGAGAGGAGAATGTGTGTCCACCTGACTAGGAGTGCTGGCTGTTTATATTTCCCCAGAGATGATGAAATATTAGGAACCAGGCATACCTAGAAAGTTGACCTTTTAGAAGTCAGGACAGATATAAGGGTTGTTGTTTTTAAACAACTAATGAAAACAGATTACTGACAAGAGGGAATAGGAAACCAGAAAGAATGGGGAAGCTGTCCTGACCTTCAAAATACAGTCATGGGAAGCTGCCTTCAGTAACTGTGCACCCTGAAAATCATATACACATTCAAAAGTAATGATTGATAAAGGGCAGAATTAACTGTTACTCAGAAATACTTTTGCAGGAATTCCCTGGTGGTCCAGGGGTTAAGAATCCACCAGTCAGTGGATTCTCCTGCCAGTACAGGAGACATAGGTTTGATCCTTGGTCTGGGAAGATTCCATATGCTGAGGAGCAACGAAGCCTGTGCACCACAACTATTAATACTTAACAATAGTTCTGACATCAAAAGTGTGGGGTTTTTCCTGATCTCAAAAAACCAATTCGATTCTCCAGACACAAAACAGTTGTTCTACCACTGAATTCAATTCTGACACTAACTCCTGGAGGTAGTGCAGACTGCATAGGACTGAGTCCTTCTCCCACTCCAGACAGGCTGTCACCTGTACTTCTGACCAACCTGCTATAAACTGGGGGTTCCCACTACTCCCTCCCAGGTCCAGTTTGCTATAAAGGCTCATAGAATTCAAGGAAACACTTGACCTAAGTTTACCAGTTTATTATAAAGGACACAATAAAAGATGAAAAGGCGCATAAGGGTGAGATCTAGGAGAGTCCTGAGCACAGAAGCTTCCATTCTTGTGGAGTTAGGGTGCACCAATCTTCCTGCTTATGGATGCCAACCACCAACCCAGAACCTCTCCAAACCCTCCAGCTGAGAGATTTTTATGAAGGCTTTGTCACAGGCAGGCATGATAGGTTACTAACTCACTCTCCAACCCCCCTTCCCTCCCCTGAGATCAGAGGGTAGGACTTGGTTTTGCCAGTGACCAACCCTATGCTGATACCACCTAGGGGCCCCCAGTCACCGGTCATCTCATTAGTTACAAAAAGGCATTCTTATCACTACGGAGATTCCAAGCATTTTAGAAGCTCTTGTGTCAGAAACTAGGGACTAAGATCAAGTACACATTTCTTATTCTACCACAATATCACAGGTGTCAACACATGAATTTGGGGAGGGGCAAGCATAGTTCAGTCCATAATATCATGTCCTCTAACATATTCAGAGCCTCTGGGAATTAGGACATGGACATGTTTGGTAGAGCCATCGTTCTGTCTGCCACAGGGCGGTCTTTTGAGCAGCAGCCCCACCATAATATGCTCCTGAGGGCAAATGAAGGCACAATGGTGGGCTGATCACAGACAGGACTGGAGGAATGACACTGTGTGAGACAATGGCTCCTTGGTTGTCATGGATGCTTGGGCCACCTCCAAACAGAGAGCTGGCTTCCCTTCCTCTCTGGCACCAGTTCAGGGGAAGATCAACTTGAGCCTGTGCTCAGAGTAGAAGGGGAATGCGGCAGTGGTATAGGGCCCTCCAAACCTTCGGGCTGGGATGGTTGCAACACCGAGGTGACTTGCAGGTGCCCAGGGGTTAATCTGAACATAGTTAAATGGTGTGTGTTGAGCAGATCCTGGGGAAGGGCCTGGGGGTCAAACACTCTGCACTGGGTTTTAAAATCCACATTTCAAGAGTGCATGATGCATGAAAAAGACAAGAAATGAGTACATGTCATAAAGGAGTTGCCTCTGTAAAGTCCAAGGAGAAGAAGCTCCTGATTCCCGAAGAAGGCAAAACCTCCCATGTGGATATTCCCCTTTTATCATTTATGAAGGTCACTGGGTTAATCATGCCCATTATTCATCATTCGTGTGTCAGGACACACAGGGATGCAGCCATCTTGATAAAATGCCTTACTGCTCTCAAGAGGAAATAATTAGCTCGGGGAGTAAGAAATTTGCAGATTCCAAGGCTCAGAGGAGACAGCAAGTATCTGGAGAAAGAAAATCTGCAGTTTCCTCCCTGTCATCTCTACTAGTCCACCTCTTACTGCTGGCCAGATGCTTGGTAATAAATTTTTACCCAGAATTAGCTACCATCCTGATATCACCTGAAATATCTAACAGTGATAGGAAATACTTTTTTGTCCTCCTATCCCACTGAACACACACACAAGCCGTACTGATATAAAAAACATTTATGCCCTTCACGTTATGTTGATTCCTCAAGAAAAAGAGAAAATCAAACACCTATACATTAATTAAGATCTAGTCTCTGCCATGTCCTGAATACAATGTCCACACATCAAGACAAGACCTGAGGCAACGCTTAGTGGAATATAGAAAAGTCTGTTCAACCACGAAACTTTTCCTATGCCCATGGCAGACACTGCTAATCAATCATAGCATTATTTCCTATGAACACAGAGGAAAAAGGCAAGATTCTAGGTAGCCACTATTCAGGGCTGACATTAAATATGGCACCTTTGCCTGCCTTCCTGGTATACAATGTTTCTAATTTCTCCCTTGCTACAGTCTTTTTCCTCACTTCCTCCAAATATACTCAGTATTCCTGCCTGGAGAAGCCCATGGACAGAGGAGCCTGGCGGGCTACTGTCCATAGGGTAGCAAAGAGTTGGACATGACTGAAGCGACTGAGTGCGCACACACACACACATTGTGTGCCATGCACCATTTAAGGCGATGGAAATACAGAGATAGCAAAAACTAGCGTGATCTCTAGTAAGGAGATCAAACCAGTCAATCCTAAAAGAAATCAACCCTGAATATTCACTAGAAGGACTGATGCTGAAGCTGAAGCTCCAATACTTTGGCCACCGTGATGCAAAGAGCCAACTCATTGGAAAAGACCGATGCTGGAAAAGATTGAGGGCAAGAGCAGAAGGGGGTGACAGAGGATGAGAGGGTGGATGGCATCATTGACTCAATGGACATGAGTTTGAATAAACTCCAGGAGATAGTGAAGGATAGGGAAGCCTGGCATGCTGCAGTCCATGGGGTCACAAAGAGTCAGACATGACTGAGCAGCTGAACATTAGTCTAATGTAAGTTACACTTAATGAGGGAGACAGACAATAAACAATCATTAAACTTACAAACAAGATAATTCCAGATACTAATAAATGCTTAAAAAAAAAAAATAAAGCAGGGCAGTATGATGGAGAAGGACTGGGGGTGGGGGGAAGGGCATCGGTAGGGTAGTCAGGGAAGTGCTATCTGAATAGGTGGAGTCAGATCTAATGAATGATGAGTCAAGCACCACACAAGGAGGGGAGGAGTGTCTCAGTGGAGGGAGCAGGAAGTACAAAGGTCCTGAGGCAGAATGAGACAGACATCCAGGGGACACACAGAAGACAAGTGTGGCTAGAGCATACTGAGCTGGGGAGAATGAAGTCAAATAAGGTTGGAAAGTGGTGCGCAACAGATGGTGGAGGGTTTTGAAGGAATGTCAAGGAAATGGCCCGTTTTATCAGTGTGATGAGAGGGCACTGGAGAGTTTAAGTAGAAGGCTCAACAGCCTGGTTTCCTTTGGCATCTCCCTGGGCTTCCCTGGTGGCTCAGACGGTAAAGCGTCTGCCCGCAATGCGGGAGGCCGGGGTTCGATTCCTGGGTCGGGAAGATCCCCTGGAGAAGGAAACGGCAATGCACTCCAGCACTCTCGCCTGGAAAATCCCATGGACGGAGAAGCCTGATAGGCTACAGTCCCTGGGGTTGCAAAGAGTCGGACACGCCTGAGCGACTTCACTTTCACTTTCACCGCTGGGACTGGATCTACACCCACCACAGCATTCCTCACATGGCCCTCCTCCTTCACCACTTGAGGAAACACTCCATTTCCTTCACTCTCCTAAAACCTTTTGGAGAGGGTCTCTCTTTGACACTCTCCAAGCACTTTTACTTACTCAAGAGTTCTACTGAGGCACCATTTTGCCCCAAACTCTATACTAGCCTCTGGGGATTCCATGGTAAGCAGTCCTGGCCCTCATGAAACTTAAAGGCCAACAGTCAAGCCAGTTCTAACAATGAAGCTGAAGGTCTCTGAAGGCGGGGCTTGTGGTTATTAATGGGAAAGCACAGTGGAGCAGCTCGGACAGCCTGGGGAGGCCTGAGTGGTGGCGGGACAGGGAGGGCAGGGAAAGCATGGCCACCTGAGGCTTAAGGACAGCAAGCATTAGCCAGGCTACAGAGAAGGGGAGAACCACACCCAGGTGGTGGAAACTGGAGGTGAGAAGAGCACAGCAAGCGTTAGGGGCCAAAATGGTCCAGGTATGTGCCCGAGAGCCCGAGGAGACAGGAAATGAACTGCCTACTCCTTACTAAAGTGCTCCGCTCACAGGATCCATAGCAATCTACTTCTCTTTTGTCTTCTTTACAAATACTTTTTTCTTAAAGTATATTAGATTTTAAAAAATATTAAGATGTGAATGCTCGTTGTGAAAATTGATGAAACCTATCTAAAGAAAATTAAAATTAAAATCAACTCCCTGCTAAAACACTAGTCTATTTCTCTTTGTTTTTCCTTTGCCATCTCTCTGCCTCCGCCTCCTTTGGAGGAGAGGGCATTCAGTTTTGCATCTTATTTTATTTTTGAAAGGGAAAATTTTTGGCTTAATATTTTGATGTGAATATTTTCCCCATGAAAATGCATAAATTTCTTATACTTTAAGCAATTCTCTGATGGAAACAAGGTTTCTCCTTAGTTTGAAGGCAGGAGGAGAAGAGGACAACAGAGGATGAGATGATTGGATGGCATCATCGACTTGATGGACAAGAGTTTGAGCAAGCTCCAGGAGTTGGTGATGGACAGGGAAGCCTGGCATGCTGCAGTCCATGGGTCACAACGAGTCAGACACAACTGAGCGACTGAACTGATATATAATTATGATTATCCTTGTACACAAATCTTTGTTTATATCATGGATTATTCTGAGAGATATTTCTGGAAGTAGAATTGCCAGGTAAAAGGATGTGAGATTTTCTGAAGTTGTCATACAGGTCACCAAGTTGCTCTCCAGAAAGGTTCTGCTAATTATACCCCAGCAGCATCAGCTAAATGTTTAGAGCCACCCCACACCCTTACTAGCATGGAGGATTTTTGTTTTATTAATTGTTGATTTTCTTTTATATTTTTAAATTTATTTTTATAGGTTAAAATTTTTCATCGTTCTAATTTACATTAGTTTGGATCACAATTTTAATTTTTTTTGGTCAATTTACATTTCTTATATAAAATTTTCAAACATGTCATTTGCCATGCTTGTGGTTTATTAGTGTTTTTCTTAGTGATTTAAAAAGTCCTTAATAGATTAATTAAACTGAATTGGTGCACCTTGAGATTTTATAGGCAAGAAGTCCTCTCTCAAATTTGTCAGATAGAAATCTTTTACTTATCTGTAATTTTTATATAGTCAGATTTTATAAAACACACTTTCACCCCAGTCTATGCAACTCTAGTTATAACAATAACAACACAAATGGTACCTTTGCATGGTCTTTTAACCCCCACCTCACCTCACTTCCTAAACAGAACGTGTGGTGTGAGGCCTTTATTAATCCTATCAGACACTTTGTCCCTAAGTTCTCTCAGGCGGTTAGGGCTCTACTGTCTCACCAAGTCTCACCGTTTCCACTTGGCTCCCTTCCAGTGTTTCTCTATAGGAAATCTGAATGACTGTTTAAAAATCTGCTTTAAATGCTTCAGTGGCTTCCTGGGGCATTCAGAACAAATTCCCAACTCCTCAACGTGGTCTAAACAGCCTTTTCTGTGGTCTGGCCTCCCTTTTTCCTCCTCCTCATCTTGTGTCATCTTTCCTTTTGACTCCAGTCAGTATTCTTGCCTGGAAAATTCCATGGACAGAGGAGCCTGGTAGGCTACAGTCATCGGGATCACAAAGAGTCAGATATGACTGAACACACACACACACACAGTTGATTAACAATGTTGTGATAGCTGGTCACCAAATCCCAAATTCCAGGCTCACAGGCCTCCTGCCATGCCCTGGGATTTCCTTTTTCTCTTTTAACTGATTCTATTTAATTTTTTAATAATTTTTTTAAACTTTTTTATTTTACATTGGAATATAGTTGATTAGAGCTTCCCAGGGGGTGCAGTGGTAAAGTAGCCACCTGCCAATGCAGGAGTCACAAGAAAGACAGGTTCAGTCCCTGGGTCTGGAAGATCCCCTAGCAAAGGGAATGGCAACCCACTCCAGTCAGTATTCTTGCCTGGAAAATTTCACGGACAGAGGAGCCTGGTGGGCTACAGTCCATGGGGGTCACAAAGAATCAGATATGACTGAACACACACACACACACAGTTGATTAACAATGTTGTGACCGTTTCTGGTGTACAGCAAAGTGATTCCCTTATATAAATTCATGTATCTATTCTTTTTCAAATTCTTTCCCCATTTAGGTTGTTACATGATATTAAACAGAGTTCTCTGCTACACAGCAGACCCTTATTGGTTATGTATTTTAAATACAGCAATGTGTATATGTCCTGGGCTTCTGAGTTGCCCTCACCCTTCAGAATACCACACCAACACTGTCATACCAGAGGGGGCTTTGCTGACTGCCCAGCCCACTTTTCTTTCTCACAATATCTAGCTCCTTTTCCCTCATGACACTTCTCATGATTTATACCTGACATTTTCAGGATTATCTGTTAAACATCTGGCCCCCCCTCCCCTATTAAAATGGTATCTCCAGACACCCCTCTCTGCTCGGTTGGGAGTGAATGCCCAGAGGGTAAGATGGAGGGGAGCAGGGCAAAGAATCTCACATCACTTCCACTCACCTTCTACTCAGCAAAACTTCCTCCCGGGTGCTAAGACTGCCAATCTTAGCTTTTGGAAAGGGCCACCTTGCCCAAGCTCAGGTAGAGGAGGGCTTTGGAGAGGAAGTGATGATATCTGGCCTGAACTGAGGCCCACCGAGAAACAGAGTTTGGGAAAGACATTCTTCACAGAGCATGCATTTGTACAGTTGTTGTGACTTGAGAATGTGGCACATTTGAGGAAACCACAAGACAAAAAGGCTTCACCCTTCAAAACAAAGGAATTATCCTTCATTTTCTTATTCTGCAAAAAGCAAACAAACAAAAACAGCTCTGTCTCTGCCTAGCCCTTACATTAGGCCAAGGAAAAAAATCATATACACAGAGTGCTTAATAGATATTGGATGACCAGAAGAATGGATGATACATGCCAGGCCCAGCTGTAGCAAGTCTCTGTTAGAATGCTCTTTTTCTCTCTACCACTTGGACCATCAAGCCCTGGCTGGAGACCCACTCCCTGAAGCTTTCCTTATCTAGCAGCAGCACAAATAACCTTTCCTTGCTCAGAATTACATCTTTTATTAATGTTTTCTATCCAATCTTATCTTCTCAGTTAACATAAAGTCAACTGGAATCTATCTCCTTCACCTTCTCTTTTTTCTTACAGGGGGTGGTTATTTTGTTTTGTTGTATTCAAATGTCTGTACACTAAAAGTATGACTTCTATGGAAGGAAGGAGGGAGGGAGGAGGAAATGAAGGGAAACCTAAAGAAAAGGATAGCTGTTGGAGGGAGATTTGGCATAGCCCCCTTTTCCATCTTGTTTCTTTCTTTTTCACAAATTCTTTTAAAGATACAATTCCTGAAATTTTTTGAATTCAATTAATAAATGAGATTTTCTCCAAAGAAGACATACGGATGGCTAACAAACACATGAAAAGATGCTCAACATCACTCATTATCAGAGAAATGCAAATCAAAACCACAATGAGGTACCACTTCACACCAGTCAGAATGGCTGCGATCCAAAAATCTGCAAGCAATAAATGCTGGAGAGGGTGTGGAGAAAAGGGAACCCTCCTACACTGTTGGTGGGAATGCAAACTAGTACAGCCACTATGGAGAACAGTGTGGAGATTCCTTAAAAAATTGCAAATAGAACTACCTTATGACCCAGCAATCCCACTGCTGGGTATACACACCGAGGAAACCAGAATTGAAAGAGACACATGTACCCCAATGTTCATCGCAGCACTGTTTATAATAGCCAGGACATGGAAACAACCTAGATGTCCATCAGCAGATGAATGGATAAGAAAGCTCTGGTACATGTACACAATGGAGTATTACTCAGCCGTTAAAAAGAATTCATTTGAATCAGTTCCGATGAGATGGATGAAACTGGAGCCGATTATACAGAGTGAAGTAAGCCAGAAAGAAAAACACCAATACAGTATACTAACACATATATATGGAATTTAGAAAGATGGCAATGACGACCCTGTATGCAAGACAGGAAAAAAGACACAGCTGTGTATAACGGACTTTTGGACTCAGAGAGAGAGGGAGAGGGCGGGATGATTTGGGAGAATGGCATTCTATCATGTATACTATCATGTAAGAATTGAATCGCCAGTCTATGTCTGACGCAGGATATAGCATGCTTGGGGCTGGTGCATGGGGATCACCCACAGAGATGTTATGGGGAGGGAGGTGGGAGGGGGTTTCATGTTTGGGAACACATGTAAGAATTAAAGATTTTAAAATTTAATTAAAAAAATAAAATAAAATAAAATAAAAAGTAAAAAAAAAAAATAATAAATGAGATTTGACTCAAAGTCCTCAAATTTCAGCAAGAGATAAATAGCTTACTCAGTTCAGTTCAGTTCAGTCACTCAGTCGTGTCCAACTCTCTGCGACCCCATGAATCACAGCACGCCAGGCCTCCCTGTCCATCACCATCTCCGGGAGTTCACGCAGACTCACGTCCATCGAGTCCGTGATGCCATCCAGCCATCTCATCCTCGGTCATCCCCTTTTCCTCCTGCCCCCAATCCCTCCCAGCATCAGAGTCTTTTCCAATGAGTCAACTCTTTGCATGAGGTGGCCAAAGTACTGGAGCTTCAGCTTCAGCATCATTCCCTCCAAAGAAATCCCAGGGCTGATCTCCTTCAGAATGGACTGGTTGGATCTCCTTGCAGTCCAAGGGACTCTCAAGAGTCTTCTCCAACACCACAGTTCAAAAGCATCAATTCTTCGGCGCTCAGCCTTCTTCACAGTCCAACTCTCATATCCATACATGACCACTGGAAAAACCATAGCCTTGACTAGACGGACCTTTGTTGGCAAAGTAATGTCTCTGCTTTTCAATATACTATCTAGGTTGGTCACAACTTCCCTTCCAAGGAGTAAGTGTCTTTTAATTTCATGGCTGCAATCACCATCTGCAGTGATTTTGGCTTACTAGTACTTTATAATAACTCTATACCCATAGGCATTAATCTTCACCCTTCTCTTTTCTCTAGCAAACCAGAAACTGTATCTATCTCCTTTTGATGCAATGTAGCAAATCAAACACTGAAGTAGCAACAGCTACTTTTCATGCACAAAGAAACACCATTATTATTTCTACTTTAATAACTCTGCATCTTAAAAAGCCCTCCAATCCGTCCTCTTTGAAAATCTGCATTCCTGCCCTAGGCTCTCAATTTACATCTCCTGAGAACACTTCGCATTGGTTTTCTTTCCTCTACTCTGACCCTTCTCAGCACATTCTGCTAAAGCCAGCCAGGCACAGTCCATCTGCTCAGGGCATTTTCCTCCTTAAAATCCCATGGTTGCTTGCATATAGGATAGAGACCAAAATCTTCAACAGCACCTACAAGGCTTGGCATGGCCTGGAGCCCAGTTAGCTCCCCAGCTTCATGTCACACCAAGTTCTCTCATTCTTGTGGTTCTTGCAAGTTTCAGCTGCAAGAACCTTCCTTTAATCGCTCACACATGCCTTGCCCTTAGTTCAGTGTTTCTGTCCGTGCGCTCCTTCCTGTTCACTAGTGAAGCCATTCTTGATCCATACAACGCAACCTCCCCACTTTCATTATCCGCACAACACGGCACCACTGTACTTTTTCTTTACAGCTTTTCTTATGCTTACAACTATGTATTTATTCATATATTAACTTGTCTAATAGCTTGTTTCCAAGTCTAAAAACCTAAAGATAGAACTGTTTTGTTCACCAACATATATCATTAGTGCCTAAATAATACCTGACATGTAGTAGGCATTTAATAAATATTTGACAGGTGAATGCCATCTACAATAGATATTAATAAGATGGATATCGGGGGGGGTGGTTTTTGTGTTCTTTTTTAAAATGTAAGGCTACTCAAGCCAAAAATTCCAATAAATTGAACTCTAGATAAAAGGTAAATTAGGTTAGGTATCCCTCTTCAGAAAAAAGAATAAAAATATCAGCCCAAACTTACCCATACACTTTTTCCTGAAAATCTTTATAAACTGCTTGTACGCTAATCATATTTCCCCCTAAACAACAGAAAACTATTCAATAAGCTTGTACTTTAAATGACGCAAGCCTGTTCATGTGTTTTTGTTTTGTAAATAACACACTTCATTTCTATAAGTGAAGAAATAGTTTAGATACTTAAAACTCCTCAAACTTAGGAGGGGAATTAATTTGGAGTAAAAAGCAAGGAAAGACACAATATTTCTGTTTATAAAATTGGTTTATTTACAATTTGGTATTTTAAAATTATATTTGGAATTTTAATTTTTATATATTTCTTTGGCAGGCATTCTGTTTCTTAAATAGGGAGGCAAAGGAGAGGAAACCTGAGTAAGTTTGAATTTAAGAGATTTACCTGCTGCTAGTCAGTCAAATTTAACTTTTAATCCCTGAGATTTAGTGAAGAGTCAAAAATATCTTCATACATTCATATGTAAAAGCATATGTTAAGAACAATAAAGAATAAAGCCATTATAATCTCCCCCCATATGGCAATATGAGAAGTCCCTCTTTCTTAAATTAACTGAAGGGTGTGCTGGCAGTGCATCTAGTTATTAGATATACCAAGACTAAGCTACCCTAGTCCTCAGTTTCATTTTGCTTTTTCTTTGTAGTTTCTCCCCTTTTAAAAAATATTCTTGGAAACTGGCACACAAGTTATTCAAATAATAGAAATGCCCACTGCTAGCTCAAATTTTCTCCCCTTTCTAACTTTTTGGTTGTGATGTACAATTAGAGATTTTCCTTCATCGTCCAAGAGCAAAGTTCTTTATCTGATTGCAACCTGAAGCCCAGTTTTTTTGCAGTCACTTTGGAGCAAGTCACATCTATCAAATTAGGGTAATTATAGTTCAGCGGGATGAATAAGGCTGAAGTGATATTCATATACCACCATGAGATCTGGGAGGCTTTCTTCATAAAGAGCATACAAGAAGCTCTGGAACACATGGGAGTTATTATATATCTTGTTGCTCCCTTCTATAGATGGCTAGTTAATACTCCTAAAATGTCAGCTTTCCTCAGAGGAATGAATATTAATTTAGTTTGCTCATTAAACGTCCTTGAGATGCAAAGGAATGGCAATTATGTTTCTTCTTCCCATATACACGAAATGTAGCACAGATATTAAGGATGTTAAGCACAGATATTAAGCACAGCAAAACACTAAGTCAAAGACAAACCAAATAAACCAAATCCTTTGCAGTAAGAGGCAATTTTCTTATGTATGTGTAATGCGCTGGCAAGTCATTTTTCATTTTGGAAGGTGTTAAGCATCACTCATGACAAGTGTTTATTTGCCTAATCGCCCAAAGGAAATGCAGCATTAATTCAAACTTTTTTAAAACAGCAATGAAACAAAGTCACAAATACCCTTTTTTCAAATCTCTCTCAAGTTCTTTTTCCAAAACAGAAAATAAACTAATTTCTCTTGCTCTAAAAGATCAGTACCAATGCCAGCTAGGAACACCCTCCAGTGCTAGTTTGAAGACAACTTTGAGGTTCCAAGAATATTTGTGTATTTATTCCAAAAGGGAAAAGATTACAGAAATTCAAATAAAAAGTAGCATATGTCAATTTAAGAAAGAACTTTGAGAAGATCTGACGATAGAGAATGCACAAGAGCTATCATCTGCTCTGTCAAATCTGGACAATATTTTAAACTGTAGCTTTAGCATCAACTTTCATTTTCATACATAAAGAACATCTCTTAAAAATCTGTATCAAATATACTGGGCTTCTCGGTTGGTTGCTATTTTTTCACTGGGTAAGAACTCTGAGAAACAAGTGGAGCAATTACGGAAGTCCATGGCCTAGGCTGTGATAAGACCAAGTCTGGGGCTGGAAACTCCTATTGCATGCCCTTGCTTTCGGCATAGCCCCCTCCTGCTGCAGGAAGCCAAGTTCCTCTGCTGTTGCGGGCAGGACGGGTGTAAATACAAATGTGAGGTAGTTCTTTCCACAAGAGGGAAATATTTGTCTACATAATAACCCTGCAATGTCTGACAAATTACCACAGCATCTGCTCACTGGCATCTGTGAGTAAACTCTCCACTTGGTATTAACTTGACAAATCACGAGCTAGCTGCAGTTCACAGGCCTTATTTTCTGATCCAGCCATGACTAAAGGAGCCACTAAAAACTCCCAAAAATGTGAACCAAAGAGACCACGAGTACAAGAACTGCAAAAGCATAAGCATTAAAAAAAATATAGGGGAGCTGGTGAGAGCACATTAAGAATAATTTACCAGGACTTTAAGTACAGGGAAGAATGAAGACCCGTGGGAAATAATTTCGACTCTGCTCCCAAGGCCCTGAAAATTAAAAAGAAATTAAAAAACAAACACACACAAAAAAAGATCTGAAGTTCTACAAGATACTAAATATAAGATAGAGAATATAGCAGAGGCTCACAAAAATACTAAAGGTAAAAGAACAGAATACATTGAGAAAAAGCAAGAGTGATCTAACTAAAACTCCAGCCTTTCTGACTTGGCATTTGTACATTTATATGGAACTAATAAAAAAATAACTGGTGATTGCTGAAAAATATTTGTATTCTAAACTCTCTCCAGGCTACTAGACCAAGACTAACACCAGAAATAGATCAGGAGTAAAGTTACAGTTAGAAAAGGGGAGAAAAGTAAGGTAGGACATTAAAATTTTATTCTGAAATTATCTCTGGCCACGACAATAAAATTTAACAAATATTCACTGAACAGTCTTACTCCTGTCATCAGCTGTACAATACATACAGTATCATAGAACTGGCCACTAGGATTAAAATCCACTAGAACATATTTCATGTTAAGTGGCGACAGCAGCATCTCACAGAAATTTTTACATACATATATACACAGTCCACATTCAACCATTTTCACATATTTTCAGTACACACAGTTGCAGCATATTACAGTCACGTGTCTAAGTTGTTGCTCGATAGAAACCCAAGCCACTGCCCTAGACATAACTGTAGCAGTTGAGCTGAGTATAATTACAATTAACTTTATCTGTGTCCATAGCAGAGATGTACAAGCCCCTAAGAAACAGAGTTCACAAATACTTTTTTTTTTTTAATGCTACCACAGCATTATGTTGGGCAATATTAAAACCTTTACCAACCAAATCAGTTTAAGTCTTCTGCTTACCAGAATATTCTTGATGAAAAAAATTACAAAAATGAATGCTCTCTTGAAAATAATTCACACTTTGAAGATTCCAATATGGCCCAATGCTACTGATGCCTAAAGTGTTTCCTAACATTCTGATGGAGTCCTTCCACATGACTCCAAACCACCTAGTAAGTTTAAAAGTGGCTTAAGTGCCTTGCACCCAAATTGTAAAAATCCCTGGCCATCCTTACTAGAGCCAGGCATATATAAAAGGAATGCACTTTGGTTCATACCAAATGCCCTGGGATTAATCACACTATAAAATTAAATGGTTTGAGGTAAATTTTTACAAATACAGTCGATTTTTGTCTAGTGTTAGCATAACAAAAAAAAATATCATTTAAAAAATCAGTCTGATGTTAAGATACAACAAAGACCATCTTTAACCCCTTAAACATAGGAATTCCATGTGTAACTAACCAGTGGTGACCTTATTTGGTGCCTGACGATGATTTACGCCTTATGGTTTCTATTAAGGCCAGTAAGTATCTGGATGTTTAAGACAGATGTCTCTTTGCAGAGGTGGGTTCCATTCTTACTGCCTAGTATTCAAAGAGTTAAAGAGGCCAAAAAATGCATGCCCTACAACATGGCATTCAGAACAAAAGGCACATTGTTATCACTAAGGGCACAATTTCTCCTCTACTGTTAATCGACACTGTCTTGCATCACTGTTGTAGCAATATACGTAAGTGGTAATGCACGCTCTGGGGGTGCGAGAAACGGAGCCTGATGAGACCACAACCAAAGACCAGACCACACTGTGCTCTTCCTGAATCTGAAAACAGCTCAGACATCCCTAGACAATGGTAACCTGTGAGACCAAGGACTGTTTCCAAGCCAACTCCTAGTAGCCTATCAGAGCCCTTCATTGATTTATGTTTTAAAATCACAACGATGCAACATTTGTCTTTTTCTTTGACATGATAATTAAGCTAGACTTAAAAAGCAGCTCTATCACTAAACACTGAACGTGGTGGCTCTTTGTGAATAAGGGAAATTTCACTGTATTTAGGAGGTGCAGGGGAGGGGAGCCCCATAGTGCTGCACGTTTTAGTTTGGCTTAGAAGTTTCCGGTTACACTTGTGAATAAAGATAGTCACAAATGCACTGTTGGCATCTTAAGAACCAGTTCTGTGTGGTGGGGGAGGAGACAAGCAGTATTAATCTGTTTATAAATTTTAACATGGATAATCATTCTATAAGGAAATTCATATTAATGGCAGGCTCAGGTTCATTTATTTCAGTGAAAATCTTGAGTGGATACAGCAGAAGAGGAGCATTGCAAGGGGAAAATAGCCTTTATGTTTCTGTTTGTTTTAATGACCTACAGATGCTAACCATCATTAAGAGGCTTATGGTTTTATAAAGCCACCGCAAGTCTTACACTTCTTATGCCTTTAAGCCAAAATTTTAATAATACACAATCTTTAAATTCTATAAGCCACTGACTGATCACATGAGCATCATTTAAAATGCAACTAACATTATTGCACTTCCACAGATTACACAGAAATGTGTACAAGAGGCTAAAGAATTTGACTAGGGGAAAGAATTTCTAAATACAGAAGTATAAATTATCAGTGACACCCTTAAATAGTAAAGCAAATATCAACACCACTACCTTATTAATAAGCTAACCTTATTACTGACTTTTTGGCAAATATCTGTAATATTTCCTGAGCATTTTTCTCCACCATCAACTGACAAAGCCTCAAGATAAGTAAAGTGTTTTGTTCAAAACTACTCTTTTTCTTTTTTAAAGCAAGAGAAACTGTAGGATTAATATTAAAAGAACTTAACCGGAAACTTTCTTGGCCTCACTGGGGACCATGCTTTAAGTACTTGTAAATCAATTTACAGGCAATCCATACAATAATATCTGTGCATATAAAAGAGTATTTATCCTATTTTATACTATCCAAACCTATTGTCCAAACAGGCAGAAATCTTTCTATATTAAATTGCACATAACTAAATTTTTTTCCACGTGCCTTGAAATTGATATGTATCACTGCTCATACATTAGTGATAAAATACTGAAATTTTCACTGTGAAAATAATTATTATTCAGAGGAGAAAATATTCTTTTACCTAACTCTCAAGAGTCAGTTTTCCAGGTAAAGTGTCATTCCCACAAAAACAATCAAGTGCAATCCAAACGAAAGTAAAATAAAACAGAGGAATGCAATGTCTACGGTTCTTCTAATGATGCACAGAGTAAGTCAAACCATTTAACTTGAGGCTGAACTTTTCCTCCTTAGAATGTGTTAAAATTGGCCTTGCTGGACAAGGACAATTGACGTCTGTTGATGAAGAGGATTTTCAACCCTCTTTCTTTTTAAAGAGGTGATGTTTTCCCAGGCTAAAAGAACCTTACTGTGGCACCTTAAGTGTGAACGCACTCGAGTCTGCTAAACTGTCTTTGGAACTATGGAAATCCCCACCTTAAGTAGCTAGGCTGTTCTTTTTTAAATTGGAATATGAAAAAGATGGTCATAATCACAGCTAAAAATGTCTCTTTTCTGTATTAACAGTCTGGGATATGTATTTGAAGGAAGGAAAAGAAATTAGATGCAAGCAACAGATGTGTGGTGAAAGAGGAACAGCGGGGAGAAAAGCAAAGAGAAGGGAAGAACAGTTAGTTCATGGAATACATTTCTAATTTTAGGCGCAAAACCAAATTCTGTTAAACGAGACTTCTTTGCAAAACAGCTCGCTGATCACATTGGAGAATTTGGAGGGATACACGTGTTTCCATTCATCCACCAGGTCTGCTTGGCCAGCCTTTAGAACGTCAAAATGCTAACTGGGCATTGCAACTGTGGGGATTTTGTCTCTGAGCACAATCTCAGGGAAAAAAACCTCTAAGGTGCAGTTTTTCTTACAATACCATTTTCGTCCTGACCATCCTCCTCCCACCATCACTACCACCCAGCTAACTAATGGAGAACGAAGCAGGACATGCTGCACCTGTGCGTGAACCTGGAGTGTGGAGAGAGAAGGGCTTGGGGCGGGGGGCGGCCTTCAGAGGCAATCACCTCGGGGAGAATATACTAGGAACCATGAAGACATAGTGAATGTCTTTGACACCAATCTGTAGATGCGCGGCAGTCATGACGTGATCAATGGCCTGCCACTGATGTTTATTACTCTGCCACACTAATTACAGTAAGGCTCATCGTACTTTTATAACACAAAAACAGTTTCAGAAAGTATAAAAACTTAAAGCATTGTCCCCATGTATTTTATAAAACAAAACAAACAACTTTCTTACATTAAAACAAGTGCCGAAAAGATACAAATGAGTCGAGTTATTAAGCAAATAAAAACAGGTCTGAGCTACTCTTTTTCAACCCAATAAGGCTCAGCAATGTCGTATCTTTCAGAATTACCAGCATCGGGGGGCTCAGCTCAGCTAACCAGTTTTGGCAATACTGTCCTCTGCTGAATATTCCCATTAGCATCTGTCATCTGTGCCAGATTAGTCCTCAGTTTGGAAGCTGAGCTGGAAGGTGGAGGTAACTTGGAAATGGATGTGATAGCACCAGTGCTCTCGGTGATCCTCTTCACAGACGTCTTCTCCCCCGTCGGAGGCTTTGGCAGCCGCCTCCTCAGCCAGGGGTGCCGCAAAGCCTGGCCAGGGGTCATGCGAACTGCAGGATCCCATTCTAAACACTGTTTTAAGAAGTCAAGAAAGAGGGGATCGTCACACCCCTTCAGTGCATTCCCCCACTCTCTGCTCTCTGGTGGGCCCCTCAGTTTCCCTCTCCGGGAGCGGCCACCATTGAGAACCACAGAGCCATCTGAGAGAGTCGTGACAGTGCAGTAACGGGGATAACCCTTGGAGCTCACAAAATTTTTGGCTCGTTTGGATGCATCCAGCAGTTTCTGGGAGGGCATGCCCAGCAGTTCAATCATACAGGCCAGCTGGTCCCCCTCATCCTCCCCAGGCAAGAGTGGGTAACCGGTCAGGAGCTCTGCAAGGATGCAGCCCAGGCTCCACATGTCGATGGGCATGCCATACCTGGCGCCGAGGATCACTTCCGGGGCCCGGTAGAAACGGGATTGGATGTATGTGTAGACCCGCTGGTGCTCGTAACAACTGGAGCCAAAATCAATCACTTTAATCCCGCTTCTACCCTGCTGCTTCAACAAAATGTTCTCGGGCTTCAAGTCACAGTGAATTATCCTGTTTTTGTGCAAAGCGTCCAGGCACTGCAGGATGGAGTGGGCGAACTTGCGAACCAGAGGCAGACTAAAGCCCTGGAACTTGTTCTTCTTGATGAGCTCATAGAGGTTCATGCTGAGCAGCTCGAACGTCATGCAGATGTGGTTGCGGAAGGTGAAGTTCTCCAGCATGTGGATGACGTTCATGGTGTTGTCCTTGTCCTGCTTGCGCAGATGCTCCAGGATGCGGATCTCCTCGGCCGCCTGCCGGTGGAAGCGCTTCTCGTTCCGCACCATCTTCAGGGCCACGTGCTGGTGGACTTTGTGGTCATAGGCCTTGACCACCTGCCCAAAGCTCCCCTTCCCAATGACCTTGAGGACCTCGTACCTGTAAGCCACGTGATCGTGGGGCACCTGCACGTAGGATCCCTGGTCGTCATCGTAGCCACCGTTGTTGGGCCCGCCTGTCATGCCCTGGCGCTTCTTTGCATTTGGACCCAAGAAGTATATTTCAGGGTAGCTGAAGATCTCATGGTGTTCAAAGCTGGTTAGTTTTTGCATGTATTGCTTCATTGCTTGCTCAGGTGTCATGGGTGTGGCTTTCACCTTCCCCATGCCTTCCAGAGACTTCAGAGAGGTGGAACTCCCCTGCCGTCTGTGGATGCTCTCCAGCTGCCGCTCCGGCACCACGGGCAACCCCGTTTTGCCCACCGTGGTAAGCCCATTTGGTTGTGTCGTGAGCACTGTCCGCTTGTTACTGTTATCCTCAAACAGCTGCTGAACCTGGATCTGTCCGTGGCTGCTGACGTGTAGGTGGTCATTCATTGTGTGCTTACTGCCGCCAATCTGGAATTCAGAGAGGGAACATCAATGGAACAGAAGCGGTTTGTTCAAAAGGGCTATTATATAAGTTGGCTCCCACCCCCACCTTTACGAAATCCAGTTTGGTTTGAAAGTACAGTCTGTATCAGGTTTCTTCAAAGGAAAGAGCTGTGCACGCAGCAGGGACCTCACCAACACTGCCGCAGGGAGAGTGGACGTCATGACGCAGATAGCCTCAGACAAAGGCAGAAGAGGCTGAGGGGCTGGGGATGGCTATGACACTAGGGATCCGGAAAAGAAGGACGGACTCCAGAACTGCTGCCCCTGAGGCTGAGGGGCTGGGGATGGCTATGAACCTAGGGCTGGAAAAGAAAAAAGGACTCCAGAACTGCTGCACCTTACGAAGAGTTTGCTGTACATGTTTTCAGGGTCCTTAGAGTAAGTTCTCAGTGGAGGCAGAGATCAGGTTTCTTGGTCATCCTTCTCTACCTAATATTTAGCAAAGGCACTGTGGTATCATAGACATTCCATTCAACCCATACTTGACACCAAGATGAAAGGATACAGAAAGCGCATGAACACGTCGGCACTCCACTGGCTCTCCCGCCCCCAGATTACAACATTTTTCACACTTCACTAGTAGTTTCTTTATTACCATGAGGGTAGGGACCAGGCCAGTCTCGTTCACTACTCCATCTCTGGCATTTAGCTCTATTCTGAGAGCACTGCTGTCTTCATTCTTGGTCTTCTCCACTACTTGCAAATCAAACTAATTACACCTAGGAAAGTACATGATCCAGAAGCAGAGAATTGTACCTTTAGGCTGGAAAAGATTCCCATGTAGATATGCACCGTAGTATCTTGTAAACCCCAAACCTATTTTAAGTCTCTGGGCTGCACTGACTGTGATGACCATTTAAGGCCATCCAGCCCAACAATCCAACCGCCACACTCGGGCCTTCCTTTGGTCAATGGCTTGGCTCTCTCAAAACATGTATTTCTCCCCGCTGCTGGGATACTCAGCTTTCCAACAAGGAATACAATGTAGTGATTTCTATTTCAAGAACACAAGCCATCCCTGAACATTCCTGTATGAACAAAAATGATGGCATAAGCCAGGGGGCCCCAGCCTTCCTACGGAGAATCTACCTGGGATTTCTCTCAAGCGTTTATTATGGCCAAGAAGTGAGGGGTGGAAGAAAACTAACAACCAGGATCCCCTCCCAGTTAGGAATTCTTGCCAGCCTCAGACAATAACTCACAAGTCTTAAAAGCATCTCAGCAGGTAATTTTTTTTATATGAAAGCTTAAAGATCAACTTGCTATTTGCAATCCATCTCATTCATTCAGTGTTCTCTGAGGTCTAGCCACACAGCCCTTCAGGAGTATACAGTCAACGAGCTGAAGTCCTCAACTTTCAGTTTTTCCCATCATCTCCTAAACCCTATCTCTTGGGCTTTACGTATCACTAAATGCATAGAAGTGCTCTATGTAATATCATAATTCAAGAAATGGTTTGGGACTACCTAGATTACAGAATTGGAGAAGGCAATGGCACCCCACTCCAGTACTCTTGCCTGGAAAATCCCAAGGGTGGAGGAGCCTGGTAGGCTGCAGTCCATGGGGTCACAAAGAGTTGGACACGACTGAGCGACTTCACCTTCACTTTTCACTTTTATGCTTTGGAGAAGGAAATGGCAACCCACTCCAGTGTTCTTGCCTGGAGAGTCCCAGGGACAGGGGAGCCTGGTAGGCTGCCGTCTATGGGGTCGCAGAGTCGGACACGACTGAAGCGACTGAGCAGCAGATTACAAAATGAAATTCCAAGTCCATCTTACTAGGAGTCCAAGACCTTCAAATTTTTTTTAACTGATGCACTATCTGAGGCATGTGCTTTCTCTGCAATCTTCTAAAACAAAGGAGAATACAGTTCAGTACTTGGGCCTGTCTGAAGTGTGATTTCATTGACTGAGGGATTTTACTTCTTAGATTTCTGCAGGACTTCTAGTTGAACCCTTCTACTAAACTCACAGATGGTATTCTATGCTAAATGAACTTATCTTCTGTCAGTGTAGCTAGACAAGTTATTTTATCCTCATTCTTTGCCAAAAGCAAAGCAGTTCATAAAAATGAATTAGGGAAGTCCTGGATGTATATATAAACATAGTACAGGCTTGTCTAATGCTTTTTGTCCAAGCCTCACTCTCTGTACCTCTCCTCCTCCCCACTGTGGTCTTTCAAGTATCAGGAATCAAAGGACCTGAAATTAGAAATATATGTCTCCTAGAGAACCATTCTCTTCAGGGCAGCCTGGAGAGATTTCAGAAGAAAAACCAACATCACCAGTATACACAGTACAAAAGCATGAGGCTTCACTGGGGACAAAATTAACCTTGGAGCTATAGGAAGTTATAAAAAGAGGGCAAAGTAAAACACTCTGAGCTTCAGAAACCGACTTCAATTTTCATAATAGCAATTTTGATATTCTGCATAATTTAAAATACCATCACAAAAGCTGAGTGACTAGAACTAGAGTTTGCCAATTAATTGGAGGACCTCGGTCTCTACCAACTGTCTTCTCTTGGTCTCCTCCACAGCAGCAATCAAGGAGGGTTCCAGGGTTCCCCCAGGGTTCAAGCCTCAAGTTGCTCGTGGCTTTTTACTCCCAGAACACCTCCAGCTTAGACAAGCCCAATCCATGACCCCTGAACTCAAGACTCACCTGTGTCCAACTACAGATCAGCTGCCTTCCTCGCAGGCAACTCAAACTCAACTCACACTTTTTCCACTCAAACCACTTCTTTCTCCCAGAACCCTGAGTTTCTGAACAAGAAAAGGCTGTGCTGCTATGCTCAGTTGTGGCGAACTCTTTGCGACCCCATGGACTGTAGCTCAACAGGCTTCAACGTCCATGGGATTTTTCAGGCAAGAATACTGGAGCGGGTGGCCATTTCCTTCTCCAGGGTATCTTCCCCACAGAGGATCAAATCTAGGTCTCTTGCATTGGCAGGCAGATTCTTTGCCTACTGAGTCACCCTCCCGAATAGTCACTCAGTCCATCTCCGTATCTCCTGTACCTGTCCAAGTCACCATGGAGCCCCACTGTCATTTCTAACTGACCCACTCCACTCCAGCCATGCTATCCCGCCTGGCGTTCTTGGATCTTTTACTGGGACAACGGAAGCAGCCTCCTCACGTGTCCTTTTGCTTCTAAGCCTAGAATTCACCGCCTCTTCTCTCCATGATGTTTCTGGAGTTACCACTGAAAATGTCACTCACACTGCCCTTGACTTTGCCTAAGGTTCATGTGGGCACTCCATTTCCACAAAGAACTCAAGAACTCACAGGTAAGAACATGAGGTTCTAAAATGCTGAGCCTAAATGACCTGAGTCTTTCCAGTGTCACCTACCACTCTCACACTCTCTCTGAGAATAATAAGCTGGATTCCCTATGACCCATGGAGACAGCACACTCTCTTTTATATTCCTCTCTTTTCGGTGAGGTCATGTTTCATAATGGTTAGGTGTTCAGGGATTTTCAATTAGACACAAGGGAAATGAATCTAAGCTCCACCACTTCAAACTATGTGACCTTGGGCAATTAATCTCTCTGAACTTCAGGGCCCTTATCGGTATAAAGAGGGTAACAAAGCTGCCTCATTAGGGGCGTTAGGAGGGTTAAACAAGGTAAAAGGCATAGTGTGCTTAGTATAGTAGTGAGTAAGCAGAGACATTACTTTGTCAACAAAGATCCGTCTAGTCAAGGCTATGGTTTTTCCAGTAGTCATGTATGGATGTGAGAGTTGGATGGTGAAGAAAGCTGAGCGCCGAAGAATTGATGCTTTTGAACTGTGGTGTCGGAGAAGACTCTTGAGAGTCCCTTGGACTGCAAGGAGATCCAACCAGTCCATCCTAAAGGAGATCAGTTCTGGATATTCATTGGAAGGACTGATGTTGAAGCTGAAACTCCAATAATTTGGCCACCTGATGTGAAGAACTGACTCATCTGAAAAGACCCTGATGCTGGGAAAGATTGAGGGCAGGAGGAGAAGAGGACAACAGAGGATGAGATGGTTGGATGGCATCATCGACTCAATGGACATGGGTTTGGGTGGACTCCGGGAGTTGGTGATGGGCAGGGAGGCCTGGTGTGCTGCGGTTCATGGGGTTGCAAAGAGTCAAACACGACTGAGCGACTGAACTGAACTGAAAGGAGAGCTAGAACTACTGTCCTTTCCAAGTGCTGCCGGAAATCTCCTTGCTAACGTGGGCTATGTGGAAAACTCCTACTCACCCTTCAATGGCCAGTTCAACTCTCACCTCCTCTTTGAAAAGGTCCCTTTCCCTTCCAGCATGCTTACAGAGCACTAATATATTAATACTTATTTCATTTCACACCTGTTTTCACACCTGATATACCAACCAGGATGTGAGCAGTTCCAGGGTGGGGTCACCTCTTATCTTTTTACATCCTTATTGACATAAATCCAAACATACAGTAAGCACTCAGTCAATTTCTGCTGAATGGAAGAATGTATGTCAGCAACTCCTTTTTAACTCTCATCTCTTTGAGTTATTCTTGACAACTACCTTTGTAGCTTCATAAGAAAACATGAAGTTAACACCCAGGGAATCAAGACTTTTCACTGGTGACTCAAGTCACAAAATGTTAGGATTGCAATACATAAGCAGAGACATGGAGGCAAGGACAGCCCGTTAAAACAATAATAGCATCAACTAAATACCTAAAAGTGACATGTGGAATCTTAAAAACTTCCCAGATGTTAAGGAAATTCATTTGAGGGGCTCCAGTAAAGGAGGATATTGTCTTAAACACCATAGGGATCTACAATCACAATCTGGGTCAGAAGCACAATTAACTGTTCTATAAAAAGGGGGAAAAAACCCTAGAAATGCCGAAACATTTCCAGAATACATAGGCCAGGACTATACCATAAACTTAAGGATGTTTAAAACCTCTTACTTGCTTTTTCCTTTTTTGCCAATGCCTATCTCGCACAGTGCCTGTTGAATTTAAAAATAACACAGTGAGTGGATGTAATTGTTAGATACCTAAAATGTATGGATTAAAGCAGAGATCCCTAAAAAAGCCCTCTTTGACCATGAAACATCTTTGCACTAAAGATTATATAAGAACAATAGTCTATCCAATTTGGTAGTTTTAATCTCTTCCAAAAATAAAAGGGAAAATCACACATACTTCCCTGTGTTAACATTTCTGGGAGTTTTAAGAGTCATCTTAGAAATGCTATATAGTGTTATGGGAATAGAACTGAGTCCAAAAAGATCAGAATTTTAGCTCCTCCTCAAACACGGATGGTCTGTGTGGCCCTGAGTCAAATGTCTACTTTTCTTCTACCAAACTCTACTATTTTTTAAAATGGGAATATTCATTCTTCAACTCCAATTATTTTACAACAGTAAAACTGGTAACTGGAGAGTGCTTTAAACATTAAACAGTTATAAAAGGGATACAATACTAATATTTCAAATTTTTTAAATAAGCAAATTAATATCCCCCATAAAACATTAAAAGAAAAACTATTAAGAATCAGAATAGTTACTAGGTATGCCTTTAGGACCAAAAGAGATAAACAAAATGACTGACGTACAAGATATCCATGGAGACAAGGAACAAGAGGGCAATGTGCCAGATAAATTCCAAAGTTTATAATTCTCATAGTCATGTATTTATCTACCTACTACATCACTCACAAGGGAAAACATAGGCAACTAGTTCCTTCTTCATAGTGCTTCCCCTACTCAATCATTAATAGCAATTCGTAGTTGTAACTGCTGTGGAATTAAAAACTAAAAACTTTTAAAAATCTCAAAGACATATAGAAACATGGATCTTTAAGGTTTGTGCATTTATAAAGAAACCAGTTCAATTTCCTAGAATTAGCAGTCAAGCAGTATGTAAAGCTGGACTCAGGAGGGCCTGGGCTTTAGCTCCAGCTTTCACTGAAATTAGCTCAGGCATCTCAACCAAACCAGTTAACTTGTCTGCTCTCCTCATCCAAAAAATGAAGGAGTAGAACCAGATAAAACCCCATGGTCCTTTTACTCACCCATTTGAGGAAGTCTGCAATATTGTGTAAATAAATTCAAAACTAAACAACAACCAGAACCAAAATTCATACTTTCCAAACCAAGCTTCTAATCAATGGCACATTGAAATTTTAGGTGAATCAAATAGATACCACAGTAAAATATAAGCACTATCATTAGGAGAGCTGAGAAGCACCCACGTATCTTTTCATTTCTGGTCTCCCACAGACTACTCCTCTAGTAGTCACCTTTCATTTTCCATCATCTTATACACATTTCATTTGCAAAGAGGTTCTGATCAAGCAAAGCCCACTCTTAAAAAACCAGAATCCAGATGCAAGCCAAGTAGTATTTCGTTTCCAGGTCACAACAAGTCATGTGATTACGTTCAGACATGGAAAAACACTGGATGTTATACTTCCAAGTTGTCAGATGATTCCAAACCAAACAAACAAACTGAAACACCTAAAACCCAATGGCAATTTCTCAACTAAAACATCACGGTGACAAGAACAGGCAGAATCAGCAGTCTACTGATTGGCTTCCATCAACCACAGCCCCCACAGATTGGTTAACTTCTGTGCAGTGAATTCTTAGCCCCTGGGTCTAGATGTGTCATGAGAGACAGAGAAGGAGAGAGAGAAAGAAGATTTAACAAGAAAACATTTTCCTGTGGAACTATACACAGATGTTCAGGTCTAACAGAAAACATTCCACTTTGGCCATTCCCTCACAAATTCTCCCCTGATAAACAAGTTTCCGCATAGCACATGACCCTCAGAGCTACCCCTCTGTAGGCTAGAAATGGCCTTTTCTATAAGAACTTAACTTTCACTTGGCAAACAAAGCCATATCCCTAGCAAACGCCCCTCATTTAGCACCATCTTAGGCGTTTCCTCTGAAAGATCCAGAAGAATATGTAAACAAGACCCTGGAAACCATCACCTCCTCCGGTGCACAGCTCTGCTAGGCTGTCAGCCACCATCCAAGGGCTCTCTCTGGGACTGAGAAAAGAGGTACACGCTGAAGTCAAGTCCAGCTTGCCGATCTCTGCAGCCACGGGTCTGGTGCTGGGCTCTCACCTCCCTCTTGGCCCTTTCAAGTGCCCTGCCCTTCCCACCTCCCTGGGAAGCAAAGCTGGCCCTTTCCTTCTGAATACCCAACTGCAGAAACCTACAGGGGTGGCTTGTTTTGACTGCAGCTGCGGCTCTTATTTTTGTTAATGTTAATTACAATTTCTGCTATGCTCAAACCTGTAGCACTCATAAAACATGCTTCCACACGCGGGGGACAACTGGCGGTGCTCCCTGCTGGCTGAGGCCAGGCCTGCGAGGCTCTTTGGGGGATCTATTTTCCGGGCAGGACAGCCGGGCTGACCCTAACACAGATCTATTTCTATAAATATCCACTACCCAACTTGGTGGCGGAGGGGGAGGGATGTTTATCGGGTCTGGGAAAGGAGCTCGAGGAAGCAAGGACCGGGGTAAAAAAAGAGGGGAAAAAGAGCCGGAGGAAGTTCGAAGCAAGAGGAGCGCAGGGGTGGGCGGGCTCCGGAGGGGAAGTGAGGGGCCCGTGCCACGAATCCTCCTTTGTGGCTGCAGCTTTAGGCTCGCCCAAGTTCCAGAGGGCGGCGTCCCGGAAAAGGCCACTGGCCACGGCCGTGGAGACACTCGCACTTCGACCTCTCTCCCGGTTGCAGAAGCTCCCAAGTCCGGGTGCTGGTGCCCCGGGCCCCTCTCCCGCCCCTCGTCCCCATCCCAGTCGCCCACGGGCTGGGTCTCACCGTGTGGGCTGCGGTGGCAGCGTTGCTGGCTCGGAGAGGCGGCAGGGCGATGGGGGAGGGCGGGCCGGTTCCCACTCCGCTCCGGGGGGCCCCCGCACCAAGCCCCGGGGAAGCCTGAAGCTGGCGGACGGCGCTGTCCCCTCCTCGGCCTGGCAGCCACGCGCGGGAGGAGACAAAAGAGGGTCAAGGGGGAGAAAGTCACTGGGACCCCGTGGCCCCGCCCCGCCCCACCCCACCCCTCCAGGCTGCGGAGCCCGCTCTCCCCCGGGCCGAGCCAGGGACCTTGAGTGCGAGCGCCCCAGGAGCGGCGGGAGGCCTGGGACGCAGAAACCCGGCGCGCCCGCGGGCGGGGCTCCGGCGGCTGCAAAGTTAAGTAGGGCTCCCCGCGCGCGAGCGAGTTCGCGACCCCGCCAGGGAGCCGGGCTGAGCCGGGCCGGCGGTCCACTCTGCGGGCGTCCGTAGGCCCGGAGCGGGACTGGACTGCCGACCCGGGCGCCGCCGCATCGCCGAGCCCCAGACGGGGGAGGTCAGGAACGGCTCCAGTCCAGCCGGAGGGCTCCGCTCCGAGGAACCTCGGGGCCCGCGTGTTAACAATGAGCTGAGACGAGGGCGCGCCGTCCACCCGGGGAACCCCGCGCCGCCCAGTCACGGCGCAGACTTTGTTCGAGGTCCTGCTGGCAGCGGGCGCCGGCGCCACGAGGGCTGGCCCGGGGGCCGGCGGGGGCAGCGGGGCCCGGGCCTCCTTACCGGTCGGGTAGGCGGCGGGAGCGGCGGCCGAAGGTTTCCTGGTTAACATGGCCGCTGGAGAAGAAAATGCATCTCAAGGCTGCCGTCTCCGCCGCCGCCGCCGCCCGTCCTGCTGCTACTTCTCGCGGCCGCCACCGCGGCCGCCCCCTGGTTGCCCCTTTGGCGGATCTCCGGCGCCTCCTCGCCGCCTCGCGTCAGCTACAGTCAGACACACACAGTCCGCTGCATCCCCTCGGCCCGGGCCCGCCGCCGCGAGCCCCCCGCTCTCCTCGCCGCCGCCGCCGTCCTCCTCTTCCTCGGGCGGCCTCAGCACCCTCCGGCCCGTGCACATGCCTCGCCCTCCCCGGCGCGCCGCGGGCCTCCCCGATTCCCTCACATAGGGCGCGGGGGAGCAGCAGGCTGCACCGCCTGGGCCGACTCGCTCGGGAGCCTCCTCCCGGGCCCGCGCAGGCGCGCCCCCGCGCACACTCGCCGGGAGCCCGCGCGCCGCACGGCCCAGGAGGGCAGCCCCGCCCCCGCTCCCTCCGCCGCCGGGCAGGCCCCGCCCCCGGGCTCCCCCGCCGCCGCCGCGCCACTCGCTCCCGCGCCCACCCCTCCCCCACCCAGCCGCCCACCGAAGTCCCTCCCCGCTCGCCCCCGCCCCCAGTCTTCGGTGTAGACACCCCTCCACTCCCCGGAAAACTCCGCAGCTTCCGCTCGCCCTTCGCCTCCCCCTCCGGCCATCTGCATTGCTCCCCTCGGCGCCTCAGCTAACGACCTTCTGCCCTCCCCGGCCTCGTCCTCTCCCCGCCCAGCGCAACCCACCACCGCTTCCCTCCCACCGAAATGACTGCAGAAAACCCCCCTCCCCTTCCGAGCGCTTTCCCCAAACACGTATGCATTTTCAGCTTTCCGAACCTAATGGCTGCTCGCAGACAATACTGCCCGCCCCCCTCCCCGCCTTCCGGGTCCCAGTGGCTTAACCACCCCATCGCCCCATCTGATCGTGAAAATAACTTAGTTGTGCGAGGGTCACCTGGCTAAGGTAAGTCTAGCCCCTTTGGAGAGCCGAGCCTTAGCCTGGTGACCCAGAACGTGGGCCAAGGAGGGGGCTGCCCTCCCGCTTCCACCTCCACCTCCACCGCACATACTCCCTCCCCGGTTTACTGACACCAAATGACCGCTCTCCAGTCGCTAGGACGAGGGGAGGCAGCGAGGCGCGTGTGGACGGCTGCCGGGGAAGCAGCTGGCTGTGGGTTGCTAGGCAAAAATAAACATCAGAGACACCTCCCATTTCCTTAACAACTCCGAGCCTTTCCCTGCTCGGCCACTGGGAGAGACACACCTTCCCAAGCGATACCTTCAATTCCTTTCCTCCAGAGACACAAAGTCTCTTTCCCTTTCCCATCCAAGACACGTGGAGAATTTCCCTTTTTATTTTGCCATATACACCCTCTCTTTCCCTTGCAGACGGGAAAACTGCTTGCCCTTCTCACACCCGCCTCGTGTCGTCTGTGGCACAGGTCTTTGTGCAAAGGTCACAGGTTTTGTTACTTCAGCGGGAGGGGAGACGGGAAGCGGGAAGCTTGCCTTGCGCTTTCTTCCTAAGATTTGCCTGGTTTCTGAAGTTCTCCTGGGGGCCTGGGTCCGTTAAGTCTGTCCTGGGACTCTGCGGCCGCTGGCCAGATCAAGTGTGCACGCCTGAGCTAGTGCAGATTCAAATCAGAATGGGGACCCATCCCCTCTACTGTTTGCAAATTGTCATAGCAACCTGTCAGCAACATCACTCTCAGCTTTATGCAAATGCCCCCAAATGGGTGTTTCAAAGTTACAGTGTGACCCTCTCAGAGTCTTCAGGGATCCCACACGGGGCAGCAAGGGTTGAGGGCGCTGGCAGAGAGAACAGGCGGCAAAGCATAAAATTGTGACTGGTAATATGTACCTCAAACGGGTCCTCTCTGTGCCTTCTCTTAATAAACTAGCACCACACTGAAACAGTCAATCCAATAATAAGCCTTTACAAAAGAAGATCTGGTCCTGATCTGGTCCCAGAAGAGGAGAGTCCCCTTTGCTTGTCATCACAGGCTGTCACACTCAGATTCACCTGGGGAAACATATTCAGTATTCTCAATGAAAAGGGATTCCTTAGTAGCAGAGTTGAAGCTAGAACTCATTTTCTGAGTCCCTCTAATCTAACCCTGCGCTGTGTTACACTACCTTGGCTTAAACCTCACACCTCTTTTCCTTCCTTCCCTTTCAAAATAATTATTTCATACTGTTTTCCTTTTCTTAGTGAGCCTTCCATACAACTGATGTTCAAATGAAAAATGTGAAGCCAAAAATTCAAAATAGATATAACGTGACACTGTTATTTTACTCAAATAATTATTACTTCAACAAAAGCTAACTGTTCTGCTTTTTCATGAATAAGAAAAGCAATAACTGCTAGATGTCATAGTTTGTGGAATCCATGTTAATAATATTAATTTCCACATTAAACATGAGGAAAAGGAACACTGTTTTTCCAGCGAAGGAAAATCACACACACAATGGAGCATTAACTTTGATCAAAGGAAAACTGTATGTTTAGAGAACTTTTCCTAGTGTATTGCTTCATGACATGACAAGTGCAATTTCCATTTTTTAATTTTTTGCTTTCTTAAGGAAAATTTGCAATTAGTCTAATATCTTTCACTATTTTAATTATAAATGCTATATCTTTCAAATCAAAGACTTAAAAATCATATTCTTATTGACCTCTGAATTAGTACTTACAATTGCTGGGACTTCTCTCATTCTATTTATTATTGATGGTTCCAATCTGTATTAATGGCAAATATAGAAATATTAACAAATGCACTCCCCGAGCTTTCAAGGAGAATGAACTAGGTGAATTCTAGGAGTTACCCTCAAACTTTATTATTCTAATGCATCATTACTAATTACACTATATTAATCTCTGTATAGAACCCTTTCACAAATACTATCGTGTTTAATCATCACAACTCATAACCAGACCAGAGTTGTATTGATGTTAATAGTAACCAGGACACCAGGGGCTCCATTCAGTTAGTAAGACTCTGTTCTTTGGTTCTTGCCCATTGTAAAAACATCATCTGCTCTGAATGTTTACAAAATCCAGATCGAAATAACAGGTAGGCAGGGTGAGCAAGAAAGAAACTTTGGGGAATTCAGCCTGGTGTCTTGTAGAAGGGAGTTGATTCTTCACTAGGAAAACTGCTGATCACAGAGAAAATTGGAAATGTACAAGAACATTGCTGGTTTCAAAACTTATTCACTCACTTAATATCTTTATCCCAGAAACATGTACAAAGAATTTAGTATGTGCTGAGCCTAGAGGACAGGATGAATCATCAGATGTAGTGGGAAAGGCTTCAGCCAGGCAATCTGTTAGGACCTCAATTCTTTTATTCAATGGAGCAATAAGCAGTAAGCACCTAACATATTTTTGACACTATTGATACTGGAGCTGTACATTTAAATAAAGAGTCCTTGGCTCTGGCCATGGATATTAATAATCACAATCCAGTAGGGGAGATGAGATACTTAATGATGCAATGGGACAGAAATCAAGGCAGGCAGGAGGCACAGTGGTGGTCCATGGGAAGGAATCATAACTTCAGCTTAAGTGGTGACTGGCCTCAAAAGTGCTGTGATGTTAAAGGTGCTTGGGAGGTTGGCAGTCAGACAGGCCAGGCTAGGACATTCTAGGCAGAAGAATAGGATGTGCAGTGGCACCAAATAGAAGAAAACATAGTGTCCTTTGGGAGAAGCGTAAATAGTTCAAAGTACAGGAAGCTGGAAGTGACAGGAGGGAGAGTTAGTACTACTATGTTCATAAGGTTAGGGATATTGATGATACATTTGGGGTAAGAATGATCTGAAACTTTACTAGCTATGGAAATGTGAAAACAAAGTACAAAGTCTTTTAAAGCAAGTAAGGTAATTGCTAAGGAACTGACTCATTTTGGATAATCTAGACCTGTCAGTTAAGCCTAACACCCCTTAGAAGGGTACCATTTACTGACGGTATCATCCCTGTGTCCATCACCAAGGTCCAGAACCATTTAGAGAAGAATATCAAGACCACATGGCCTGAAGTTCAGGAATATTACCTCTTCAGATGGGGGCATGGATGTCATAACCAAATGGCCACTGGTATTTGCCTCTGTGGCCATTGCTGGTGTGGAAATCTGGAAGAAATGTCTGTACCACTAGAGAGCTGGTGATCTGAAGTGTCTAAGCAGGTTGGTGGTGTTCTGGTCAGGGTACTTACAGAGCCAGTTTCCTTAGTCCTGGGAAAGGGGGATGCATTTGTGCCCTAGATGAACTAGGTGTCTGGAAAGGCTAGGCATATTATCCAGCATTTCTTAGGGCTGGTTCATCTGCTTTTTTTCCAACTGCATCCTAAGGACAGAGTTAGTGTTCAAAAGAAATAAGCAGAGAAAAGAAAAAGCTATATCCTGGATGTGGAGAGTGCTGTGCAGGGCCTCTACCTTTGATGCCACCAGGACAAGTGCCAGCAAAGTGGTGCCCACTGTGTCCAGGAGCTTCAGAGGGACAGGAGGGCCATCACCAGGTAGGGCCCCCAGCAGCAGGCCCCTAGGCCAGAGCATCCCCTGCCACTGGCTCAACTCACAGAGCACTTGCTAGTAGAGTCAGGCACCAGGAGACAGGATCACCAGGCCACGCTGGGAGCTACCAGCCAGACACAGGCTGATTCCAGGACGCCAGCAACCATACAGGTCCTTGTACGTGGTAAGGAATGAGTAAGTAAGAATAGTTCAGCAACTCCAAGAATGACTTTCTCCTGGGAAGTCTGCTGTGAAAGAAACAGTGGTGCAATTCTGCAAACCAGAGAAGAGTAGGGGACAGGACCTGTAGTTCCAGCTCTTGGGATCTTTGGTGACACTCTAACCGAAAGTAACGCCATCTAGAAGCTGCTGCTGCTGCTAAGTCGCTTCAGTCGTGTCCAACTCTGTGCTACCCCACAGACGGCAGTCCACCAGGCTCCTCTGTCCCTAGGATTCTCCAGGCAAGAATACTGGAGTGGGTTGCAATTTCCTTCTCCAGGAATCTGAAGCTAGGAAGGGGCTAGTGGGATGGAGTGGGTGCCCAGGGCTGCAATGGGCACTGCTCCTGGCTTGCCTTAGCACAGACTCAATAAAAACATTTAAATGGTGCACAGTTTAGCTTAGCCTAGGATGGGCTAAGAGTGAGCATCCACATTCAAACTTACAAACAATGAAAAGTGATTCCACTCCACTTTACTTCTACAAAAGACCTATAAAAGGACCTGCTTTCCCTAACAGAAAGAAATCCAAAGAGGATTTTCATTTTTACAAAAAAAAAAAGAAAAGAAAGAAAGCGAAAATAACACCCTTCAACATTTGTTTTGCAATGAGTTCTTAGAGGCATCACACATCCCAAGGAACCAGAGTGACACCACCAAATTCTTTCCCCTGAAACTGCATCTCAGCACAAAGCCACCATCGCTTTGAACTTGTCTGCTTTATCTGGACTTATTCTGCTCCTTTGTTAGCAGGGTATGTCCTAAGGTCACTATTTCTCCACTTAATGCCATTTTGGCTTATGAAAGGTTTCAAAGGAATGCTGTACTTTGAATAGTGGGGGGAAACTATATATGTATGTATATAATCAATTATCAGCTCTTACTACATGACAGGCATTGATCTTGGTATTTGGAACAAAGCAAGTAAGATCCTTGCTCCATGGGTCTTGTCTTCTGTTGCAAGGAGGATAACAAGTAATGGACAATACATACATCACATGTCAGAGAGTGATACTGTACAGAACATGATGTGAGGTAAGAGGAGACAGAGAAATGGGAGATGGCACTGTTTTACTGAGGATCATCAGTGAAGGCCTCTCTGATAAGACAACATTATAGGACACTTGACAGAAGTACAAAGCATGTGGAAATCTGCAGGCAAATTGCCCAGCAGATGCACAGGCCCTGAAGTGGAAATATACTTGGGGGACAGCTAGAGGGCATGTGGCTAGAGCAGTGGCATGGGCAAGAGCTAGGAAGTCACAGGGCTGAGGTCAGAGGGACAGCTAAAGCCACATTAAGGAAACTGGATTTTACTTTGAGTTGGGAAGGTAAGGCTTAGATGCTTCAAAAGATAGCAAACCAAAAGTGGGAAGTAGGGAGAAGGAGGTTCAAGAGAGAAGAGAGATTGCATATATATGTACGCATGTGTGCTAAGTCGCTTCAGTTATGTCCGACTCCTTGCAACACTATGGACTGTAACCCACAAAGCTCCTATATCCATCGGATTCTCCAGGCAAGAACACTGGAGTGGGTTGCCATGCCCTCCTCTAAGGCACTTTCCCAACCCAGAGACCAAACCTGAACTTCTTACGTCTCCTGCACTGGAAGGTGGGTTCTTTACTACTAGCACCACCTATAATTGTGTTGTGTTGTTGTGTGGCAGATACCAACACAACATTGCAAAGCAATTATCCTCCAATTAAAAAAAAAAAGTGCGGGAGGTTAGAACCAGCCCTCTCCCCCTTTATTTTTCATACAATCTCAATGTATATGCATTTTGACACTTTTCCTAGTTCACACTGAGCTAAGCACTGTGGAAGACAAAGACCAAACACAAGTCATGGTCTCTACCCTTTAAGTCTAGTTTGGGAGAAAACATACTCCAGGAAACTTTTCAACCCCACAATAAAGACCACATGTTGCGTGTTTTCCTTTTACCCCTCAGATCCACTCTTCCCACCCTACTCTGTGCTATGGGGGGCTTTATAGACAGCATCAGTGGGCTCTCATACCCACTGGCTTCCAGCTGGATTTAGCTGATGGAAAGTTCTGGCAAGAGACCCAAGGCTCAGGACAATGAGGTCAAGCTCTTGATCTTCCTATCTTCCTGCCATGACAGCTTGCCACAGGCCGGCCAGGTTCCTTGGCCTCAGCTCTTGTCAGGTAGCCCTTTCATACAGCTACAGCTTGGAGTTCTCGAAACCATTCAGTTCCCTTGCCCTTTCAAGCCTACAGGTGGTTAAGAGTTTCCTGAAATTGCTAGCTCCATGCTGCTTCATTTTGCCTTGCTTATTTCTCTTTACCCAACCCACACTTTCACACATAGTCTTTTAGCTGAACTCTGTGTCATGTTTTTTTCCGCTGGGTCCTAAGTGATAATCGAGCTCCCCCAGCAAGGAAAGAAGGTAAGCAACAGGCTCAGCAGGAAAAGAATCTGCCAACAAATCAAGAGACACAGGAGACACGGATTTGATCCTGGGGTCAGGAAGATCCCCTGGAGGAGGAAATGGCAAACCACTCTAGTATTCCGGAGAATTCCATGGACAGAAGAGCCTGGCAGACTACCAGTCTAAAGGATCACAAAGAGTCAGACATGACAGAGCAACTAAACACACTTAAATGATACAGAGGATAACATATATAAGTCCTATATAGTATAGGTTATGGGATCTGAATATTATAGAACCTGAAAGGGCCAAAAGGATCCGGGTTTGTTGGAAAAGGCACTATAGGAATCTTGGAGAAGATAGAATTTGATCTTCATATTCTAAATGGGCCTCACAAAGTGGGTGAGTTTCTCTTAAGCAGAAGAAAAAGCACTCCGGGTCAGGGGAACAATGTGGGGGTAGGCAGAGAAGTGGGAATCAGCACTGGAGAAGCGAGAGCCCCTAGAGTAGAGAAGAGGACAGAAAACAAGATGGCAGGTGGCAGAGTGTGTGTGCCCAGGTCCCAGACTACAGTGGAAGCTGGGCAGGAGAGTTTCTACTTGGTGTAGATGGAAACACGGAGCCACTGGAGATTTCCATGTTAAGCAAGAAATGTAGATCAATTTGGCTGGAGGGGGCTTCCCTGGTGGCTCATACGGTAAAGAATCTGCCTGCAATGCAGGAAACCCAGGTTTGATCCCTGAGTGGGGGAGATTCCCTGGAGAAGGGAATGGCAACCCACTCCAGTATTCTTGCCTGATGAATTCGATGGACAAGAGGAGTCTGGTGAGTTACAGGATCGCAAAGAGTCAGACACAGCTGAGTGACTAATGCTTTTCACTTTCAGTAGAGCTCAAGAGAGAGGTCCTTGAAATGGGAAGAGGCCAGAAGTAATGGAGGGGGCAGATGGTTTCCTTGCTACATCTGGGTTTCAGAAGCAGACACAATTCTTAAAACTACTTATCTAGGAATTTTACAATAAAGCTCATTAAATGATCTGCTAAAAGTGAGACATAACTTAAAAAATCTTTGAATCCAGAAAGATTCTCCCATCATGCCCTTTCTCAGTGGTCTGTAGAGAAGATTTACCAATCACTCAAGGAGAAAATAAGGTATTATAAATAAGAATAAATGGTGCCATCACTTCATGGCAAATAGATGGAGGAAAAGTGGAAACAGTGGTAGATTTTATTTTGGGTGGGCTCCAAAATCACTGAGGACGGTGACTGCATCCATGAAATTAAAAGAAGCTTGCTCCTTGGAAGAAAAGCTATGATAAACCTAGAGAACGTATCAAAAAGCAGAGACATCACTTTGCCAGAAAAGATCTGTATAGTCGAAGCCATCGTCTTGCCAGTAGTCATATATGGATGTGAGAGTCAGACCATAAACAAGGCTGAGCACCGAAGAGTTGATGCTTTCGAACTTCGGTGCTAGGGAAGACTCTTGAGAGTCCCTTGGACTGTAAGGAGATCAAACCTGTCCATCCTAAAGTAAATCAACCCTGAATACTCATTAGAAGGACTGATGCTAAAGCTGAAGCTCCAACACTTTGGCCACCTGATACAAACAGCCAACTCATTGGAAAAGATCCTAATGCTGTGAAAGATTGATGACAGAAGGAGAGGAGGGTGACAGAGGATGAGATGGTTGGATGGCATCTCCAATCCAATGGACATGAACTTGGACAAACTCCTGGAGATGGTGAGGGACAGAGAGGTGTGCATGCTGCAGTCCATGGAATTGCAAAGAGTTGGACACGACTTGACTGAACAACAACAACAATAACAAGAGATTTGACAAGACCATGAGGACCTCAACCTCATTATTACCAACAATAGCATTTTAAGCACACAATGAATTTGGGGGGAACCCTCTCATGTGTATATGGTCATTCAGATCTCCGGTTATCCTTGGTAACCAATAGCTCAAGGCAAGCATACGTAATAGATGAGTAGAGTGAGAATTCCTTGGACAGAGGATTCTGGCAGACTGCAGACCATGGGGTTGCAAAGAACTGGAGATGATGGAGTGACTAACACTTTCACACTTTCAGAGTGAGATGAAAACAGCAAAGTGGCGCACCATGCCCAGAACCACCGGTAGCAGTAGAGGAGGCCCTACGGTCAGAATGCAGTCTTGTTGATTGTAATGCAGTTTTTTTCTCCCAAATGAAGTTATTATAAAATGTCCTCCGTTTCAGAGATGAAGGGATATATACTCCTTAAAGGGATGTATGCATGCCACATAAAGGACAAGTCTTAAAACATTGGGACTTTGGGGACAAATTTTTTATTGTGGCTTCCCCCAGGAATGATTTCAGTCTGGCCTTAATTAAAAACCAGAATTAAAGACTTAACTTCACCAGAGTCACAGAGTGTCCAAAGACAAGTAACTCATTTCTTCTTTATATTATCTGTAGCAAACCAGCCCTTTGCCTCAGGCAAATGGACAAGAGGAGTCTATATTAGTTCAAGTGGGTCCTCTCAACCAACATGGCGCTCCCATGGTGGAATCTAGACCACACAAAGTTCTTGGGGAATTGCTCTTCATTAAATCATACATTTACGTACATCTACACTTTTATTCAGGTTAAAGTCTGACTTAACAATGCTCATGCTCATTAAGGTAATATAAACAGCTAAGCCAGACCCACTTGCACTTCAGTTACCTTGGCAAAAGCAAGACAAGGCATTTTTGGTGAGTAATGTGGGTAGCTGTTCAATAGTCCTGGACAATTTTTTAACACTTTTATATTCCAAAATATCTTTGAAGAAAAGCCACTCTAAATATCACTATGGACAATTACATTGTGCTTGCTAGTTATTTCTAAGAACATGATAATGGACAAGGCCCTTTGTTCACATAGCAATGTTCTCTAGCAAAGGTTCTGATATACAGAAAAACTGAAGGCTAGTAAGCAAACACCTGTATTTAGCACATGTGCATGTGAGTGGTCCTTGATCATCTCCAGGTGGCATAAAAAACAAAAATTAGCCAAGAGAAGATGAGCAGTGGGCAGATAATAATGGATACGAAGAAGAGAGGCGTTTGTGAAGTAAAAAGAGGATTGCTTTTGGAGAAAGAAAAAATAGTTTTCTCATGATCTGGAAGGGAGAAAAAAGAAGGTAGCTGGCAGGGTAGAGGGAGTAATGCTTTACAAGAACAGCAAAAGAGAACTAAGTCATAATGAAAGTACCAGTGAGAATTAAGAGGGAAAAAATGGGTGCGGGAAGAGAGCAAGAATGACAGAGGAGAAGTGGGAGGAACCTTACAGAAAACTTTGCAAGGAAGAAGAGGGGCATGGCGAAATGTGTGAGGTGAGGCTGAACACAAGATAAAAGTGGGGAAACGAAACACAGGACTGCAGTAGAACCAGAACGCTCAAATCGAATGATTTTCTAAGAATATACACAGTTGTGCCTGTGGCTTACTTTACCTAAGGGTTCTTTCTGATGCTTTGCCTGTCTCTTTCCACATAGAGTTATCTGTGATCCCCTCTCACTGGGGTTGTTCCATTCCAGTGCTCTGATTTCCCTTCTTTCTCCTCTCCCACCAATGCTTTATCATCTTTCCTCTTTGCCTAGTCCACAGCGAGTGAGGAACCTGTCAAACGTTTCATGTAATACACACACACTTTAACAACCACAACAACAAATTCTTGACGGCTTTCTCCTGGAGCTATGCGTCAAGTTCTGTGAGTGTGCTCTGTTTTGTCTGAACCATCTCCTTCAATTATCCTACAATTCAATGGAGCAGGTATAGTATTATCCTGATTTTAGAGATGAGACTCAGGTCTCAGTGAGTTGTTAGTAATGGGCAGTGAACAGATTAGGATTCAGGGAAATCCAGAACTCACTCTTATCCATCCAGAACCAACCAAGAGGGAGATGGCATATAGTTCTCAGACTGCATACTGCTTGGGGCACGAAGGATGCCCACGGCGTTCCATCTGACCTAACAGTATCACCTTCACTTCCCCGCTGGTATTTCTGTACTTCCCCTCAATGGCTGAGTAGTGGAAAAACAGAGAATTCCCCTCCATACAAGTCCTGCCATTAGGGTGCTCGACCTAAGCAGAATCCAGGGCCACTTCCTCTTTTGCTGTGGGTCTGTTTCCATGGTGCTGTTTCCCAGCTTGGCCTGGATTTTGTCTTCCCTTTCCTCAGTTGAACAGAATTGTTTCCTCTAACTACTGAGCTATTACGACCGCATGTGGGAAATGATGAAGCAAGACCGAGGGGATTTAGGCAAAGAAATGAGTGTATCAACTATATGAGCTAGTAGACAATTACCCATTTTTGATGTGATTCAGTCAAGTATCATGTTATTTGCAAATGAAAATGTTAAATAATAATCTCACTTAGTAAAGTAAGATTATCCAGCACTAAGAACCTACTATCTTCTAGTTCAGATCTTTGAAACACAGACATGTTTACTACATGGTACTTGGTGAGTTTTTCTTCATTGAGAAATAAAAAGTCAACATAATCTTTTACTGTAAGCACCCCTTTATCTAAAACTGTTGTGGACTGAGAACATAGATCTCATGGGGTGACTAACGTCCATAACCCAAGTATTTAATGAGAATAAAATAATATGCTAACCCTCTAAAAAGAAATAATATGCTCTAACCTGATAAGGCAAGGGAAAAGAGAAAAGACACCTCCCTTTCTTCCCTTTTTCACAAAAGGAGTTTTGCATGAAGCTAACTGGTAGTGAAGGGTATCTAAAAGTTCCGTTTATGAAGAGTAATTCAGGAGGAAGCACTAATATCCTGAAATCCTACGGGGTTTTACAAAGTGCCAAAGAAATCACTGAGCAAACGCATGGCTAGCAGGCATTTGCACCAGAGCCTACAGCAGAGAACTTCCTTATTTGTGAGCAGGGTCTCATTTTCAACAGCAGCTTCTGACCTCAGGCTTACCCCTCCTTAGGCCTCTGTCAGCAAATCTCTCCAAAGTTTGCCTAGGAAGACCTGCTCCATTTACAGGTAACTGACCAAGATAGATTAGTCAACTTGGAGCCAAGCTCTTCCAGTTTGCTTTTTCCTCCACAGTTTTCCACACATCTTTTCCATAGTCAGGAAAGTTTTCCTGCAGGCATCAGAGATAATACACAAAATTGGGGTTGGGTGAAATAAACTAAAATGATCCTTCCTCTCTCTAAATTCTAAGCTCTTTTCTATTTTCATCTGGAGCAACAGATACTTTAAAAAAAATCCCCCAAAAAACCCCAGAGCATTTTGATTTGTCACTGCATGGAGATTTGCAGTCTGTATCTGCACCCTCGCTCCTCTGGGAATTAGAGCTAGCACTAGGCAGCATTAAGCGACACCTCACACCTCCAGTTCATACCCTTTCCAGACTTCTGATGCCTCTGTCGTGTCTTCTTGCTCTTGCTGTCTCAGCTCCCTGCCCCTGTTGAGAGCAGAAAAGAATTAAGTCATTCTCTCACATAACGTGTTAGCTAATAAGTGTTTTAAGACATCACCCTACTCTGGGGTATCTGCTTTCTCAATTATTTTAGTAAAAAGAATGAAGATTCCTGCCCGCTACCCCATCTATCTGTATGAGTAGAAATGAAGCCACCATAGGGCAAGCGTCCCTAAGGAAAGTTTCCTGGAAGACAGAACTCTGCCCAGATCTTTTTCAAATCACAGGGCCTGAATCCTAGTCTAGCTGTCTGCTTGGGTTAACCCAGCTTAGAGGACATCCGGATGTAAACCAAAGGAATCCAACCATTCCTCTAAAGCTATTCACTCATCCAGTATGCTTGCTTTTTAATGGAACTTTCTATACTGAATGGTGGAGAAAATGAGTTATAGCAGAGACTATGTAGACTGACCTTAATCATAATGAAAACTGCTCCCTCCATTTGTTTGTTCCAGTTAGAACCAGTCCTTTCCCACCAGCTTATATAATTTCTGAAGCTAAGCATCCTCAAAAAATTATTTCACGAGAAGTTTGCAAAATGTCAACCGATTTTGGAAGCAGCATGGCATGGCTGCTTCATTCTGCATTATACTTAATTTAATGTAGACTTTAATTTGAGGAGATTTATGCAAGAATAGTAACAAAAGTCAGTAACTTTTATTTTTAAAAACCCCCAAAAGGAATTATTTTTATTATATGATTACCTTATATTTATTCTTTATATTAGGACTTCATAGTGAAACAGAAACTCCAGGTCCTACACAAATAAGAATGGATTCTCCTATTTAGGAGAAATAATTGTCATAACTATGTTGGAATTTAATGACTCAATTTAGTCAATAGTTAAAACTATTTGTATGTAAATAGCAGTGTTAGAAGTTGTGAAGTGGGGGCCTAAAGACTGAAAGAAGCTTGCAGATGTTTCGTTTGGCTTACATAGTGCCCTTCGGAAATGTGAACTAAATGACAATATTTACAAATCAGGAGATTTCACATAAATATCTAGATGTCTGGCTTTTCTTAAAATCAGGTAAGATCTGACCACTCTGTGCTCCCAGTCTTGTATGACAACAAAAAGCCTTCCCCCCAACCCCCGCACCCCGACAAGCTCCCTTTCGGAGGAAACCTGTGCCCAGCTGATGGATCACCTCAGTCCCCACCACTTCCTGTTATTGTGTACATGTGCGCATGAGCACAGGAGGCTGGCTTTACCCACTGAAACTACCTGCCTTTCTCCAGAAGGCATTTGGTTTTCTAACCTCTACTTTAAGTTTTGTATTTCCTGAAATTTCCTCACTACCATTCCCTGTTGCTCTAAATTTCTCTTCATTTCTTTTCCCATTTCTCATGCTCCATGTCTTGGTGCTATTGCCACCCCTGACAGAGGTCAGTTGCAATTGGAGTGTTCATGCTGAGAGCTTTCAAACTATTTTGTGCAAAAATACATATCTGGCACAGGAAACATTGTTTGCCCGTGTGCTTGAAAATCAAACCAATCTATACTTAGTACCAAAGAGCGTGGAAACACTTAAAACCACGGCCTATTTGAGACTGAACTGCAGTTAAACCTGTTCTCTTTTACTCTTTGGTGCCTGTTGCAGCTGCTGTTGGCAGAATTAGCTCTATCTGGGACTCCTTCTCGGAGAAGGCAATGGCACCCCACTCCAGTACTCTTGCCTGGAGAATCCCATGGATGGAGGATCCTGGAAGGCTGCAGTCCATGGGATCGCTGAGGGTCGGACACGACTGAATGACTTCAGTCTCACTTTTCACTTTCATGCATTGGAGAAGGAAATGACAACCCACTCCATTGTTCTTGCTTGGAGGATCCTGGGGACGGGGGAGCCTGGTGGGCTGGCGTCTATGGGGTCACACAGAGTCGGACACAACTAAAGCGACTTAGCAGCAAGGACTCTATCTACTTATAAACATAGAAAGTATATTCTTCCTGTTAGTATTTTGCTTTCTCTGAAAGCAGCGTTGAGGTTCCAAATTTCTTCTAGAAGTTCACAAACATGTTTTATATCAAGTGGCAATTCATGTATGTCTCAGTAGTATAGAAACACGTAGCTGGAAGGACTATATTCAGGACACAGAAGAATCAGAAAGCCAACTGCAGATTCTACACTGCTGCTTAGATAGCTAATAAATAGACGTCTTAAACTTATTGTGTCTAATAGCACATGTCTAATTTCATCCCTCCACACCTGTTTATCCCAGTGGGATTCCTATTAAGCAAATGGCAACTCCAGCCTTTCAGTTGTTCAGGCTAAAAGCCTTGGAGTCATTCTTGATTTCTCTCTTGTTCTTATACCTCACATTTCATCCATTTGCCAATCCTGTTGGTTGCACATCCAAAAATGTCCAGAATCCATCCATTCCTCACTACTGCCATTAATATCAGCATAACCAAAGGCACTGTTATCTCTCACCTGCTTTACAGAAGCAGGCTGTTACCTGGTCTCTCTTATCCCCATTAGTTCATTCTCTAAACAACAGCCATACCACTCTTCTTAAATGTAAGATTGTGACACTCCTCAGAACTCCCCAAATATCCCATTTTCCAGACGAAAAGCCAAAATTCTTAGAGTAGCGCAGGTTACTATATGATTTACGTGCTGTCCCCTCATCCTTATGTCTCTAAACTTACATCCTGTTCTTGTACCCGGCCTTGCTCAGTTTGCTCCAGTCAGACTGATCCTGTTCCCATTCCTCAAATACGCATGCCCCACCTCAGAGCTTTAGTGTCTCTGGGTCCTTTGCCTAGAATGCTCTTCCCTTAGAAAAATTCTCAACTCCTTGAGCTCAGTCATGTCGGACTCTCTGCGTCCCCATGGACTGTAGCTCACAAGGCACCTCTGTCCATGGGATTCTCCAGGCAAAATACTGGAGTGGGTTGCCATTTCCTTCTCCAGGGGATCTTCCTGAACCACAGATTGAATTGTCTCCAGCATTGCAGGGGAGATTCTTTATCATCCGAGCCACCAGGGAAGCCTCATCTCCTTGAGGTCTTTGCTAAACGTTTTCCTCATGGTGAGGTCTTCCCTGACCACTCTGTTTAATGAATTTTCTGTCACATGGCGTATTGCCCTCACTTGTTTTTTCTTTGTCTGCCTCTGCAACATATACACTCCATTATGTGTACACTGTGCAGTGTATACACTCTACAGTGAGAGCTTTATGAGGGCAAGGACTTTTCCATTGCTCTTTTCAGTATCCAGGACAGTGCCTGAGACATAATAGTTCCTCAATAAATATTTGATGAATGGATTAGGTAGAAATGCCATCCACTTTGTAATTATTCTATTTTCATCACTGAAGTCTACAAAGAAGTATGCATGCTTCCAACCATGAGCATATTTATGTGATCTTTAAAAGAACGGAAACCAAAATAAAAAAGCTTTATTTCTTATATTTTCTAGATATGAGCAGCAATTCTTGATTTATCAAAGTTAATCCCTCCTGCTGAATTCTAAATATGTGGAACCTTAAATATCTGATGAAAGGAAAATTTGCCATTTCAAGTGAAGTCAAGCTAAGGGGTAAAGGATTCCGGTTTTGATATTGACTCTTGTCAACTGCACTGAGGATCCCAGTGCTTCTTAAGTAAGGCCCTTTGGGGAGACATGCTTAGGCTATTATGCGGGGCATGGTTCTGGGTCTGAGGTCCACTCTGTTAATTCAGTGGCATCATTGATTGCTGTATTTGTTTTGGTCAATTAATTAAACAAGGAGACCATTATACCGAGGTGGTTCTAATGCCCCAGTAGTCCACATGCATAAAGAAACCAAAGCCTTAGCCTGTCTATCCCTCAAGGTGAAGGTCTTAAAACCTGAGGACAACTCACCACAAACAGGAAACTGCTGCTGCTGCTGCTAAGTCGCTTCAGTCGTGTCCGACTCTGTGCGACCCCATAGACGGCAGCCCACCAGGCTTCCCTGTCCCTGGGATTCTCCAGGCAAGAACACTGGAGTGGGTTGCCATTTCCTTCTCCAATGCATGAAAGTGAAAAGTGAAAGGGAAGTCACTCAGTCGTGTCTGTCTCTAGCGACCCCATGGATTGCAGCCTACCAGGCTCCTCCGTCCATGGGATTTTCCAGGCAAAAGTACTGGAGTGGAGTGCCATTGCCTTCTCCAAAACAGGAAACTAGGCTTTCCCAAATAACGCAAATGCGTAAGCTACTGGCAATCAAATAATGTACTTGCATACTTCTGCCTCAAAACGCCTGTCCCCCAGCTCCTGTGGGCAGAGGGCTCCTAACAATTTTCAGTTGGGTACTGCCTGATTCAAATTGATTTTTACTCACATCAGCTCTTAAAATTATTCATAGTCTTCCATTTATCTTTTAACAGTTCTAACACCTTAATGTGTGTTAAGACCTTACAGCCATTGAAAGTGAAAGTAAAAGTCGCTCAGTCGTGTCCGACTCTTTGTGATCCATCCACTATACAGTCCATGGAATTCTCCAGGCCAGAATACTGGAGTGGGTAGCCTTTCCCTTCTCCAGGGGATCATCCTACCCCGGGATTGAACCCAGGTCTCCCGCACTGCAGGTGGATTCTTTACCAGCTGAGCCACAAGGGAAGCCCAAATACTGGAGTGGGTAGCCTACCCCTTCTCCAGCGGATCTTCCCGACCCAGGAATCGAACCAGGGTCTCCTGCATTGCAGGCAGATTCTTTACCAACTGAGCTATCAGGGAAGCCTGTTAGGCTATATTATTTAAATGCATCATGCTTCTTCTGAACTTGAAAAATATATAACTGCAGGAGAAAGACAAAAAACACAACAGAGAAGTAGGAAAAATTACAGAACAAAACAAAATGGACCCAGATTGACCATCTTTAAGTGCCTGACTTTTGTTTGTCAGGGGTTAATTTGCCACGGGTGTGGTCCTTGTTCACTGCATATGCCACTAAATAAGTTAAAACATAATGTGACCAACTATCCAATGCCCTTGTTAATTCTGGAGTTGCCATTCTCCTATTTCAGGGGATTCTTTAATGCTGATTTTTATTCAAAGCACTGTGGGACAACCTAAGACTTGACAGATAATCATAGCTAATATTTACAAAACTCTCACCTTGTATGGGCACTGTTCCCTGGGCTTAAGCATAGTAACTAATTGCAATGCTGTGAAGTGGAGACTGTCATACAAGAGGAAAAGGTTGTCCCTGACCTTCTTCTGGGTCAGAAAATTTAACTGACAAAGACAGATTAATAGGTGAAAGGCATATTAAGTGTGACTGTATTTTTACATTATACATGGAAACCTTCACAAGATATGAGGAAATAATCAGAGCAGGAAGCTTTTATACATTTTAGACAAAGAAACAATAAATTTGTGAAGAACTGATAAGATAAAAGGCTTGGACTAGGGATAATAAGCAATGAAGAATTAACTAGGAAGAATGAGTCTAGTTTAACAAAGTTTGCTTGTACCTGTTTCTTAGCCCCATATTCCCTATCTCTGGAAATAAGAATCTCTTCCCTCCTCTTGGTACATGGAGGACATCTCTCATGTGGAAGTTTTACAGTCAGTTTCAGGGAAGAAGGGCAAGAGTGAGCAGGTCAGAGTGACTTTCCTGCTTCTGCTGTGTTTTACATTCCTTCAGTGCAAGAAATTTAACACGTCGAGGTGGCATATTTTGTGTAGTGTCTCCTAAACCCCATCACTGTTATTATCTCCATTTTACAGATGAGGAGACTAAGCCAAAAAGAGGTTAAGTAATTTGACCTAAGGTCACAAATCTAGTTAGTTGCAGCACTGCGTTTGGACCCAGGTAGGAGCAGGAAATGGCAACCCACTCCAGTGTTCTTGCCTGGAGAATCCCAGGGACGGAGGAGCCTGGTGAGCTGCTGTTTATGGGGTCGCACAGAGTCGGACACGACTAAAGTGACTTAGCAGCAGCAGTCTGGTTCTAGAGCTCATTCTCTTACCCATGGCTATAAAAAAAGGAAATAATACTGTAGTATAATAAAAGGCTTCCCAGGTGGCACAGCGGTAAAAAATCCACCTGCCAATGCAGAAGACACAAGAGACGTGGGTTCAATCCCTGGGTCAGGAAGATCCCCTGGAGTGGGAAATGGCAACCTGCTCCAATATTCTTGCCTGGGAAATCCCATGGACAGAGGAGCCTGGTGGGCTACAGTCCATAGGGTCACAGAGTCGGACACGACTGAGCACACACACATAATAAAAGATATATCTGGTCTTTGTCCCGTTTCTGGCAGATCTCCTAAAATCCTTGAAATCCCCTGAGAGATAGGAGTGTCTTTCACTATTCACAAGGAACCCCTTTGGAGCACATCTGAGTACATGTTAGTGAAGCGGCTTAAACTTAGGCTTCTAGATAGTCTCAGAAAAGGCTGTCACCGGAAAGAACTAACAATCAGAGGGTTGGAACTTTCAGTACCACCCACCAACATCTGAGAATTAGGAGAGAGGGGGCTGAAGATTAAACTCTTAATCTGTGTGATTTGAGTTAAATCGGTAGGATACCCAGTATCTGCTGAGAATTGGAGAATTAACTTGGTGGTATTGGAAAACATGCCAGAAATACAAAAACAGAACTCAAGTATTGACAATGAGATAAGAATCCTCACTCAGAGTTATTCAAAGTCTTATTCATAAGTTCTGATGGAGGTACCTGATAAGATCTCTTTCTTGCAGAATCACTAGCGCTATTTTGAGTTTGACAAAATTTGAACACATATATTTAATCAAGAATGTAAAGCTCTAACCTCAATCAATATAAGCTCTTCTGGAAATGCTTTTTACCTCCCCACAATCCTCAACTCTGATATGAAATCATGAAAGTGATTAGAGATCATTTAACACCAGAAAGGTGGAATAAGGTTATAGAAGGATATTCTGCCCCAGAGATTCTTTTTATTGAGGCCCCTACCAGGAGTCTCAGGACACCATTGGTTATTTGGAGAGTGTAGCAGGGAAGGGAAACTCTTTGACACTTCAGCTATACTCATGGTAGGGTATGACACCAATGACAGGATGGTTAGCCTTCCCAGGCAGAAAAGGCCAGGAGCTTATAAAGAATGTAACTTTGTCTCTTTGTAAATTCTAGTCACGTGTATCAAACATACTTTCAGAATACATGTCAGCTTGCTTCTGCTGCACATTTCTGAAGCAACAACAAAGTTTTCTGACATTGAAAGTTGTAAATGTATTCCTTCTCAGTCAGCTTTTTGAACATTTAGTTTTTAATTTTTGGAAATAAAGAAAACAGAATTTGTTTAACTTATTTAATAATAGTAAAATTAATTAAAAGGAAAATAATTCATTTAAACTAAAAAAATTTTTTGTATCTTTTCCATATTGTAATTAACTTTGGAAAAACAAAGCTTTTTCAATACCTCTTATGCTTAAGACATGGTTTACCAATACAGTTTAAAATTTCTTTCCTTAGGCATACCTTCTAATTTCCCCCCAAGCACAAAGAAAAAACATTTTGATTATTGTGTAAGCATTTGATAAAATGCTTGTTTAACACACTTTGAGAATCAGAGGACAGTGTGCTCTTTCTAAGAGGTAAATCTGGTCATGTTACACTCTGATTCAATGTTTCCATGTCTCCCTACCACTCTCAGGATAAAGTCCAAATACCGTGGCATAGAACTGAGGGTAGGTAGGAGCCATATTGTGCCGGACCTTTGAACATCCTGCCTCCTTCGTCTGGAATGCCTTTGCACACTGTGCCCTTCATCCAGCCTCCTCCTGCCTCAGCTCTCAGTCTGATGATCTGTCTTTCCCGAACACCCCCCGCCCCCGGCTGGACCAGGTTGGGTGCCCCTGCCATGTGCTGCTAGTCTACACATTCACTGATGATAGAGATTGTATTTTTTCTTCCTTGGATTGCTGGGACCTAGGACAGTGCCGATACACAGTCTGACAGATGACTATTTGTCGAATCAACAAGTCAGCAATATTGATCTACATTATCAAAAAGTTGACATGAGACCAAGGTAGGTCATGGATACCCAGACAAATGCTGTCCACAGCATACTCTCTGTACTTCCCTTTAAAAATGCTTTTAATTCATTCCACAAATAACATGTGAATGCCAATTTCCAGGTACTACTCTAGGTCCTTGGGATATACGTTGGTGAACAAAACAAGGATCTCTACCTTGCTGGAACTTAATATTCTAACAAGGAGAGTGACACCAGACATAACAAATAAGTTAGGTGATAATTTTTATGGAGAGAAAATGTAGAGCAGGGCAAGGGGGTTCAGATATTTGAGGACAGGGTGCAGCTTGTAACTTTAAATAAGGGAGTTAGATAGGCCTCGTCGAGAGGGAGTCATCTGAGCAAGTATTAGAGTAAGTGAGTATTTGCACATGGATGTTGAGGGGAAGAAAATTTAGACAGAGAACAGCTGATGCAAAGGCCAGATCCAGAGTAGGAGTTTGCTGAGCTTATTCCAGGAACAGCCCAGAGGCCAGAAGAGTTGGAGCAGAGTGAATGAAAGGGATGAAAGGGAAGGGCAAGGCAGAGAGGGGGCAGAGGTAGGCACTAGGTGTATAGGACCTGAGATCTGTTCTGAATCAAATGGAGGGCCTGGAGGAGTGGCATGCTTTGCCTTACATTGAGTCCATAAGCCCTATTTGGGAAATGAGCTCTATTTTTATAAATAAGAAAATTATCTTTCTTAATTGATAGTTTCCACTTTCATTTTCTTGTGCAACCAGTTCTGTACCAAAGAAGAGCTTCCTCCTATATGTCTAAGTCTTATCCAGTATTTCTCAGCCAAGTGATCTTGGTGCACAGCTATGTTATGACCTGTGGCTAGAGTTTTTTCAGAATTCACAGCCAAGCTGATTTTTAGGATGTTTTAAGTGGAATATAAAAAATGTGATTTTAATTCTGATTTTTAAATATTATTTCAAAATAAAGAGTAGTAAGAGTTCTTATATGAAGGAGGCAGGCAATTAATGATGTGGTATAAGAATTGATCATTATAGCTACATAATTGTCCTGCAGAATGTTACAGTATCATTGAATCAAATGCTCTGTGTAAACCTTGGGAACAAAGCCAACGTTAGAGAAACCTCACTTCCAGATTCTAGTGTTTTTACCGTATCAAAAGAAAATGTATTTTCTAGGAACTGGTCCTAGACATGTTTTGTTATCAGTCCAAAGGAAAAGCCACATAAAGAGTGTTTCCAAAATGCACCAGAGAAGATATTTTACAGAAGATAAGTAGATAATAAATCTGACAAAACTGTTTACCTACAAAAAAATGCAAAATGTTTAGCTGCAAAAAAAAAGCAAAAAATGAGGTACTTAAATGACTTTTGAGAGGGGAAAAAAAGAGAATATTAGAATATTCAGATGAGAACATAGAAAGTTAGTGAAACACATTCTCAGACTGGGAGTGAGAACATCTCTGTTCTCACTGCTGGTGAACAGAAAGCAATGTGATACTGTGGATTATAAATCTGAAAAGGTATCACATCTTTTGGCCTTGTACTCCTGGGAAAGTTTGTTTAAGAAATAATGCAACAAAAAAGTCAAATTGCAGTTTTTGTGAGAAATTATATATATATATGAAGTGAAGTGAAGTGAAGTCGCTCAGTCGTGGCCGACTCTTTGCAACCCCCTGGACTATATAGCCCACCAGGCTCCTCTGTCCATGGGATTCTTCAGGCAAGAATATTGGAGTGGGTTGCCATTTCCTTCTCCAGGGGATCTTCCCAATCCAGGGATCGAACCCAGGTCTCCCACATTGCAGGCAGATGCTTTAACCTCTGAGCCACCAGGGAAGCCCCATATATATATATATATATATTCCAAAGAAAAGAGAGTTAAATAACACTTTATCCATATTAAGAAGTGTTACAACTTTAAATATTTTATGAAAAATTAATGATATTTATAATGATAAGTTTGCAGGATGAAATAAAGTTCAGATACATGGCCTGAGCATATTTTATTATATGTATGATAAAGTATGATAGCAATAAAACCTTAGTGGAAATACATTAAACTATTAATAGTCATTATTTTTAAATGGTGGTGTCATGGAGGGGCATTTTTTCTTATATTTCTGTTCACAGCATTGATAATAAATATTTATGTATAATATTTCTAACACTTTTCTGTTTGCACATAAACTTTTAAGAGTATTTTAAAATAAGATAAAACTCTTTTCAAAGTGTGCTGGCTCAGTCACTTCAGCCATGTCTGACTCTTTGTGACACTATGGACTGTAGCCCACCAGGCTCCTCTGTCCATGGGGATTCTCCAGGTAAGAATACTGGAGTGGGTTGCCATGCCCTCTTCCAGGGGAACTTTTCAACCTAGGGATCGAACACATGTCTCCTGTAATGCAGGCGTTTTCTTTACCACTGAGCCACTTTTTTTAATTAAAAAAAAAATTGAAATCTTTTGATCTAGTCAGTGGTATAATATGAATACAAGCATATAGGATATATCAGAAGATCTTCATTGAAGACTCATAAATTTTCTAGTGTCAAACCATTAACTTGCTATCAATCTGAGTAAAATGAATTAGTGACAGCCTATTTGATGCTAACTAGGATATGTTGGGCTTCCCGGGTGACTCAGACAGTAGGGTATGATAACATTTACCAAATTATTAATGAAACTGGCTTTATGGAGAGTTTAAGATAGGTCAAACCTTAAAAGTACTATCATAGATGCGCTGGGTAAATATTTCATATAAATGTGTGTAAATATTTCATGTAAAAATCAACAAGACAAGGAATGTTTGTGTAAGAATGTAAACTCTGTATACCTACAGTGTCCTTGTAGAAAGTGTGGAAGAAAAGCTGATGCAAATTTGCAACTCTTGGTGAACACATTAAAACCTCTATGTAGACATTACAGACGGAAGAGCATCATTGTTGCTAGTTAGATATTTCACTCTGCTAGTTTTGCTCAGTGACAGCTCACATTAATGTCAGGCTTGATAAAAAATCATTGCCTTTCTTTTTGGCAAACGAGGCTTGTTTTTCAAAGGCAAGTCACTTAACTTTCTTACTAGGAAGAATGGGTATCAATTATTTTTAAAACATAGTGTTGTTTTTTTTTAATGAAGTCTTTGTTCTTGAAATGCTGGGACGATCAGCATTTTTAGAGTGACATTCCATTGTAAGGCAGTTGGGCTTAATGAATTCAAACTTTGAGATGTTTTCTTTCTTCTAGAAGTCCTCATGTTATAGTTGGCTCACTTTTCTACACTTTTGTGGCCTCAATTGTCCCAAGCCTCCCTCCAAAACAAGTTAAGCATGTGGGCATTCAAACCACTTTTCCAACAAAGTGTGTTTTCCCTCCAGATTCAATGGTGGGAATTCTGAATATTGTCCTGACACAAAGCCACTGTAACACTTCCGGGACTTAACTCCCAGTTTCCCCGAAAGGCAGTTTCCTAGAAGAGCTCACCGAGTTCATCCAGGTGAGCTGCTTTTTCCTCCAAAGCTTGCTTCTCACTGTGCTTCACCCTTTTGGTGCTTTTAAATATATTGTTGGAAATCCTTCTCCCAAGAGTTGGAACCCTTGATACAAACTTATTATGGCAGTCCCCAGTGTTCAGTTTAGTGGGAGTGGACATCAGGTTTTTTATCGATGGTCACATAGATATTTTGGCTCCTTCATTTGGGCAATGAAAGCCACGGTATGAACCTCACACCAGCTCTAGCCAAACACTGCATTTTCGGACCCCTCAGTCATAAAAAGACACAGCACCATCACAATTTAACACCCAAAATTAGGCGGAGGATGGGAGGTCTTCATCCTCCCATCTGTACTTAAATTCCTTCCTTAGCTTGGCAATCACTTACTTTCCTAGATTCCTTTCGAGTCAGTCCATAACAAACTTAGTAGAACATGAGCCAGCTGCCTTGTGGGTGAGTTTGGAAGCTGATCCTTTAGCCCCAGCTAAGCCTCAGATCTGCAGCCCCCGCTGACAGGGGGATTGCTTAGTTACATGCTGACATTCTAAACTGCCTTTCAGAATTGCCAGGTCTGCATTCAAAGGGGCAACTTGGTATCACCGTGGCCACCATGACCTCCCATAGAGAACAGCTGTCATGAGAAACCATTATGGAAATATTCCAGAAAAACTTGCTTCTCCATTTAGCCTCAGGGAAGAGTGGGAAGAAGATCTGAACTTTAAACCTTAAACATTTAGGATGGGAGGAGCTAGTCTCAATATTACTTCTAAATTTCCTCAAACAGCGGGTGTTCTATGCCAGGAAAGTGTCTACCATTCACTGGAACATCATCTTGGAACACCTCTCTTTTTCAATCTCTATTTTAGTCCATTTTTTATTTGGTAAGGAATCCAGATACTCAGTGGAATCATTACTCAGTCTCCTGAAATGCATGGTTTTGATTCCTAGTCACAGGTGTTCTGCTTGTGTTTACCTGATGTTCCCCTCCAGCTAATCCAGAGATACAGCCATTTTTATATTATTTATACATGTGACACACGTACTTTAGAGATTTTCATACTGAGCATATAAACCTTTTAAATTTTTAAATCTTGTAATTTATGGCAGTTTTATAGAAATCTGACCGTTAAAGCTGGATAAAGAACCACAATGGTGTGGGTGAGTAAAGAAGTTATTTAGGGGGAAGAGATGGCCTTGAACAATATTGTGAGATAGACCCAGAGTTCCTTCTGAGGACTGACAATTTAACATCCGTCCCCCATTCTTGCCTCTTCCTCTGTGTATCTGTGATGAATCATTACCCAAATAAACCAGATTAGCTACTTTATCGCAAAGCTCTGGGTGTTCGGTTATTAATAAACTCCTTTATACAGTAGATAAGAACTGAGGCTTAAAATAAGATGCCTAGCTTAAAGTTATACAACTCATAATGGCAAACACAGAGCTTGAAAACAGGTTTTCTGGTTTAAAATTCCATACTCTTCCATATGTCAATGATGCTGAAACTGACATTGGTTTTTATCTTTGTAAAATGATCTGTAATTAAGGAATAATTTGCTTTGTATCTTTTTAACATTGAAAATGTTTATAGCTATTATTAGCAACATCTGCATAGAGAGTCCACTAACCTCTCTTCGAGAGTCACTGTGAAGGTAGAGTGTGATGAGGTCTATAAGTCCCCAGCATGGTATCCAGGCAGTACGAGCTCCCTGCCCATGCAGTTCTTACCCTTCTTGAGCTTACCTGCATGAGTAGGCACCCAGTGACCACCCCTGGGATTTCAAGACAAAATTTCATTACACTATTATTTCAATCTAAAGCTAAGCAAAACTAAAGCTTTTCCCCCCTAAAAGTATGAACACCTTTCCCAATGAATGTAGAATTTCTGTTTTAATATCAGAACTAGTTTTATTAACGTCTTCTCAGTTACTACTTTCCTAGTTGCCTTACAATCCCAGTTATGAACCCACAGAGCATATCTTTCCTTTTCTAGTAATCTAGATATCCTCTGGTTCAAAGGGTATGTAAATTAACTGACTGTTAAGACTTTGGTCTTAATTATTAATATGCCATCCTTTCCTTGGGTATATTTTCCTTTCAAAAAGAAGAACCAAGAGAAAGAAATACTGTACACAAAGGACTCCCCTGTGGCTCAGGTGCTAAAGAACCTGCCTGCCAATGCAGGAGATGCACGAGTCTGGGGTTCAATCCCTGGATCGAGAAGATTCCCCGGAGAAGGAAATGGCCACCCGCTCCAGTGTTCTTGTCTGGAAAATTCCATGGATAGAGGAGCCTGGAGGACTACAGTCCACAGGGTGGCAGAGAGCTAATCACGACTTAGCACGCAGGCAATTGAAATAGCAGTTGTACAGATTGGAGGAAAGGAAAATGTTTTAAGCCCTCGAAAGACCCTAAGATGAGTCAACTTTCTTCTTTTTTATATATAGGTGATCTTTTTAGTAATAATTGGAACAGGTTCAGAGAATGAGATAAAATGTTACCTTTTCTCCTCGGCTTGAAATGTTGCCCCAGAGTCAACAATAAAAAACATCATGATGGGAAGCCAAGGCTGTGGGCTCAGACAAATCTAGATTCAAATTCTTAGCCACATACAAGCCATGTGTCCTTTGGCACGCTGCAAATTGATCCTCAGTTTCCTCTTCTGAAAACACAGATAGCTCCTTGGCAGAGTGGTTGCAGGGCTTAATGAACCGATACAGGTGATGCAGCAGCCCTACCTAGCCCTTTGCCTTCTGTACACCATTTCTACTCCATCCCTGTAGTATTAAAGTGTCCTCACAAATCCCTTTCTTTCTCCTCTCCAGATAAATGCTGTGGTTTCTTGGATTTATTTCTTAAAACCAGAGAAATTTCTAGGAATTGGCAGCAGTTAGGAACACGGGGAATGATTTAGAAGCTCCCCTAAGAAGTCAGAGAAAGCAGTTCCACGGTAGAGATATTCTTCTGCATCCACAAAAGTTTATTTATTATTCAAAAGACTACACGAGTTAAAAAATAAAAAAGAAGATTCATTAGATCCCAATCCCCACTCTCTTTTCCAGGATCTAAATTAGATGTCCTCCCAGTTACCTGTGTGCTGCCCAAGCTGCCAAAACTTGAAATTTACAACCCCCTTGACTTTGTGTTTCAGGAAATTTGATTTTGCGATTTAATTTTAGAATAACAAATAGTCCTCCACAGAGAGTCTCAAATGTTCCTGTTTCTCAAGGAATTACAATTTCTGAGTTTCTCTATGAAAATCTAAATATATAATCTTCTATTTCTGTTTTTTTTTTTTTTTCAGGAAAGGGGATAAATCACTCAAGATATAAATTCTGTGACAATCAATCAACAGTAGAATCTTGTGCAGAACCATCATTTATTGAATAATTCTCCAATAAGGCAAAATATACTAAAGTACTCTGTAAAGTCTCAGTGATATTTACAAAGGCCAAAATAAATCTATGAAACGTATGTACATAGACATATTTTTATTTTTAACTGGTCTAAAATAAAACCATCTTCCTTATCTGAACTCTTCACAGAAGCCAAACTGATCGTCTAAGGCTAACAACCACCTGAATGATCATTTCAACAGCTCGGTGCTTGGCCCTGCCCTCTGCTCAGAAAACAGCATCGAGCTCAGCTTTGGACAGGCTTTGGACAGGCTTTGGACAGGCTTTGGTTAAGCCTGTACAGCATATTCAAAAGCAGAGACATTACTTTGTCGACTAAGGTCCATCTAGTCAAGGCTATGGTTTTTCCTGTGATCATGTATGGATGTGAGAGTTGGACTGTGAAGAAGGCTGAGTGCCATAGAATTGATGCTTTTGAACTGTGGTATTGGAGAAGACTCTTGAGAGTCCCTTGGACTGCAAGGAGAGCCAACCAGTCCATTCTGAAGGAGATCAGCCCTGGGATTTCTTTGGAAGGAATGATGCTAAAGCTGAAACTCCAGTACTTTGGCCACCTCATACGAAGAGTTGACTCATTGGAAAAGACTCTGATGCTGGGAGGGATTGGGGGCAGGAGGAGAAGGGGATGACAGAGGATGAGATGGCTGGATGGCATCACTGACTCGATGGACGTGAGTCTGCGTGAATTCCGGGAGTTGGTGATGGACAGGGAGGCCTGGCATGCTGCGATTCATGGGGTCGCAAAGAGTTGGACACGACTGAGCGACTGAACTGAACTGAACTGAATTGAAGCCTGTATATATGCTTTTGTATAGTTTCATCTTTTCCTTGCTCTCAATTCAAGAGTGAGATCTTACTCTGTGGTTTCAACATCATCTGTCCTTTATTTTGGAATTAAAAAAATACAAGTTAAGCAATATGTGATTTCCTATGCCGCAAAGTCAAAGACCCACATATTTTTCCTGGTAGAACTCCTGACATTCAAGATGTTTAGAAACCTTCGGATTTATTGATACATTTTTTAATTGGAGGATAATTGCTTTATATTGTGGTGGTGGTCTCTGCCATACATCAGCATGCATCAGTCATAATTATATATATATATATCCCCTGCATCTTGTGCTTTCCTTCCCACACCCTCGGTTGTCACAGGGACCAGGCTGGGTACTGATAGAATTTTTATTCCGTTTTCTCCAGGTTTCTCATAGAACTTAACATTCCGTGCTGGGGATTTAAGTTCTCTACTGTGTTGTTTTTCTGGTGTGACTCACTCATTTCACAAATAACCCTCTTGTCTCTGCAACAACCTTCAACTTCCCAACTGAGGAATCTACGATGTTTTAAAGCGTTCTTAAACCTCCCACTATGTCTACCACTGAGTTTGATGATTAAAATACCACCAGTAAAGTTTAGATGGGTTAAAGTGAATACCTGATAGTTGAAGATATTGGTTGAAAGACTTCAAGTTGAACAAATACATTGTTTAAAAGTTTATTTTAATGGAAAATTTGGAGAGAAGATATATAATGAACTCATGCTCCCATCACCAGCTTCAATAATTCTCAACTCATGGACTAATCTGCTTCATAGGTGTAGTTTTTTTTAAAAACGAATAGACTACATTTTGAGCAGTTTCAGGTTTACAGACAAATTAAGTGAAACAGAATTATCATATATTCCTTTCTCTCTTTTCCCAGTTTCCCCTATTATTAACATCTTGAGTCAGTGTGGTACATTTGTTACAATTGATGAGACAATACTGAGACATTATTATGAACTAAAATCCACAGTTCACTTCAGGGTTCACTCTTTGTACTGTACATTCTATGGTTTTAACGAATATATAATGACGTGTACCTACCACTACTGTATCATACAGGCTGTGCATGCATGCATGCTCAGTCGTGTCTGACTCTTCAGACCCCATGGACTCTAGCCTGCCAGGCGCCTCTATCCATAGGATTTTCCAGGCAAGAATACTGGAGTGGGTTGCTATTTACTTCTCCAGGGGATCTTCCCGATCCAGGGGTCAAATCCACACCTTCTGCACTGTCAGACAGATTCTTTACCACAGAGCTGCCTGGGAAGCCTCATCATACAGAATAGTTTTACCAAATAGTTTTTAATATTGAGAAAATAATAACTAACTCTTAATTACCACAGGGATAATTATGTTCACACTATTGAAGATATTTCTATCCAGATTCAGTTCACATTTTATGCTTATTATGATTTCATATCTATTGTATATTTCGATTCATAGCAGTCTCCTTTGGTAGGCATTTATATCCCCATTTCCTAGATAAAGACACTGGAGATCTGGAAGATTAAATAACTTTCCAAAGGTCAAACAGCTAGTAAGGAGCAGAGCAAGGATTCCAAACTAGATTAAGTGGGATTAATTCATGCTGCAAAATTTATGACTTGGTAAATGATGGAAATGCTAAAATTAGTCCTTCCTACCATTTGCAGAGCAATTAAGCATGTAGTTGAAAGCAGATCCAGATGGCAGAAGGCTTCCCTGGAGTAAGGTTTCCTCTGTTACGGCAGAGGAGTAACAATCTGGAAGTGACGCTGGGGGAGTGCTTGGTGGCCCAACTCACCTCCCCTGAGCTTGTCCATCACGTGTAAGAAAGAACAATTGTAAGAGACGTGTTGGGTCCAGGGAGATGGCCAGGCTTCAGTTAGGCGATGGAGCTGATGGTAGACAGTGTTATTTGCCATGGCGTAGAGCTTCCATATGGTACACGGGACAACTAATGAGGGGAAAAGGAGCCGTGGGAGGATGCGCAGAGGAACAGAAGCCCTAAGCACAGTGGAGATGAGCACAGAAGCCAAAAAGTCTTCCATCTCAGCTAGTTATTGAGGGAAGAAGAATGCTAGGCATGATGAGTTTAACTGACCACAAGGTTTTCAAAAGCATCCTCCTTTGAAGCCCTGGGTAGGATTTGGCAATCCCCACTCTGAGTCCAGAACATCTGCAGTCAAAAATCTGCTTTCCAGTTGCTCAGAACCACGCTGTTTCAGAGGGAGTCTCTCACTCAGCAGCCTGGTCACTGCACACAGGATGGTCCCACCAGGTCCTAGGGGGTAGTGGTCTAATGCTGAGCATGGCTCAGGTTGACGCACAGGTAGGATATCCCCTAGGGGTAAGCTGTGGGCTTGGTTTTGATGGAGAGGTCTCTGGAGATGCTAAGGCACGTGAGCAGGGCTGTGACAGTGAACATGGCTCTTGAGAAGTATTCTGCCCTTTCCAATCATAGTGTAGGGCCAGTTCTCTGAAAACCTGTGTCACAGGGGAAATACACTCGAGTTTAGAAAGCAGCCTTTTTCTTCCATTCTGGTGCCTTCTGCTCTACTCTTTCCCATGACTCCATCATCTCTGCTGCCGTAGCCCACCACTAGATAGAGTTACTCGCCTGGGCATGTTTTCATGCAAACTTTTTGTCTCTCTGGATTCCATAAGAATGTAACTGTTTTATATCTGATCCTATATTAATTTGCTCCATCATTCTGATAGTCATGCAATTGCTATAATCTATTCGAACTACTTATGCTATGAATAAATGCCTCAATAATACCTGAATTGAAGAATAATGATAACTAGGAATTCAGCAGGAAATAAAAGAGATAGTCTTTCTGTTTCAAAGAACTTGTACTGTGATAAGCTATGACAGAAAAGTACAAGTCACCCTGGGAAGATTTTTAAATGTAGTCCTCACTTACTGTAGGTGGTCAGAGAAAGCTTCTTAGAGAATGAGACATTTGGGAAGAAATAAGAGTGAGCTACTGGTCTCTACCAAAGGGTCTTGTCATCTTGAATACATGTAGGGACAGAAAACTCACTACCTTACAAAGCAGCCTAGCTTTAGGTAGGCCTGAGTGATAAGAAATTCTTGTTGAGTTAAAATCCTTTTAGCCTCCCCGAGTGTAATTCTTCTTCAGGCCATCCATTCAAATATCTGCCCCAGGTTTAAACTATGGCAGCTGCTGAATCCTATGTCCCTCAGACATTGAATGCCAGTGTTGAAGAGTGAGAGCACAGTTTCCAGTTAATAAACCTGCCTCTTACCTTTTTTAAAAAGCCACATTATACCTTTACTCCATGCCAGACTTTGTGCTAATTGTGAAGATTAATTTGATTTGATTAATCCTTCCAATAATCCCAGAAGGGAAGTATTGTTTTCTTTCAGCAGATGAATACACAATGGCTTAGAGAAAGATGTGATTTACCTAAAGGCAAGCTGTTCTTCAGGGGCTGAGTCAGCACTGAAGCTTAGATCCTCCAAAGCTCTTTCTCTTGCCATTGCATGACCAAGAGTGACCCTCTTCAGACAATGACCAGTCCAGTGTTGGGAAGTCTACACAAAATTACAGGTCTGAAGGCTGAGGGACAATTTGAAGCTTTTAAAAAAAATGTCCAAAAAGCATAACATATAGGTAGTGTGTGTGTATCAATTGCTCAGTCATGCCCAACTCTATGCAACTCCATAGACTGTAGCCCACCAGGCTCCTCTGTCCATGGAATTCTCCAGGCAAGAAGACTGCTGCGGGTTGCCATTTCCTTCTCCAGGGGATCTTTCTGACCCAGGAATTGAACCCAAGTCTCCTGCATTGCAGGCAGATTCTTTACCAACTGAGACACCAGGAAGTGCTAATATAGAGATAGGTAGGGACTTTTCTTCGTTACTCTCGAGGCCAAGATTAGTGTGATGGAATGGTGTCATAGTTATGGTAGGAGGCAGTAGTTACTATGACAACAAACACAAAAGTGTCTCACACTGTGTCTAATGAAGATGGCCCTCTTTGGCAGATGACCTTCCATGTGGCCTGCTATGGGCTGAAAAAAAGTGATCACGTTGAAGTCCTAAGCCCCAGTAGTACCTCAGAACATGATCTCATTTGAAAATGGAGCTGTTGTTGCAAATGTGATTAGTAGATGAGTGGGGTGGGCCTCTAATCCAATAGGTCTGGTGTCTTCATAAAATTCGATACAGGTGCCTATACATGAGGATGAACAGGCCTCTACGAGCTGAGAGAGTCAGAGGACTGAGTCCTCCTTGCAGTCCTCAGAAGGTACTCACTCTTCCAGAATTTTGAACAGAAGCCTCTATCCTCTCAAACTGGGGGACAAGTTTCTGGAAGAAAGAGGCCACTTCTAGAGAGGCTGAACAGGAATCATCTATCACCCACTGAGTCCTTCATCCATTCACCAAGTATTTTTTGGTTGCCTGGTATTTGCCAGCATTGAACTTGATAACTAAGGATTCAGAAGGAAGAAAAAGAGATTGTCTTTCTACTTCAAAGAACTTGCACTGTAATAATCTATGAAAGAAAAGTACGGTTAGCCTGGGGAGATTTTTAAATGTAGTCCTAACCTACTATAGGTGGTCAGAGAAAGCTTCTTAGAGAATGAGACTTTTGCGAAAAAAATGAGTGAACTGCTGGTCTGCAGTCCCTTTGCTACAGTTCTCAGGTACTTTGAAGCTCCTCTTGATGTCACATAACTTAAACCAGAGATCAAGGCCAGGTCAGGGCTTCCCAGGTGTTGTTAGTGGTAAAGAACTTGACTGCCAACGCCTGAGATGTAAGAAATGTAGGTTCAATCCCTGGGTTGGGAAGATCCCGTGGACAAGGGAATGGCAACCCTCCCCAGTATTCTTGCCTGGAAAATTCCAGGGAGAGAGGAGCCTGGTGGACTACAGTCCGTAGGGTTGCAAAGAGTCAGACACGACTGAAACACCTTAGCACACAGCACACACAAGGCCAAGTTTATGGAGACATAGCCTAATTTTTATACTGAATGGAGTAAAGTGAAGCTTATAAATAGAGACGTAATGTGGTTTCTCCACAGCCGTGAGAGGGTGATATGAGATCTCCCACTTCGTAGATATTTAAGGACAGTGTCAATGACAATCTCTCTCAAGTATTTTACACTTGAACTTGGAAAGAAAGGAGAGGCAACGAAGTCAGTCTTTTCCAGCCCCAAGTTCTTAGGAGTGAAAGTTGAATAAATTTAGCCTTATAAATCCCCTAAAAAATTTCCCTATCAAAAGGAAAGACCAAATTCTGAAGAATTTCTCAAAGTTCAGTAATTAGAATGCTGTGGATTTGTGTGTGTGCGTGTGTGTGTGTGAATTATTGCACTGAAAACCTATAGTATTTTTTAAAGGAAAACTGAAACCCTTATCCCTGAAATAAGTACCTAAATCAAAAATAGTCCTATAACTATTAATTTGTTTTTGTTCTTTGTATCCAACTCTCTGTGACCCATGGACTGTAGCCCACCAGGCTCCTCTCTCCATGGGATTTCCCAGGCAAGAATACTGGAGTGTGTTGCCATTTCCTTTTCCAGGAGATCTTCCCAACCCAGGGATCAAACCTACATCTCCAGCACTGGCAGGCGGATTCTTTACTGCTGAGCCAGCAAAGAGGCCCATAACTATAAATGGCCTACAGAGATGTTCATGCCAAGCAGTAGATATAATAGTAATTGCAGAAAAACAGAATTATGATTTCATCTTCTTTATTATGTGAATGTCATATGTGGTAGATTTCTTTTTCCTCTGTTGGCATAGATTTAATGGTAATCCTTCACTGAGATGTGTTTAGAAGTACTATTGTGATGCTTCTGCTAATATCCTCTGGATTACCCCTGTAGATCACATGGACCTATTCAACTGGGGACAAAAAAATGTAGTTATATTTACCCCCTGTCATTCTCCACTATCAAATTTGTGAATTCAGAAAGGAGGGAGGAACCAGAGGAGGCTGGCATCACCCTGGAAAATCTGTTATACAGTGCTTAAATTAACTTGCCTTGTTGTAGTCATTTAATAGGACATTAGGACCTTGTAACTTTTTATGTAGGTGCTTTTGCAAGTCTGATCTCCTCTGCTCACACTTGCTGGTTACATGCTTACCTATCTCTCTACACATGGACCAGATCTTTACATAGACTGTGCAAAGAAAGTATCAGCAAGTGATAAATAGCATCATTTAATAGATAATTTTGGAATAATTAATTATTATTAGTTAAAAGTAGTCACACGTGATAGAGATGATGCTAAGATTTATGAGCTCATAAGGCAGAGGGAGGAAGGAAGATTTTGTAAAATATCCTAAACTATTTTGGCCATTCACAATAGATAATGTTTGATAGCCTCATTCAGAAGAGGGTGGGGAAGCAATCCATGTCCCAATCAACAGATGGCTGGCTTAAGAAGACATGGTTTACATAAACAATGGAATATTACTCAGCTATAAAAAGAATGAAATGTTACCTTCTGCAGTGACATATATGGAAAAAAGTAAAAAGGAAAGTGAAAGTCACTCAAGTCCTGTCCAACTCTTTGCAACTAATTCTCCAGGCCAGAATAATGGACTGGGTACCCTTTCCCTTCTCCAGGGCATCTTCCCAACCCAAGGATTGAACCCAGGTCTCCCACATTTCAGGCAGATTCTTTACCAGCCAAGCCACCAGCGAAGCCCAAGATGAACCTTGAGAATATTATGCTAAGTGGAATAAGTCAAAAAGAGAAAGCAAATACTGTATGATATCACTTTTATGTGAAATCTAAAAAATAATATGAGTGTATATACAAAATAGAAACAGACTCACAGATATAGAAAACAAACTTATGGTTATCAAAGGACATAGTGGGGGTTGGAAAGAGATAAATTAGGAGTTTGGGGTTCACATATACATATTAATAGGTAAACAACAATAACCTACTGTGTAGCACAGGGAACTATACTCCATATCTTGTAATAACCTATAAAGGAAAAGAATCTGAATATATATATATATATATATATATATATGAATCTCTTTGCTGTATGCTTGAAACTAGCACAACATCGTAAATCAACCATACTTCAAAAAAAGAATTTTCTCTTAAAAAAAAAGATCCTTCCAGTTTTAACTAACCACACTTGGATTATGGATTTCTGTATGGCACACTTCAGTTCTTATTTAACTGCCTCTGGAAAGTATAACTGTGTCCATAAAGTGGATACAGAACTATTCCTAGGAAATTAAAGGCAATATAAGAGAGTAGTTGAGGGAATGAAGACTTGAGCTGCACAATTAAAGACTTTCAAAGCTCTGGCCTACAGATTTGGAAAATGCTATTCTATTATCCACCTAACTGCCTCTTTCTAGGGCCAGGTTCACTACTCTTCTTTCTCATCTGCCTTCTCCCCAGGTCATTTCCATGAAGCAATATTGGTGAGAGTAAGAGCAGAGCCTCTGAGTCCAGGCTCCCTGGTTTGAAGCCTGGTTCTGCCACGACTCGGTCATGGTCTGTCTTCTCCATAACTCCATTTCCTTATCCAGAAAATGAAGATGGTGATACACTTACGCCTTTAGGTTAGTCTGTAGATGTAAAGTGAGTGACTAAACTAAAAGCCTTGGCACCGAGCCTTAGACTCGGCAAGCACACAGTGAATATTTAAAGAAAAGCAAATGTGTGCCTACCATGATGGGATTGTCTTAGGCAGTAGTATATGGGATAAAAACCTCAGTTCCCGGTCTCAAGGAGCTCATGACCCAATGGAACAGATAGACAAGTAAATGGTAATAATGTGGTTAATCAGTGATCAGAACTGTGAAAAATGTATGCAAGTCATCGTACCTGGAGTAAACTGCCAGCCTAATTATCAAACGTATGTATTGATATAGCAAAGTCCACCAGAAATTTCCAGTATCTAAGAGGAGGATTAAGATAACTTATCATTCATGGTGCTGTACTGGGTACATTTCAGCAAAGAAAATATTTTAAAACAACTGATGTATTGGAAAACAGTGTTTTATTTGAAATGTTCCACATTAAAATTTGTCTCTGTTGGACGCTGAAAACATTTTCCAGGGCCCACTTCCAGTTAGAAATGAGACTAATGTAAACAGTCCAACAATTAACTACATGCAGTTGGCCTTTCTGAACTAAAACACAGTTATTGAGCCCAAATCTATAACTACAAAACACTGCCAGCCACCAAAACAAGGCTAGGATCAGGAGAAGGCAATGGCACCCCACTCCAGTACTCTTGCCTGGAAAATCCTATGGGCGGAGGAGTCTGGTGGGCTGCAGTCCATGGCATCGCTAAGAGTTGAACATGACTGGGCGACTTCACTTTCACTTTTCACTTTCATGCATTGGAGAAGGAAATGGCAACCCACTCCAGTGTTCTTGCCTGGAGAATCCCAGGGACGGGAGAGCCTGGTGGGCTGCCGTCTACGGGGTTGCACAGAGTCGGACACGACTGAAGCAACTTAGCAGCAGCAGCAGCAGCAGGATCATATTGGAAAGCATGTGGATTTCAGAAAGGGCAGAAAGTTTCATCTCTTTTTGGATTCCTTTGCTTAATCGTTATTTTAATAGGTCATCTACCTCTTCAGAGCTGAGCTCGATGTTGCCATTTTCTTTGCCAACCACAGACACAAACTGAGATTTCAGTGCGTGAATATGAACCATCTCACAAGAAAAGACAAAATGGCCAATTTAATAAATCCTCAACAAAAGCTAGAGTTTGTTTTTGAATAGGAATGGCAGACTGAGAACTATCAACCTGCTGATCTGCAGATGCTATAAATGTCTGTGACTAGTCAAGCCCACCATAGTTTTGATACAATTTTTCTATTTTTATCATGATAAAACAAATTCTACATATCCTTCACATTTCTGGAGCAAGGTGGATAGCACCAAATATTCAGGGTACAAGTATAAGAAGATTTTTCTTACACATATGTCATTTCTTTTTTAAGTTAGCTGAAAGTCAGAGCGCTTCCCAGGTGGCTCAGTGGTAAAGAATCCGCCTGCAGTGTGCCAGATGTGGGTCTGATCTCTGGGTCCGGAAGATCCCCTGGAAAAGGAAATGGCAATCCACTCCAGTATACTTGCCTTGGAAATCCCATGGGCAGAGGCTTCAGTCCATCAGTTCCCCAGAAGCCAGACATAACAGCGACTGAACAGGAGGGGCAGCAGCAACCGGAAGTCAACCAAGAACTCACCATTTTGTTTTCCTAAATATTAATTAGGGTTCACTTTGTTTTATATAATACATGGATAGGCTTAAAACTTAGAAAAATAAGATTAATTTGAAAGCATAAGAAATGTGTATTTTCTGTTTTACAAGAGTCTTCATAATGTAATAATTCAAATCTATATACTCTTCTTGAATAAAAGCATTATCAGAATGCTAATGAGCTCAATTAAAAAAATTCTTTTATAAATGATTGGGAGTGGAGCTTGGATTTATATGTGAAATGAGGGAAAGTGAAGAGATGCCAAGATAAAAAGCTTAATGGAAATTATGATTAAAACCCAATCTCCTTTCATTGGAAAGTGTTGTAGAATCTGGAAGTATTACTGTGTTCATGAAGGTGAGAAAAAAAGCTAGCTCTAGTTCAACTCATTTAATACCAGAAAACATAATTGATTTTCATTTTTAAAAACTTAATTAGGTAGTTAATATGGTCCACTGATATCCAGATTTTATACCTGCCTGTGCACCAGAGCGTCAACCCAACTTGATTTACTCTCATCAGCGATTTCATTTTCATGCAGATTCACAAATGGAGAATAAAATTATAACTCTATTCTTTTGCAGAGTTAGATCTTTCACATTTCTGCCATTTATTTAACCTGGGAAAGTAGTTTGAAAGAGGAATTAACAGAACATTGTCAAAAAGATCAAATATAGAAATGAGTTTGTAATTTTCGGTCTCATTTAGTTTTATATTCAACAGCATGTTAACAATTTGGGAAGGAAATTCTTCATCAGTTCCTTTGAAAAGTAACACACAAACTACAATTCCTTTCTGAATCAACAACCATTTGGCCTCAAGTCTTCCCAAGAGCACCTCCTTTCAAGTAATATGTACCCACTACTTGAGGCATGCCTGGTTGTCAATCAAACTTGTCCACTGCAAGTATGCACACATTTATTTTATGTTCTAAATTAAAGTTTTAAATAAGCCTGAGCTTATTGCCATGCCAGATAAGCAAGAAGTTTCGTCTCTTCCTCTGGAGCCTATTCCTTTCCTTTCAGCATCTAAGAACCCCAAGGGCATATACAGTCTAATAGAGGGATTCCAGTACTGAAGCTCCAATACTTTGACCACCTGATGTGAAGAACTGACTCATTGGAAAAGACCCTGATGCTGGGAAAGATTGAAGGCAGGAGGAGAAGAGGATGACAGAGGATGAGATGGTTGGATGGCATCACTGACTCAATGGACATGGAGTTGAGCAAGCTCCAGAAGTTGGTGATGGATAAGGAAACCTGGCATGCTGCAGTCCATGGGGTTGCAAAGAGTCGGACATGACTGAGCAACTGAACTGAACTGAGAGGGATTCCATCCAATTTCCATACCCAAGCTCAGCCATTTACTGTCATAATTTTTACCAAAACAGAGTGTAACTAAAGTAAAATTCCATAAAACCTAAAGGCCAAGGAGGAATATTTCTGGCTCACATCCCTGTGGGTGGATGGGAGTGAAGCGTCATACCTTGGAGGAAGCTGATTCTACCATGTTGTATCTTTGAATGAGGCTAAGTTCCTTCCTCAGGCCAAGCTTAGGCAAGGAGTCTCTTCACTTGAATTCCAGGTTCACAGTTTAATTTTAAACTATCCTCCAAGACACCTGCTGCCCTATGTCACAAGAGGCCCACTAGGCCACCATTTGAGCCCCCAATCAGCAGCCCTTTTGTTTTTGCAGGGATCTGAATGTCAAGAGTGAACCTGGGAAACTGCTCATCTACAGACCTTCGTCCACAATGTGCTGTGCTTAGTCGTTCAGTCGTGTCCAACTCTTTGCGACTCCTTGGACCATAGTCTGCCAGTCTCCTCTATCCATGGATATTCTCCAGGCAAGAATACTGGAGTGGGTTGCCCTACCCTCCTCCAGGGGATCTTCTCAATCCAGGGATTGATCCCAGGCCTCCCACATTGCAGGCAGATTCTCTACTGTCTGAGCCACCAGGCAAGCATCCATAATAGGCTATTTTAAAAAACTGTTTAAACTTTTTACTTTATTACAGGCTTTTCTACTTGTAAACCTTACATAGGTTTTCAACATTTCATTTTTCTGCTCCATTGGGTTCCATTTATTGCCTTGTAGGTCCCAGGCACTCCTAGCAGTAAAGGCCTTTTTGCCTTTACCTGACATTGGGCCTTGACTGCTCCCAGAGGGTCTAGATTCTCTACCCTCTTTCTGGGGTTGAAACTATGTTGTTGCTGATAGTGACTTACTTTTTCAAGGGTGATCCAGAAGCAAACAAAAACAACCAGCAAACAAAAATTACAAGCACCAGTTAAATTTTCAGAGGAGACATCGCACTACATCAAGGTACAATGATATATGATCATTCCTTCCTGGCAATAGTATATAAGTCCGCCTTCACTGTGCTAGATGTATTAATCTGCCCAGCCTGCAAAATACCATAGATTGGGTGGCTTAAATGACAGAATTTTATTTTCTCACAGTCTGGAGCCTGGAAGTCCACGATCAAGATGCCAGCATGGCTTGGATTCTGGTGAGAACTCTCTTCCCAGCTTATAGATGGCCACCTTCTGCTATGTCCTCAGGTGGCAAAGAGGCATCAAGCTCTCTGGTGTCTCTTGTTGCAGGGGCACTAATCCCATCAACCAGTCTGCATCCTCCTGGCCTCATCTAACCCTAGTTACAGAGGACCCTTCTTCAAATATCATCACAGGGAGAGTTAGAGCTTCAGCGTAAGATTCTGGGAATGAACTAAACATCCAGTCTTTAACAGTAGATAAGCCTTATTGTCAGTTTCTTTCTTGGCTAACATTTAGAAGATGTTCCTTGTTTAAGATTTATTTTATTTCTGTGATGTATCATTTCAACCATGGTGAAACTGAGCAAAAACAAAGGTTTTATATGAGATCATTAATATTTTGAAAACTTAAATAGAAAGGAATGCACATTTTTATGCAAATCAACTCAATCTCAGCTTTCATTTTTCCAATTTATTGCTTGCTGTCATACATGATTTTTAGAGAAAGACTGAATATACCAACATGGAAAAAGGTATAAATACACATACATATTATCTGAACGTGGTTAGATATAGAATGTACAGAAAAATATTTTAAAATTCTGAAATTTTCAACCATTTCTTTCACCAAATACATCTGAACACTTTTATCTAAGAATTCTGAGGTTTCTTTCATCATGAATAAAGGCACCTAGAGCTTCACTTACATATATTTTTATTTTACACACTTCATCAGGGACAGCAACATGACTCATTCTAGTACAAAAAATTGACAACTCATTATAACATAAAATATTAACATTAAACTAACATTGATATTAAATCACTACTATGCAAAGGCTGATAGAAGAGAACTAGAAGCAGTACAATTCAACTTTTATCTTATCTGTATTTATGCAATTTCCAAGCAACTGGAATAATAATAATAATATTAATAGTATAACTTTATGCAATGAGACTTTTAGATAATTTAGAAGAAAACTTACTTCCCTAGGCCCCCTTTCTAAAAACATATACAGCCATCAGAATTCATTCTTAAGTATACACTGGAAAGAAAAATAAGCTTGATATCAAGTGTAAAATATCTCAGTAACTTTAGAATCCAGAAACAAAGTTTGAAAGAAGAAGACTGCATTTATTTTTTGAGGTAAGTACCCTTCTAGGAGCTTTTATAAGCCATTATGCTATTTAGTATTATAGCCTCTCTGTAAGTGACAAAATGTCTCAATTGTGCCATTAAAGTGGATATGACCCAATGTGAAGGGCCAGGAGATCCGAATTGCCAATGTATGTCTTGTACCCCTCAGAGTGCCCAGGTGTGCCACTATTTTATATTAAAGGAAGAGAAGATCCATGAAATTTTTTCTAAGGTAGGCTGGAGATAGTTTTCTATACAGGAGCATTTCACTTGCTTCAGATGAGTTTAAGGCACCATTTATAACACAAATATTATGGCTTAATTCTAGTGTAGGAGAGGTGGTGCTGAGCAGTGGGAGGAGCTTGCCATGGGTCATCCCGGATGTGGCAGGGCCTCTAGTCTTGGAACCAGTGCTTGGAATTTCATAAGACTTTAAATCCTTGGGAACTTTCTTGTGTTCCATGTTCTGTGTGCTTTGTCAGAGACAGCAAGGCAGAAGGAGCTGAGGAGACTGTGTTTCTAGATCCAGGCTTGGGTAAAAAGGGACACCTAGGGTAGCTCATGGGGCGGCAGTTGACTTCAGGAGAGAAAGGAGAGAAGGATTGACGTAGAATGATTGCCTGCTGCATACCAGGTTCTATACTGGGCACTCTGTACATTATCCCATGTAACGAGTACAACAAATCTATGAGGTCTGTGCACCGTTAGTCTCACCACAGGTGGAAAAACTCAAGACTTGATACTCAAGTTCACATACTCATCACAGTTGGGGCCTGAACTTGATTGTGAAGCCCACATTCTTTTTTCTCTACCATATGTACAAACATACCATATCATTTCTACTACATCTCAGAGCCTTGTTTTTTGCTAGCATAAAGCAATTAAATTTACATTGCAGGTTGTGCTTATGGCATTCTTATATATCCATCAGGTTCTCCTGCTTTAACAGACAGTATATCAATCCGAATTTAAACTTGAAACCCGAAGCCATTTTCATAAATTGTACACTGCTTGAAGTTTTGAAAATGTCTCTAGCAACTGGCTAGAGAAACCATAGATTCATGATGCTTGCCCCCTGGATATTTACACTTCTGTGACTGTCACTGAAAATTATATACAGGATCGATAAGTTGGAGTTTGGTTGTACCTTCTCTAGTTCAAAGGATTTCCCTTCTACCTGATGTCGAGTTTTATATGTCATGACCACAAATTAGATGTTGTCACTGGTCTTAGAGTCAAATTTCAAAGGTAAGCTTAACACATTGCTATGTTTTATGGGAAAAGATAAATGCTGAGTCATGTTTCTTATCTTGGAGCCTTGGGAGCTTCACACTTTCAGGTCCTGGGGCCGTTCACTACTGGTTGCTTGCTTAAGGTGCATGGCTTGGTCAGACTCCTTCTGAGATTCTCCGCTTAGCATTCTATGCTAGCCTGGCTCTGCCTTCAGCTCTTCCTTCCACCAGGAAGCCATCACAACTTATTTGAATTCTCTCTGGCAACAGCCTTTTTCTTGCCTTTGAATGGAAGTCATAGCTCTTGTCTGTAGTACCTGTTGGGGAGAAAATGGTCATGAATTCTTACTTAATTCTTCTTCATGGCAAGATTGTCACTCTATAACAAAGCATCATGGCAAAAAAGCTAAGTAACTAGAGAAAAAGTCATTCCCTTTTGCCTATGACTAGAGAGGCAACATGGTACCATGGACAGAACACTGGTTGTCAGTCATAGCCCACTGTACTCCGCAGGGAGGTGGGAGTTTTACCTGAGGCTTTGTTACCAGCCAGCTGGGTTTCACTGGGCAAGTCACTGAATCCTGGTGGCCCAATTTTTCAGACATGAAACAATAATAATACCTTCTTTGCCTTCCTTAATTTGTTATAAGATTAAAATAAGATGGTATATGAAAATGCTCTGTAAAATACAAAGCACTTAACAAAACTCCAAGCTCCTGTGATGTTACTGATTCCAACCTTCAATAGCCTTTATTGTTGCTCTTACTCATTTGGTATCTCGTGAGATACTGATATAATTAGGATGAGCAACTCATTCCAATTTGCCAGGAACTTTCTCAATTTTCACAATCACAATGCAGAAAGCCTTGCTTTCTGGAGACACTGCAACCCCCACAAATCAGTTTTTTGTTGCCCTAGCAATGATGAAGTTACTTGCTGCTAACATCTTCTTTCACCATCCTCTCCATGGGAAAGACATCAACAAGTTGTTCCTATATGTCTGGGCGGTAAGCAAAGAGGTTTTCAGAGAAAGGGGTAAACTGGGTGGTCATTGATGAGAAGGGGATAGAAAAATCATTATAACTGATACTTAGTAATATATTAACTTAAAAAACTGAAATTAATCAAGATACCATCCTTAAAATCAGACCTGACTCACTTTTCTGTGCCCATTGGCAGATCCCAATGTTCTATTTTGGTTGCGAGAGTGGGAATCTCTGAGCCCAGAACCTACTCCCAGGCAGCTCTGCTCTCCCCACTTCCTCCCATCCCTTCCCACGCACATCCAGGGAGCTGTCTGGTGTTTCATGCACTTTCACAATCATGGGAAATTATTCATCCTGCTGAGATGATGGAGGATGGTCATTTTTTAAAAAACCACGCCAATAAAGCAATTATCTCAACTTGAACTTTAAGCTCCCAGCCAGCCTTGAGCTGTTCAACTCAGCTCAATTCTTTTTTCCTTTTTAATGAATTTTTATTGAAATACAGTTGCTTTACAGTGCTGTGTTAGCTTCTCTGTACAGCAAAATAAATCAGCTATACCTATACATACAATCCCTCTACTTTCGGATTTCCTTCCCATTTAGGTCGCCACAGACCACCAAGTAGGCTTCCCTGTGTGGTACAATAGGTTCTCATTAGTTCTCTACATTATCCACAGTATTAATAGTGTGTATATGTCAACCCCAATCCCCCGATTCATCTCACCTCACCCCTTTTCACTCCTCAGTTCTGTCCTCTACACCCCCATCCTCCTCAGGAGCATGGAAAGAGGTTGGCATGGCTGGGATCCTGCTGCGGTGACCTGCAGGGGTGCACATACTGCCTGATGAAAAGCCTGTTGTTTTCTTTTGGCTCTGGAGCTCCCAGGCTGTGGGCGTCTCTGTAGCACAATCATGGACCAATGCAAAAGGACAGATCAGTCCTATTGCTCTGGCTCTAGTATATTGGCTTATGGACAGAGAAGACATAAAACGATCCCAACATGGTAGCCGTAGGATAAATACTTCTCTTTGAATTTCATGGAAGAAATAAAACTTTGGGTGATCAGAGGAGACTTCAGTGGTTCCAAAGCGGTCAGGAAAACAAACCGAGAACTGGCCAAACGAGCTGGATTGCTTTCCTGTGAATCATCAGAATAACCTCAGGCCTCGGATGGGCTGGCACCCGTGAGCCCAGGTCCATCTCACCTGTGGGAAATAGGCTTTTAAAAGGGAGAGTTGCCATATCTCCACTTGCCAACTTCCTGGCCTTCCCAGGGCTGGACATAAGAATCACAGGACCTGTCTTTATATTTTGTAAAGTTTTTATCCCTCCATGCTTTTAATGACGTCTTTCAGAGTTTATTTTTTGAAATGCGGATCATCTTAATAATGAAATGGATTTTAGAACTTGAGGGAGCTGGAAAGGGGAATAGGAACGAAACTGTGGATGTTTTTAGTGATTCCCAGCTCTTTCACTGGAAAGGGATCAGTGATGTGCTGAAAAATATCTAACAGGCACTGTGAAGAGAAAAACATTTAAATCTGATTTGCACTGTTTGCTAGTTTCCATAGTATAAACACTCCCAACATGACCAATTTTGCTGGCTCCAACATACCACTGGAGGGACTCTGTTTTCCTTTGCCAAGGTCTGTCTTACCTGATGCAGGTCCTAAAGATATATTTATTAAGAATTAAACTTTATCCAAGTGATTGTAGTTAAACTATTCTATCGAAAATGTTCCTTAACTTTATTTTCCTTTAGAAACTTGGCATCTTGTTCATATCCTCAATACCCTACCATGCTCTTTTTTTTTTTTAAGTCGATTCTCTATATCTGTTTCTCCATTGCTGCCCTGTAAGTACATTCTTCAGTACCATTTTTCTAGATTCCATATATATGTGTTAGAATACGATATTTCTCTTTCCCTTTCTGACTTACTTTACTCTGTGTAATAGGTTCTAGGTTCATCCACCTCATCAGAACTGACTCAAAGGTGTTTCTTCTTATGGCTGAGTGACATTCCACTGTGTACATGTGACACAACTTCTTTATCCATTCACCCACTGATGGGCATCCAGGTGGTCTCCATGTTCTAGCTATTGTGAATAGTGCTGCTGTGACCAATGGGATACACGTGTCTCTTTCAGTTTTGGTTTCCTCAGGGTATATGCCTAGGAGTGGGATTGCTGGGTCATATGGTCATTTTATTCCTAGTTTTTAAAGGAATCTCCATACCATCTTCCATAGTGGCTGTATCAATTTACATTCCCACCAGCAGTGCGAGACTGTTCCCTTTTCTCCACACCCTCTCCAGCATTGACTGTTTGTAGACTTTTTGATGACGACCATTCTGATAATGAGTGACGTTGAGCATCTTTTCGTGTATCTTCTTTGGAGAAATGTCTGTTTAGGTCTTTTCCCCACCCTTTGATTGGGTTGTTTGTTTTTTTGGCATTGAGTCGAATGAGCTCCTTGTATATTTTGGAAATTAATCCTTTGTCAGTTGTTTCATTTGCTATTGTTTTCTCCCATTCTGAGAGTTGTCTTTTCACCTTGCTTAGTGTTTCCTTTGTTGTGCAAAAGCTTTTAAGTTTAATCAGTTCCCACTTGTTTACTTTTGTTTTTATTTTCATTACTCTAGAAGGTATGCTCATTTTTTATTTGAAGTCTGTCTTTTCTTCCTGTCTAGCTCTTATTCCCTTTCTCTGTGCTGAGAACTAATTTGCAGCCAGATTTTTTTTTTTCTTATTTTTATGTTTTATCTCTGCTTGTTCTTTTTTTAATTGGAGACAGTGTGTGTGTGTATGCCCTGTTGGGTCTGACTCTTTGAGACCCCATGGACTGTAGCCTGCCAGGCTCCTCTGATTATCTAAAAATCTTCATGTCATCCAGCAATTTCCTTCCCCCATCAATACTTAGAACCTCAGTTGGCTTTTAGAGTAAAGTTCAGATTCCAGAAGTCTTTGGGATACAGCTTTGACTTCAGCCTCTAACTTTAGCTTAAGGTCCTTCCAGGGCCCCCTCATGAAACTTGCACTCTGACAGCTCCAAAATCCTTGCACCAACTTGAATACACTGAGCTGGTTCATGTCTCCAAGCCTTCCAACCTGTGGCTTCCTCTGAGAATTCCTCCTCCCTAATCCCTTCATTTTAAGTTTACTCTGGGTGTCAAGGTGGCTCAGGGATTACCAGGTGACTCAGCGGTGAAGAATTTGCCTGTCAGTGCAGGAGACACAGGAGATGTGGGTTACATCCCTGGCTCGGGAAGATCCCTTGGAGGAAATGACAACCCACTCCAGTATTCTTGGGAAATCCCTGGACAGAGGAACCTGGTGGGCTATAGTCCATAGGGTTGCAAAGAGACTCAACTGAGCATGCACACACAGGCATCCAATCTCTGTAGGTGCAGCATCTTTTGCTGATCTGTATCTCAGCAGCGATAGTAATTCTGACACTGAGCTCTCTCCCTCCATTTGGCACAGGGACCACTGCCTTTCTTTGATATTCCCAGCATCTAACAAAGTGTCTGGCTCTATACTAGACAGTGCTTGTTGTCAGTAGTCAATAAGTGCTTGTTGAATAGGTGCATAAATTAATGAATGATAACTGAGGTAATCATTTTTGATCCCTATTTTATTCTATTTATGGGAGGAGGTAAACTTCACAACCTTCTATTCCACCATCTTGATTCCTCCTCCCTATTTTGATTCTAAAGTGTCAAAATCCCTTAAACATTCATTGAAAACAATGTCTACCAGTACACCCGCAAAGGAGATTGTTTCAGTAAAATATGATACAGTGTTGAATTAAAATATCAGAGTTCCCAAAAGTGAAAAATCCAGATGCAAGAAAAAAATGTGAACAACATTACCTATGTTATGTAAATAAATAAAAGAGCAGATACACAAAAATAAGGTAGTTTCTGGAATCGCATGTAAATAGATTTTTACTTTCTGTTTTGTACTTTTCTGTTTGATCTGTTTCACCATGTACTTTTATCATTTTTATATAAGAAAACATTTATATGAGAAAAATGTTAACAGGGATTATTATGATGATAGAATACTGAGCCATTCTTTTCCTTTTTTATACTTGTATGTAATTAGCAAACATAAGTGTTATTTTTTGAACTGAAACTAAAGACAGCAATGTTTCCCACACAGGCAGATTTTTCAGTGTTCCCTATGAACCCACCTCCAGGAAGTGGGTTATCTAATTTGTAGCTTCAGTGAAACCTGTTTTCTGGCAGTGGTTGCCAGCGCACACCTCCGTCTCTCTTGTTCTCCACTCTCACTCCAAAGGCCTAAGGGCAGAAAAGATACTGACAGGGAAGCAAGAAGTAGCATTAGCATCGTTTTGTGTGTGCTGGATAAAAAGGAGCTCTCAACGTGTTCCCCTGAGCACTGCACATGCTTCTGATTCTGCCAGCATGCTTCACAGAGGAACGTCTCCTATTAAGCCTCTGGGGAAAGTCTCAGAGCACAACCAACGAAAAATAACCACTTCTTCTTGCTTTGGTGCCAGCCTGCACAGCAAAGAGTTCTTTTAACTGCCGTAGAAGGAATATACTCCTCTCCACACCTGTCACATTTTATTCTCTTAACATAATGCCACAACTGGAAAAGGAAACGGGGTGTGAAATAATACAGAAAGTTGTTTTTAATTAGAGGAGTCCATTTATCGACATTAAAAATAAAAAAGGAGATTTAAATGATAAGGAGCAGCAGAGAGATTTTGAAAAAGAACTGCCTACCCAAGGCAGGTGCCAAATAACATCCCATGTTGCCAACATAGACCCTGAGACATCAGATTAATCGGTGAGGGTTGAGAGCTTACTGACCCCAGGTTTCCATTTTTCTCAGAAAGAGCCCCGGTGTCCTTGAGAATCTCTGTGGAGAATCTGGAGTCAGGAACCACAGGAGATGGGTAAAAACTAGGAGATGGAATAGTTTCCCACCCTGGGGCTGAGACCTGGGGTGGGAGTGATACATCACTGAATCCCTCTTCCCAAGCCATATTGGCAACTCTTACAAGGATGGAGACAGGAGTTGGAGGGAGTTCTGGGAAGTGTGGAGAAAGAGAGAAGAAAGCATAAACCCGAAAGGATTCTGAGCCATTTTAACACTGGAGGTGGGGTGTGGCTTGAGAGCTGCAATATATCTTTAGAACTTTCTGGGACTTTATGTTCTGAAGACAAGTATCACTGAGGAAAGGTTTGAGCCAATGAAGATTTGAGGATCTTCAGGATCCAAAGTCTCTCTCTCTTCAGTCTGGGCTTGTGGATCTTCAGGATCCAAACTCTCTCTCTCTCCAGTCTGGGCTTGTGGATCCTGCTTTGTGGACAACTTGATTCTGATAGTCTTGAAGCCAAGGCAGAATCTTGAAGAGGGGAAAGAGGAAAAGAATCTGGCCTCTTAAGCCTGGTCCTTGGCTTATAAGAAAAGTGTTAAATAGAACTTCTTCTTGTCTGGGACCGAGGATGAGATGGCTGGATGGCATCACGGACTGGATGGACGTGAGTCTGAGTGAACTCCGGGAGATGGTGATGGACAGGGAGGCCTGGTGTGCTGCGATTCATGGGGTCACAAAGAGTCGGACATGACTGAGCGGCTGAACTGAACTGAACTGAACTGAACTGAACTGAATTGTCTGGGACATCCCAGGTACATGAGCTGCAGACACAATGAGTGAGGATAAGGAACTTGCAGATTGAAACCTCAGGTTACCAATTGGCCACTTGAAGTTATCTGAGGCTCCCTATAGAGTAAACTTTAACTTAAAACCTTCTACTGTTCTAAGCATCAGCCAGACTGTGTTGTAAATCAGCTATCCAATCCGTGTTGAAAGCCATTTCTTCAATTTCCTTTACAACTCATCTCAGGTTTATAAATTGGCATTTAATCTTGGTTGTGTAAACTTGGGACATTAGGGAGCCTCTCTTGGCCTTGTTTCTTCATTTCTAAGAGGAAGACAGACTGGAAAAGGAATAGGTCTCTGCATCAGTTAGGATGCTTTTGGCTGCCAGGAACAGCAAACTCAATTCCAACTGGCTTGAATAATAAAGATAAATACTAAAGAAAAGAAAGTCCATATGAAAGAAAGTCCAGAGTAGGACAGGCTTCAGCACTGGCTGGCTGCTCTGGTGACTCACTGGTTTTTCAAGGACACGGGTACGTCTATAGCTCTATTCGACCATCACAGCTTGGCTCCTTTAGTGTTGCAGCGTGGCTGCCCACAGTGTTTGGGGCAACCTCTTTCCATTATTCTTATCAGGTGGAGGAGAGAAATTGACTCCCTGGGCCTTTCTTAACTATGCAAAAAAACTTTACCAGAAGCTTCCAGCAAATGTTTCCTTAGGCCTTTTTAACCAGAATTGGATCATATGCTAATTCTTGAGAAGAAGGATGATACTGATTTAGGCCTATTAGATCCACTCCTGAAATTCAGTTTGTCTCCCTGAGGTTCACAGAAAAGGGTAGATACCTGAACCAATTTAGAATTTTGTTACGAATGAAAAAGTGAAAATGGATGCCACATTGGCATCTAACTGCCATATATAATTCTTTCCAAACCATTCTTTGTCTCAGATATAGGTTACTGTATTGGGGTGGCATTCCCGATTGTGTGTTGAACATATTTGTGGCTGTTTCTAAGATTTTCTTGTCCTCTGACAAGAGTAGAAATGCAGTATGCTTTTATTTTTGTACTTGCATCCACTTTATAATGCCAACTATTTATATTTGGAGATATCAATTCTTGAAGAATCTTTTTTAAAGAAGAAAACTTCTGAATTTAGGACACTAAGTTTTAGCAATTTGGAGAGCCACATTTGACTTTTAAGACTTTTAAAAACTATTTGCTTGGAGTTGCCAAAATATTAATCTAAAGAGTGCCGGTACTGATGTTGTTTCAGCTCCTCCAAGTCTTTATTTCTCCATCTAGATGTAAGGAAACTAATACCTGCCCTGCTATGAGATAATGTATGTGAAAGAGTACTGTAATTTCCTGGTGGCTCAGAGGGTAAAGAGTCTGCCTGCAATGTGGGAAACCCAGATTTAATCCCTGGGTTGGGAAGATCCTTTGGAGAAGGGAATGGCAACCCACTGCAGCATTCTTCCTGGAGAATTCCACGAACGGGGGGGGGCCAGACGGGCTATAGTCCATGAGGTCTCAATGAGTCGGACATGACTGAGCGATTAACACACACACTGTAAAGTATTAAAAAAAACAACTAAAGAGGATATTAGTACAGCCAGTGCCTCACTGTCCAAACAAAATACTGATGAGAACAGAGACATTTCCTCTAAAGACTTTCAGGTCTGCTTGATTGATAAAGAAGGAAGATTTTCTAAAATACACCTATGTGCAGCAGGGCAGTTTGTTCATGTATTTTAATGTTCATTGGAAGTAGGCTTCTGGGGTTTCTATGCCTCAGGTATTTTCACTAGGAAGAAGGCAGAGGGCACTTGAATTGAGTGTTCTTTCTGCCACATGTAAAACAAAAACTCAAAAAGATACAGGAAGCATCTTGGTTAAGGCAGGGAGAAGATGGACGTCTTCCAAGACAAGGAAATGGGAACGAGAAGGGAGACTCTGGATTTCATGAGCACGTGAGATTTGAAACCATTCCTTGGCTGTGTCCCAAGGAAGTAACAGATCTATAAGCTGCCTCCAGAGAGCAAAGCCCATGTTGCTTGGGACAGTCCCTGAGACGTGGGATCTTCTGTGCTAAAACCAGTGGAACCCTGGATAAATAGGATGGACTGGTTACCCCGAGGGTAACTAAGTGGCAGCCATGATGGAGTAGAGATAAGAAGACCTTCTCTGGGACTTCCCCAGTGGTCCAGTGGCGAAGTCTCCATACTCCCAACGCAGGTGGCCCAAGTTTGATTCCCAGAGAACTAGATCCCACATGCCACAACTAAGACCCAGTATAGCCAGATAATAACTACATATTATTAAAAAAAAAAAAAAAAAAAAACAGACCTTCTGATTTGTGGCTCCATGTATAGCTTTTCCATCTGGGAGTTACTCATGAGGGGAGAGGGTCTGTCAGTTGTGGCCAAGCTCATCAGGGGACTCAGATTCAACTTCAAGTTGTTTTAAAGGAAACAAAGAAAGTCACTTTTTTTTTTTTTTTTTTGCACGCCATAGCTTGAGAACTGATATTCATACCTAATAGACAGATAAAAGACATCCTCAATTCCTTAGGGAAACTTTGTAGACAGATATATTATAGGATACAGGACTTTTTAAATTTTAGAAGGGATCTAGAAACACATTTTGCAGTGTTGCTTATAATATGTGGCAGCTCCAATATAGTGCCCTATAATCAGACACACTGATATTTCTATAGATATGTTAATATTCAGATCTAATGAGTTAAGAATAAATGGGGCTTCCCAGGTGGCTCAGTGGCAAAGAATTCGCCTGCTATGCAGGAGACGTGATTCGATCCCTGGGTCAGGAAGATCCCTGGAAAAAGAAATGGCAGCACACTTCAGTATTCTTGCCTGGAGAATCCCATGGACAGAGGAGACAGATGGGCTACAGTCCTCAGGGTCACAAAGAGTCGAACATGACTGAAGCCACTGAACACCCACACTTGCATGCACACGCACGCACACACATTCACACACACACACAACACACAGAGGCTTACGTCAGCCAAGCTGGGTTTTGCTGCTAAATGAGGTCAGATTAGTTTAGGTTTTGCTACCAAGTTAGTTGCAGTTTTCAGAAATTTTAATATCTTGGAATTAGGGATAATTAATGGATTGGTATATTCATAAATATGCATAAATTTATAATAAAATCAATTTATTATAATATTAGCTGAAATATAAAATCTATGTTTCCTGATATTGACTTAAGATTCTAGAGAATTTATGAAGAGATAGTACTGCTTAATACATTCATCAGTTCAGTTGAGTCAGTCAGTTGTGTCCGACTCTTTGCAACCCCATGAATCGCAGCACGCCAGGCCTCCCTGTCCATCACCAACTCCCGGAGTTCACTCAGATTCATGTCCATCGAGTCAGTGATGCCATCCAGCCATCTCATCCTCTGTCGTCCCCTTCTCCTCCTGCCCCCAATCCCTCCCAGCATTAGAGTCTTCTCCAGTGAGTCAACTCTTCGCATGAGGTGGCCAGAGTACTGGAGTTTCAGCTTCAGCATCATTCCTTCCAAAGAAATCCCAGGGCTGATCTCCTTCAGAATGGACTGTTTGGATCTCCCTGAAGTCCAAGGGACTCTCAAGAGTCTTCTCCAACACCACAGTTCAAAAGCATCAATTCTTTGGGACTCAGCTTTCTTCACAGTCCAACTCTCACATCCATGCCCACTGGAAAAACCATAGCCTTGACTAGACGGATGTTAGTCGGCAAAGTAATGTCTCTGCTTTTGAATATGCTATCTAGGTTGGTCATAACTTTTCTTCCAAGGGGCAAGCGTCTTTTAATTTCATGGCTGCAGTCACCATCTGCAGTGATTTTGGAGCCCCCAAAAATAAAGTCTGACACTGTTTCCACTGTTTCCCCAGCTATTTCCCATGAAGTGATGGGACCGTATGCCATGATCTTCGCTTTCTGAATGTTGAGCTTTAAGCCAACTCTTTCATTCTCCTCTTTCACTTTCATCAAGAGGCTTTTTAGTTCTTCTTCACTTTCTGCCATAAGGGTGGTGTCATCTGCATATCTGAGGTTATTGATATTTCTCCCAGCAATCTTGATTCCAGCTTGTGTTTCTTCTAGTCCAGCGTTTCTCATGATGTACTCTGCATATAAGTTAAATAAGCAGGGTGACAATATACAGCCTTGACGTACTCCTTTTCCTATTTGGAACCAGTTGGTTGTTCCATGTCCAATTCTAACTGTTGCTTCCTGACCTGCATATAGGTTTCTCAAGAGGCAGGTCAGGTGGTCTGGTATTCCCATCTCTTTCAGAATTTTCCACAGTTGATTGTGATCCACACAGTCAAAGGCTTTGGCATAGTCAATAAAGAAGAAATAGATGTTTCTCTGGAACTCTCTTGCTTTTTTGATGATCCAGCGGATGTTGGCAATTTGATCTCTGGTTCCTCTGTCTTTTCTAAAACCAGCTTGAACATCAGGAAGTTCACGGTTCATGTATTGCTGGAGCCTGGCTTGGAGAATTTTGAGCATTACTTTACTAGCGTGTGAGATGAGTGCAATTGTGCGGTAGTATGAGCATTCTTTGGCATTGCCTTTCTTTGGAATTGGAATGAAAACTGACCTTTTCCAGTCCTGTGGCCACTGGTGAGTTTTCTAAATTTGCTGGCATATTGGAATTGATAATTCATTTAAATTACAATACAAGGTGATATATGCAACATTCAAATGTTCTATTTATATGTTACAGATTTTTATCCAGACAACCAAGGTACAATTGTCACAAGTTAAAATAACTTTCCATAAAGGTCAATTGAGACCTGGATTTGCTTGACCTGATAATGAGCAAGTAAGACTTTTTTCCTTAGATGATATACCAAAATACCATAATAACCTCTAAGTTTTCTCCAGGGCAATGACCACAAGGTTTGGGGTCAAGAAAGTTTTATTTGTTGACTCTGTGGAAGCAAAGTCAAGGACACTGGTTCACAGCTGCTTTAAGAGAAATAATGATGATGATGTAGCATTTGTTTGGGAGCCTGGAAGGTGTGGTTATTATAACACTTAATTACATACTAGCACAGTCATTCTCTGTTCTGACTCAAAATTACAATTTTGGGGGCTTGAAAAAAGGTACCACAGAAGTTGATAATCACTAAAACTTTCATGATCCCATTATCATTCTTTGCCGGAAAGACAGCCCAGATCTAATTTATTCAGAGCTTTGAAGATAAGATTCAGTATCTTGAATCAAGTTCAGCTGTATATCAGGAATAACTGAAAAAGTTAATGTTTGTCATAATTCTTAGATTTTCCTTTCCAGAGAGAAAGCCCTGGGGGAAATAGAAGCTTTCTTAGACATTTTCCCTCTAATGAAACAAGGTATAACACGTACCTAGATTGGATTTTATGTCCATGTTTGCACTTACCTTATTTTGCCATGTAAAGTACAATTTCTTTAATCACATGTGATGGTTTGTAAAATGATGCTTTGGATGGGCTTTTTTCTTCATTTCATGTGGTTTTCAAAAGGCTTTGGAATCAGTCTTCTTGTCAGAACCATTTATGCTGTCTTTTGAGATCACCTTGGTGTCAGGATTCCTTCAATCCTGGTATTCATGACAAACTTATTACATGCACCAAAATGTAAAATATTTATGTGTAGACAACACCGTGCCTCTAATTATTGCGAACGAGGCTCCTTGTCTCTTTTATGGTATCTCCTTAGAGAGCAAGTGTGTGAAGAGTTGTGATCATCTTTTTTCTTTTTCTCTTTTAATCAGTTCCTTTAAAACCTCTGTAAAAACTCTCTTCGCACCAGCTACCCAATGGTAGACCAATGTGGGTCTCTCACATTGCAGGCAGATTCTTTATCATCTGAGCCCCCGGGGAAGCATACCCAACAGTATATGCCACTAACTGTTCCCTGTTGTCTCTGCCTCACTGACTTGCCTTGCTAACGCTGCTTGGCCTCATCTCTGAACTTGGAGGACTCCTGTGACCCACAGGTTGTATCTTGGCCTCGTGGGGGCCCACATCTGGAGGAATCCCAGCATCTCAGTGATGTACAGCCCAGGCTGCCTTTTCTCTATCCATGGTGACTAATACTTTCTTCTTTGCCGCTGCTGTATTCAATGGACTAAAAGGACACAAGCAAGTTTTAATTCAATACTGTTCTCTTTGCCAAAGTTCTCCCAGGATTCCAGCTAACACTAACCCTAAACAAAACAAAAGGCCAGAATGGAAGTACAAGTCACATGTTTAGGCTTACTATTAAATGTCATAAATGATTTCTTCACCCTTGGGCATGTAAGTCTGTCTGTATTTCTTTTTGGTGTCATTCTATAATTTATCACCCTGCAAAATAAGAAATCTAAGAGAAACAGAAAGTCATAGAAATGAACTCATATGAGGAGTATGCTAAACAGACTTTATTAGCTCACAATATAGACTCCAGACCATTCACACTGCAGTTCAAGCTAAAATTTCAGTGGGAGGATTCTGTTTTTAAAAGTCCACTTGTTGTTCATAAGACTGTTACTATAGGCAATAGATAATTAAACTCACTAAATATGTCTTTTATTAATTTTTTTTGTTAGAGAGTAACTCTGTCCTGTAACAGTTGATGTTCTAATGACTATTTACTCCTCGTGCTGTGCTGTGCTTAGTCGCTCAGTCGTGTCTGACTCTGCAACCGCATGGACTGTGTAGCCTGCCAGGCTCCTCTGTCCATGGGGATTCTCCAGGCAAGAATACTGAAGTGGATTGCCATGCCCTCCTCCAGGGGATCTTTCCAGGCCAGGGATGGAACCCAGGTCTCCTGCAGGGTATTCTTTACAGTCTGAGCCACAGGGAAGCCCATTTATTCCTTAAATCTAATCATATACTCAGTGCTGTGGCTTGAACCCAGGAGGAATGGTGTCTATGGAACATGATGAGCACTTTGACACAGTGAAGACTTAGAATGGAGACCGCCAGAACCTCCATCTTTGGCAGCATCTCACCCGATTGTCTTCCACAGGACTGATTTCTATGTATCAGCCTGGAAGGAAGATGCATCAGCCTCAACAGGGTAGCATCTACTATCCCTCTTTCTTTCCCATTGCATGAGTGCATGCCTGCTAAGTCACTTCAGTCATGCCCAACTCTTTGCGACCCCATGGACTGTAGCCCACCAGGCTCCTCTGTCCATGGGATTCTTCAGGCAAGAATATTAGAGTGGGTTGCCATGCCCTCCTCCGGGGGATCTTCCCAACCCAGAGATCGAACCCAAGTCTCTCATGTCTCTTGCATTGGCAGGCAGGTTCTTTACCACCTGGAAAGACCTGGGAGCCAACAATTTCTTCTAGAACTTTAGAAACAATGAAATCAGCCAGCTCAGAGTTTAAACTAATGGGAGAATAGCATCAAATTTGATTGAACAACAAGAATACAAATTATCTAGAAAAATGGGCAACGGCAAGGAGGATACTTATGTTAAATTGCTAGTCTTCAGTTCCTAAGTCCTCTTTGCATCTCCTACCTGTGATACATTCATAGGTGGTGTTGCTTGAATTAGCTATGCTTTGAGTTTTCCCTGAAAATGAAACATTTGGTGTTCTTTTTCTTTCTGCCATGTAGAAAATTTAGAAATGTCCACTTGTTGAAAATAAAATCAGGTTATCCATTTTGTCATTAAAAATCTAAATGGAACCAAGATTGCTACTTTAAGACAAAGTATTTGTTGCAATAGTTACATGAATACTGAATAGGTGTATTTAACATGAAACTCCTAGAGAAATAAAAAGTCTGCCAGAAACTTGCCCAAATCATGCTTCAGAACAGCAATTAGGGCTCAGAGAAAAATGGTCATATGAACTGCCACTCAGTGACTCGTCAGGGACCCCCTTCTTGGTAGCCTGGCTCATCCCCACTGAGTGTGCCAGGGAGCATTGAGCACTAGTATCTACTTATCTGGGAAATGCAGCAGACCTTTGGTTCCAGTGCACAAAGTGGGAAATATGCATTTCAAAAAGCTCTGTTTCCAGCTGCAGATTTATGTGACAGATGAGTTAGGGCAAGAAACATTGTTCTGCTTACTCATGTATCCCCAAGAACCTAGGTCAGTGCCTGAAACACAGAAGATCCTCAATGAGGGAATGAATGACTCATGCCACATAGAACAGATAGGCTGCTACCACCGAAAGGAGGGCTCTCAAAGCCGTAGGAGCCCATCCCAGGAAAGGAGGATTTCCTGGAGCCCTAATTTACCATTTCCAGCTTTCCTGGGTTGTTTCTGCCCTGTCTTTCTCTTTCCACAGAAGACACAATGGAATCTGGGGGGGCCATAGATCTAGAAGTAGAAATTTTGTTCATAGGGCATGTGTATAATTGCTATGTTGCACTGCAATCATTTACTTTGTCTTCTCCAGGGCCAACCTATGCATTAGGCACCACCTCCCTGTCCCAGAGAATTCTGAGGTTAGAGAAAATATTTAAATACATAATATGCTTAAAATTTCATCTTCATATTAACACAGCTATAAAATACCACTTTTAATCTTTTTCATGAAGGAAGGGGCCCAGGAAATTGAGAGTGCCCAGGGTGCATAATATATATCGGAGAAGGCAATGGCACCCCACTCCAGTACTCTTGCCTGGAAAATCCCATGGATGGAGGAGCCTGGTGGGCTGCAGTCCATGCGGTCGCGAAGAGTCGGACACAACTGAGCGACTTCACTTTCACGTTTCACTTTCATGCATTGGAGAAGGAAATGGCAATCCACTCCAATGTTCTTGCCTGGAGAATCCCAGGGGCGGCGTAGCCTGGTGGGCTGCCGTCTATGGGGTCACACAGAGTCGACATGACTGAAGCGACTTAGCAGCAGTAGCAGCAGCAGGGTGCATAAAAGTCACACAGCAGACCCATCTCCATGAGCTTACATTTTCCTGTCTTTGTAAATTCACAACCTAGCCCAAGACATGGGAAATGTTTGGTTGCTTAACATATGTTTGAGGAATAACTAAAATGAATGACTATGCATTCTTAATGGAAGTCAGACAGGAAAAACATCTGGCTATCAATATGATTTATTTATTTTAAAATTAGAATAGTTATTTAATTTATTTATTTATTGCCACATGGTACAACATGCAGGATCTTAGTTCCCTAGCCAGGGACTGAACCTGTGACCCCTGCAGTAGAAGTGTGGAATCTTAGTCACTGGACCACCAGGGAAGTCCCCACCAATATGAATTAAATACAGTAAGAGGAACCAGAGAAGAAAGGGCTGATGAAAGAAGAGAAAGTCTATTTTTTTTTAAAGGAATGGGTTGGCAATAGTACCTGAGAGGCTTGGGAAGTAGGAGGCTGAAGCCAGGGAGGTGTGGAGGGGTAGCCTGGGAGCTTCTGTAACACGTAGGTGCTGAGTCCATATTTGGCAGGTGATGTATTTTTCTGGCAGGCTAATGAGTCAGGGAATCTGAGTGCTAGAAGTGCTTTTAGGAGCTGTTCTAGTCCAGCTCCTCATTTTACAGTTGAGAAGAGTAAAGCCAATTAAACTACTGGGAAGTTAGAACCTGATTCTCAGGCCCTTTCTACTGCTCTTCCAACTCTTCCAAATGGTCAGAATTGTATTTACAAGGCAGGGTGGTGAAATGAACAGACACGTCATTCATGTGTTTATTTTGTGTGTGAATAGTACACATAGTGTGAGCAATTTCACATGGAGCAGAAGAGAGTCATTTTCAGACATCTTAATAGATCTGTAAGATTACTTTCAGGTCACAGAATGGGATATTGTCATTTCTTATTTCTCTCAATTCTACTGCAGCTCTGACCTGAAATCATTAATACTTGCCCAACCACCTCCCAAGTAAGAAGCCTGACCCTACTCATGTTGCTAAATCGGTCAGAAGACTGAAAGTACAAATGGCCAAACCTGTTGAAAGTGAAACCCAAACCTAGGAGCTTTTCTGAGCACAAGGGCAGAAGGACATAAGAGGGGAAGGTGAGATTGTTAAGTAGAGAGACTCTCCCATTATTAATCAGCTGAGGAACAATTTGTAGGTCACTGAAACTGTTCTCCCTTCGAACCAGAGTCAGTGGGGCTGATTCCACTCTGCCTTGAAAAAACTGGCTCTGCACAGTCCCTAATAGGCTTTCTGCTATTAACAGATAAGAACTGGTACACTGCGTCTGAACGTCTGACCCATTCCTGAGTCACTTGACAAATACACCAGGAAGATTTTCTGCTTGCATCACAGAATAAAATGTGGAGATCCAGGGATTTATTACACTTAGGCCCTGTCCTCAAGGAGTGTCCGGTCTAGTTGAAGGGCACCCCAGGGAAGGGAGAAGAGCTGGCAGGATGGTGTTTGGCTCATGATGGCAGTGAGCAGGGCCACTTGGCTTCATTCTGCCTCTGGGACATTCTTTTATGACTGAATGCTTGGGAGGTTCTAGAACTAAATCAGTTTCCCACATGTAAGTCAGAACTGAGAAAGCTGAAGTGAAAGGGAATAAAAGTAGGAAGAGGTAGAAGCAAGGTGGTGGTAGGCGCAGAGGGGTGGTGGGTGGGGGTGCAATCTCAGAATTTCTCAAGGACATTCCAGTTCAGTGGAACCCACGAGAGGAACTAAATTTTATTCTTTGAAATCTGATATAATCTTCATTTGGAATTTCCCAGATGAGAGAACTGCCTGATCGGTACATTTAGCATCCTCCCAGAATCAACCTACATGTGGGTTATACCGCCGAATAGGAAAGGGGAAAGCTTCCACTCTCCATAGATTGTTACCCGCATGTATAGATGAGGTAGGCATAAGCCTTTGTTATTATCTATAGCTTGGAGACCTTTTCATGCTTCAGTAAACTAGCAACTTACTCCAGGTTCTTGGAAGGCAGATCCATTTCTGTTCTTTAAACTCCTAGACCCTTAGTCATAGTTGGTCTTATGATACTGTCCCCTTTTATGCTTTATCTTCTCACCTGGATTATAGCAGGGCAATGCCATGATTTAAATGTCTTACAATTCTTATGAGCATCTAGATCCTCATAGGAGCTCAATAAACACTAATTAAATGTGTGATTGCATACCTGACTACAAGAGTGAATGAAAGAATAAATGATCTTGGTCAGCTAAGACTACATGCATGGCCATTCAGTGAGCCCCATCAGAGGTTACTGCAGCAGTACAGAAGATACTTATTCCTGAATCTTACAGAGGACGCAATTCACTGGTCACTCATTAAACATCCTCCAAAGAACCATAGAAGTGGATGAGTGGTCAGAAAGAGCGGGCTCTATTTAAAGTGCCGTGAGAAGATCCTCCTTCTCTAACTAACAGATGTTAGATTGTAAAAAAAAATTGTTCTCAAGGAAATCTCAAAATGGGATGTGCTGGGTTCTATGGGTCCAGTGCAGAAAAGAGAAAGAGAAATCACCATAACTCGCCTCCAGGCAGGAGAACCTTTCAGAAAGAACCTGGTGAGAGATGTGTAAGTAGTAGCTCCCCTGAGAGCTAATCGTTTTCACCAACCAAAATATAGAATTAATACTATATGCCAAGGTTCTGCAAATTCCCCTTGCTCTGTTCCCGTGACTGCCAGTTGCTGTATCTCAACGGCTTTCTGCCTCCTCTGTCTTTATTCCTCAACTTCCTTGCACCCAACCTACCAAATTTATGCCAGCTTTGATCTTTTTTCTCTCAAGAACACTTCAAAATGGAATGTACTCAATTTCTGGTCTAGTACATACTTGTGTTTAAAAGCCGGCTATGGTGGGGCAAAAATATAACCACAGGGAGGTAGCCTACCCAGAGAAGTCACAGAAGAACCAAGCTATTTACACGTCAGCCTCTGGTCTCTGAGTTTTCCCATACTCTGGATTTGAGATAAAAGTAACAGAATGGGAAACATTTTGCCTAACATAAGTAGCAATGCGATTTTTCCTGTGGGAGCCAAACCAGAACATATCCAACTAGGCCTGGCATGAAGAACACTCTAAGAATAAACAGGAGCTCCGTTCAGTTCAATTAATATTATTGCACCTGCTAAGTTGCATACTCTGCACTGGGCACTAGAACTACAACGATAAATGGAATATAGTCTTTGATTTTGACAAGCTTGCAACATAGTAGGGGATTCAGACGCTTCAGCATCTGATCCCTGCACTACATGTTAAGGGCAGTGAAAGGGAAGCAATGAGAAGCAGAAATATTTTATCCATTTCAGGGCAATGTAGGAGGGTAGATGGGTCTAGAGGGTTAAAAATGATTATGAAATGGACATACTAATGTTATAAAGAGAGTCATGTTGTCACAGAGCAACATAGTTCTGCATAAAAGAGGTCAATATGTATCTGCAAAACAGTTCCTTAAGTTTCGGCCTAACGGATCAAATGAGGATTCTAGGGCACAAATGAAACCAAAGAAATATGAAACTTAATTACTTTAATCATTAAAAGTTGGCAATATACTCTGTTCTTTGCTCAGACCCTGAAATTTGACCCAAACATCTATCAATTGTCTAGGGCAGCATTTATCAACCTTGGCGTGTTTTGGACTGGAGAATTCTTTGTTGTGGTGGCTATCTTGTGTATTCTGGCATGTTTAGCCTCCATTCACTAATGCCAATAGCACCTACCCCCACCCCCATCCCCCTTCCTCTCTTTTGGACAATTGGGACAAGTCAAAATGTCTCAAATTGCCAAATGTCTCTTGGGTACTGGGGACAAAATCACCTCCCATTAAGAACTGCTAGTTTAGGATGCTTAGCAGAAATGAACACAATCATGTCTATTTTTTCAAGATAACCAGTTCCCATCTAAGGCTCTGTGTAATAATCCAAACCTGGACATGTGTCATCGTCATTGTAGCTAAGCCTTTTCTTAGACAATTTCTACTTGGGGCCCAGTGATAGCTATGACAGAAGCTTCTAGTTTTTCCCACTATTTGTTTTTCTTTTTTACTCATCCTGCAAAAATAACCTCTGATTTCTGGCTAGGTATTCAGAACAAGATATTTTCTGGTCTTGCCAATGAGTTATAAGCAGAATTAACATGCACGATTTCTAGAAATGTCCTTCAAGGAAGGAAATGTGCTTTTCTTCTTTCCTTCTTTCCACTGCTTGATGGGAATGTAATTGCTGGAGTTCCAGCAGCCTATATTTGATTATGAGGTGATCTGGGAAATTGAAGCCACATGTGCTACAGAAACAGAAAAAACTGACACAATGACAGAGCCTTACAAGTCTTCTGGACAACTTCTTAAACTGTTACATCCAGACTACTGCGTAAGAGATTGTTTTTTCCAGTGTTATTATGAGCCTCTGTTACTTTCAGCTAAACCTGATATTAACCAAGGCATTGAAGTAGACATTTATTATATTTCCAAAAGTCTCTGAACCATTATCTTCCTCATACTAGGAAGCCTGCTCAGTTGTCCTACTAAGACCTTTGCAGAATATGCTATTCTCTCATCTCCTCTTCGCTTAGAGTACCCAATACAGAAAATTTGTTATTTCAATAACCCTCCCACTGCCTTTCACTCCATTTCTCTTGTTAGTTACATCAGATTCACTGGTGCTACCCAGTTCCTAAATGCTGACATCTCCTTAGACCTATCAGACACAAAAATGAAATGATAACACCTATTACTTGCAAAGGTACAAGAAAAATTATGCTTTCATAGATTTCTGTTGGAAATGTGGCATTGCTGTCTTTTTAAAAACAATTTAATAATAGCTGGTAAATTTTAAAATACATATACCCTTTCACCCAACTATCTACAAGTAAAATTAATATTAATCAAGAAATCAAGGATACATCAATTCAGTTCAGTCAGTTCAGTTGCTCAGTCGTGTCCGACTCTTTGCAACCCCACGAATCGCAGCACGCCAGGGCTCCCTGTCCATCACCATCTCCCAGAGTTCACTCAGATTCGTGTCAGTGATGCCATCTGGCCATCTCATCCTCTGTAGTCCCCTTCTCCTCCTGCCCCCAATCCCTCCCAGCATCAGTCTTTTCCAGTGAGCCAACTCTTCGCATGAGTTAGCCAAAGTACTGGAGTTGCAGCTTTAGCATCATTCCTTCCAAAGAAATCCCAGGGTGATCTCCTTCAGAATGGACTGGTTGGATCTCCTTGCAGTCCAAGGGACTCACAAGAGTCTTCTCCAACACCACAGTTCAAAAGCATCAATTCTTTGGCGCTCAGCCTTCTTCACAGTCCAACTCTCACATCCATACATGACTACTGGAAAAACCATAGCCTTGACTAGATGGAGCTTAGTCAGCAAAGTAATGTCTCTGCTTTTGGTATTTACTGCATTTCTTCTCACAGTTGCAAAAAAGGAAATTGCTCACAAAAGACAATTAATTTGAGATTGATCAACATACAGTTGCTATTTACAGGATGAAACTGCCTAGGAAACTAGTGGGAAAAGAAAATATTTTGAGGAATGAGTACTGGAGCACTGCAACATGAGGGGGTTAGGAAGATGAAGAGGATACAGTCAACAACAACGAGAAGTGTGGCCAGTGAGGCAGATGGAGAACAAGGAGAGTAGTTTTCCACTAACGAAGAGGAGAAAGATTCAGGAAGGGTGGAGGAATCAACTCTGTCAAACGCCACCAAGCAGTTCAGTAAGGTGAGGACCAAGAAGGAGACATTTAATGTGACAGTGTGGAAATCACTGCAGATGTGGGAAAAAATAGCTATGTTGGGGACATAGGTCAGAGTTCAAGAAAGAAAGGAAGATGAGGAAATGGAGACAATGAGTATAGATAACTCTGGATTTTTGTTGAAAAGAGGAAGCAGGAAATGGGTCTGTGGATTTATAGAAGCTACTTTGTTTTCGGATGCAAGGCAGCACAACATGATTTGTTTTTAATTATATAGCATAGAGGGAAAGTAGATGATGCAAGAGAGAGGGGGCAACTGCAGAGTCAATGTCATTGAATAGGGAACTTTATAGAGAGGTGAGCCTGAGACAGGAGCCAGAACAGGACACCCACTCTGGGCCAAGGGAAGACAGAATATAGTTGGGTACCAACACAGGTGTGATGCACATTTGGTGGTGGAAGGTAAGACTATGCTCCTTGATTACTTTGGCCAATATCCAGCCAAAACTGGAAGAACTGCTTAGCCTAAGTCAACAACCTACAGACTCTTGAGCTAAATAAATACTATGTTAAGCCACTGAACTCTGGATGAGGTGTTACATGACATTATGGTGGCAATAGATAACCAGTGCAAAGGTTGTTCCACATTAGTACATAGAGAGTTGCCTCATTTTTAAAAATGGTTACACCCAGCATTACATTGTATGTACCTTATTTTATTTTTTTCACCATTTCTCTCAACTGTTTATTTCAGTTGTTACTACAAGCAATGCTACAAGGAATATCTTCCTACATACAGCTCTGCACACATATGGATGCGTACATGAATTCCTAGAGATAGGATTTCTGGATCAAATGTATATGCAATGAAAATTCTAATAGATACTGGCATTCAATAGAGTTAATCAGTGTACATGCTTGCCAAAGATTTATGAGTTTTCACACATCTTCATGCTTTTATTTTTTAACCAATAGAGAAAGTTAAAAAATGTAAATTCCCATGGATGGTATTTTCATCCCTCTTCCTGTGCAGTCCTAGAATGAACCCACCATCCCTATTGGTTCCCATTTACTCTGAATAGTCCCGATTTCATAATCATCAGCCCTGCCTCAAAAGGTACAGTAGCCTCCTAGCCTCACACAGTTTCCTAGTGGTTCTGTTTGGTCAATGCTCCCCTTTTATTGATAGCCTATCCAGTAAATTTTCATAAGTTATGAGTAATCTAACAGAAGAAAACTTGGGGAAATATACCACAGATTTAGAGAGAAATGAATTATGTTCAAGATTGTTCAGTACAAATGAAAATGTTGGAAGATGGTTGGAAAAAGCTAGAAGGGAATAAGGAAATTAAAACAGAGATGATGATGGAACAAATAAAATTTTCTTCAAGTCACTTCAACTTCTACTATATTTTCTAACTTTGACTTCTCAAGGGATTTGTATGTTAAATGCAATTTACGTTACTTAGGCATGGACAGTGTAATGAACTTGTGATCAGCTGCCCCAGCAGGGTCCCCACTCTCACAGATCTAAAGAACAGTTGTCCAGATGGAGAGTCATACCAGTAAAAAGATAATAAAATGCACATGTGGAATATATATGAATAATGGGGGAATACTAAGATAACGGGGGAAATATTAACCAATACAAAAGGGACAATAAGTGCATACATTGAGAAAATATATCTCAGCTGTAGAATTTGGGCTCTTTTATATCTTTCCAATCCCCAAACTACTACATCAAACATATATTTGGAACTTTTATATTATTATTCAATGTGCTATATAATTTAAAGTAATGAAACAAGGCAGGGAAAGTTCATTTATGGAGAAGTGTAAGTAATTCGACCCTAACCCAAGGCTCAAATCATCATGTTAGAAGCATTTCTAATTTTGCCATAGATTCTCAGCTTTGTTACTTTGTACTCAAAGGGCAATCAGCTCAGAGAGTGGTTTCTGATATTTAAGCATTTTTCTTTTGTACATCTAACCAGATTGCATTTGGAGTACTAACCCTCTCTGCCATCAACAGGTCTTTGGAGAAATGCATGTGGGCACTAGAGAGAATGGAGGTAGAGTCCCACAAAGGACAAAGCAGTGAAGCTAATACAGCCCTTTATCTTCTCCATTAAATGGTCATGCAAATAAGGGCTCAAGTGAGTCAACCTTCTTGAAACTGATATGACTTCCTATATGGGCTCAAGAAAACATAATGCGTGCAAGCTTTGAGTTGAAACCCTTAAAAAAGCAATAAATTGAAAAGATATATTTAAATTCAGCTGTTCATTGTCTTTTCAATTCTATCACTTTCCAACTTAGCATATTTTTTCTTTCTTTCACACATAATAAGCCTCAGTTATGAGAAAAAGAGACTGGCAGGAGAGACAACCCAGCCATTCAGGGTTTCTAATGGTCTCATCAGATAATCACAAAACATTGGTGCCATTGAGAGAGCACGGTCTGTAGGGAGGGAGCATGACACGGCCACAGGCTCAGTGGCTGGGCCTGGGTTGAGATTCTGCCCCAATCTTTTCTACCAAGCCACTCAAACAATTGTTTTCTTTTCCCCCAAATCGACCAATTATGTGATTGAACCGAGAAACAAGGGATTGTTTTGACATTAGGCTCTAGCCCAATACGAAACTGAAATTTGCATTTTACCATAGCTAAGTTCAATCAACTACCAAATTGAGGTTCAGTTTGAGACACAAAGCAGCAACAAATTATTTCCTAGAGTCAGTAAATCACTGCCGACTTATTTTGCAGCTTTAGGATTACACCGGACATGTAAAGATAGAGGAAGTTAGACACCTTTCTTTGAAAACCCTAAGCAGCTAGAGATCCTCTCCTGTTTTTCTTTCACCACTGCTGTTTTATTTGGTTTTGTTTGGGTTTTGATTGTGATGATACACTATCCCAGGATGAGTTGGTTCTGGCCCATTTATTTTTGTTCACAGTCAGTAGATATGTTTCCAAGAGCACCTATTTCCCTGTACACTTTGAGGTGGTCCAACCTTGTGTGACCTTTCTCCTTAACTTTTCCATTCTTGCCTCTACATCTGACAAAGGGCTTGAGTCTTTAACGACTGGCCCATGGATAGATGGGAGCAAGCATTCGCTTGGGAGATCTGAACTCATCGCAGCTTCCCTCAAGGTTGCATGCCACCACCTGCAACTTGGACTTCTGTCTGTCACAAAAGAGTCACAGGCCTGCTAAGTTACCCAAATATCTAGGAGAAGGTTGGCAAAGGAGATGGTCATTCATCATGGTAATTTGGATTGGTGGATTGATGACAATGGCATGACTAGCTGTGTCCAGGCCTGGTGGAAAGAAAAAAGTGGTGGATAGGCAATGTCCAACATGGGTGAGAAGCACACTAGGTATTTGCCTTCCCTCCCAGTTTTAAAGAATTGTTCAGGCTCAATGCACTGGTTGAATCAGTCAACCAGAACAAACCATAAACAGGTCATCTTCATAGGCTCACTGGCACTCTGCACTCACCTGAGTCTCTTCCTTTTCCCACCCTCAGGGGTCAGAGAAAATTTCTTGTCAAGGTGACTTGTATAGCCTCTGTGACCCAGCAGAGGAACCCTAAGCAAAATCCTCTGACGAGAAGTCTGTAATGAAGTGACCAAGTCAGAGTGGCCGGGGAACCAGAGTCCAGCTTCAGGCTTCCTCCTCACTCCCATTAGCTGTCCCCATGTCACACTGAACACCTTGGAGGCAGTGAGGCTGGGGTGATGAAAAATGGAAGCCTGACCCCTGCTCCCTGGAGCTGGTCATCCACTGACTCTGTCGCCTGTACTTGCTCCCAGTGAGCTGCCAATCTTGGAAAACCTTTCGCCCAGCTTGGACCGGTTTTCATCCTGCTTTACGGGTGCTGTCCATTCTTTCAGATGCTAAGTGTTAGTTGCTCAGTCGCGTATGACTCTTGGCAACCCCACGGACTGCAGCCAACCAGTCTCCTCTGTCCATGGAATTCTCCAGGCAGGAATACTGGGGTGGGTTTCCCATCCCCTTCTCCAGGTTCAGATGCGATGCCCCTTCCAAATAAGGAGGTTCAAAAAAAGTGAGTTCATGCTGTGTGTCTATCCAGGTGTTGCTTGTTAATGACAGTGTTTTGCTTTTCTGAGATAAGGGCTGGGGTCACAAGAGATCTTATGTCTGTGGGTTTTCTCCCTTTTAGTTTTTTTTCCTGAGAAAATGTTGGATTCATTTTGGTTTTCAGTTTTAGTTCACAGTTCTCATTTTCCTTCTCAATCTCTCCTCAAGCCCTACCTATCTCATTCTTACTATCACTTTCTCTTTCTCTTTCATTCTTGGCCATCCCCTGTTAAAAAAGCATCTTTTCCGGTAATGAGCCCTGTAAGTAGCACCACAACAAACACACACATCCTTACTGTGGATTTCATATTCTTTCTTGCTGTGAGTCTGAAGAGCTGGGGAGTGACTCTTTCCCCAGTGGAGTGGGCATGGTGGCAAGCGTGTAACCAGAGGACCTGGATTCTCCCACATATTAGGTGCGATTAGGGGCAAGTCAGCCTCTCTATTTCTTCATTGATTTTAAAAAAAAGATAATTTTTCTTGTCTGCCTCACAGAATTTTTACAGATAAACACTCGTGAAATCTCTTTGTAAAGTATAAACTGCTATGCAAATATTATTTTATTATTGTTATCCTTCTGCACATCTGGTCACCCTGCTGTAAGGTGCTAATTACATCACAGGAGGATCTGATTTTCCTCTGTGGCACCTGACCAAAGAATGGCAGCTTCTCGGCAATGCCCATCTTGAGCAATTCTCGCTTATCTGGAATCCTCTCCATCATTCCCAAGAATGCTATGATTCCCTGACATTAACCATAGTAAAGCCAAACTCAAGAGGGAGAGCTACTTGGGTACCTTGAAAAGTCAAGGAAATACCACAGCCATCATCAGGATGCTTGCCACATTACTCAGAGACTTTTATCTTTGCCTTCAATAAACTTCCTTAGATGCAGATCAGAAATCAGATCTCTTCCAAGCCACTATAGGTAAAGCTGTATGGCAAAAATGTGTTTCCAGTGTAAGGATTTCTGTTCTGACAACCTTGCATTTGATCTCAACCCCAACTACATCTGTTTCCCTGTTGGATATTAAAGACAATTGCTGCTCTAGTTTAATAAAACGGCAATTTGCATCTCATCTGGGCTAGACTGCTTGAGAGCATTTCCCTTAAAATCTCCTACATGCTTTTATTTTAAAAATTATTTTCATTGAAAAGGTGATAATGATTTTTGGAAATGACACCTAACTAAAATCTCGAATATCATATAATGTAAGCAGTCCATATTTTCAATATAATTCCTCACCAACTGTAGAAAATTTGATTTCTGAAAATCTCCAAGGTGGAAGAATTTATATTTGAAAAATGAAAGGTCATGCAGAAAGAAAACAAAAACAGGATCATAGAGCTAGGATTCACTGTAAACCTTCAGTTTCTTACAAATACCCTTCTATCAGTTTCAATGAAGCAATCGCAGTAGCACGCTCTGTAAAGACAATCAATGAGATGATGTTTTTACCATTTGAAACTCGTGATGGTGTGTAGAGTACTTGTTTTGCCTCTCTCTCCAAAAAAGATATGGCAGGCAGGGACAAAAGTTCTCCTGGGCTGGAGGACGGTGAGCATTTCCCATAGACTTGGCTGTGGGAGGTGGGGATGAGATGGAAGGCAGGCTGGCTGCCTTCTGCCTCCTGCCAGTCTGCATGAAACCAGAGAGCAAATATAAAAACGATGCCCTGAAGCACTAAAGGGGAACCAGGGGAGTATGTCCCAAATAGATCAATCAATGTCAAGGGAATATGGGGTGAGGTACAGGACAAATTACCAAAGCTGAGACTTAGAGTCTAACAAATTGCTGAGGAAGGAGATAAAGAAGCAAAAATAGCAACAGCTCAGAGCAGAGAAGTCAGAGACAAGGCATTAACTCCATTAAAAAAAAAAAAGGCATCTTTTCTTGTAATGAGCCCTGTAAGTAGCATCACAACAAACTTACACATCCTTGCTGTGGATTTCAAGTTCTCTTTTGCTGTGAGTCTGAAGAGCTGGGTAGCAATTCTTTTTCCCCATTGGAGTGAGGCATGCTGGCAAGTGTGTAACCAGAGGACCTGGATTCTCCCATGTATAAGGTCTGATTAGGGGCAAGTCAATTTATTTCTTTATCTATTAAAGAAAAAAGATAATTCTTCTTGTCTACTTCACAGAATTTTTACAGATAAACACTTGTGAAATCTCTTTGTAAAGTGTAAACTGCTATGCAAATATTATTTTATTTTTGTTATCCTTTTGCACATCTATTCACCCCATTGTAAGGTGTTTATATTTTAGTTTATTAGTTTGTTCATTCCAGATACATTATCGTGTGGACAAGCCAGGTCCATCTAAAAAATGCAAGAAAGAATAAGGAGTAGTGCATTATTATGATCCTAATTATTCCCAGTAAGCAGAACTCACAATTTAGCTATATAAGAAATACAATTTTTCCAGTTACCAAAAAATATATGGAAATTTTGCATAAGAACTTGGGATCAGGAATAATTACTATAATAGTTTCAAAAGATCTGTTTTCATAAGTTGAATTTCCTTCATGCTTCATTTTAGATGTCCTCTAATCTGATAAAAAGCAAAATGGTTCAAAGGATCTATTATTTCAAAGAAACTGAAATTTAGACTTGGTTTTTAAACCTCCCATAAGGCTGTTCTGCATCTGAAGAAAAAGCTATTTTCACCAGCTTTTGTGATTTTTATTTCAATCATTATATGAATGATCAAAATTCCTTCTGATCTAAATATCACCATTTGAAGAGACTCAGCTTCTGTGTTGTACTTCTACATGCCTTTGATCCGAATCCCATGAGATCTAGAACCATGTTCTTGAGTTGCCTAATTGCTCTAACCGTTTACATTCTCTGCCTTTGTAGTATTAGACAAATGTGTCTAACACTAGCAAGTGTGTTAATTTCCCATGGTTGCTGTAACAAATCACCACCATCATAATGGCTTAAAACAACTTTATTATCTTACAGTTCTAAGGATCAGAAGTCCAATATAAGTTTGGTTGTGGTTTAGTCACCAAGTCATGTCTGACTCTTACGACGCCATGGACTGTAGCCCACCAGGCTTCTCTGTCCATGGGATTTTAAAGTCAAGAATACTGGAGTGGGTTGCCATTTCCTTCTCCAGGGTATCTCCCCAACCCAGAAATCAAATCTGGGTGTCCTGAACTGCAGTCAGTTTCTTTACATACTGAGCTACCAGGGAATTTCTGAAATGATTATGGTGGTGGTGGTTTAGTTGCTAAGTCGTGTCCGACTCTTGCAACCCCATGGACTGTAGTCTGCCAGGCTCCTCTGTCCGTGGGATTATCCAGGCAAGAATAAATACTGAAATGATTTGCCATTTCCATCGCCAAGGGATCTTCCTGACCCAGAGATTGAAACCAGGTCTCCTGCATTGCAGGGACATTCTTTACCAACAGAGCTATGAGAGAAGCCGAGTATAAGTCTAACTGGACTAAAGTCAAAATGTCCATGGGGCTGTGTGCTTTTCCTGGAAGCTCTAGGGGTAAATCGGTTTCCCTGCTTTTTCCAGTTTTCATAGGTCACCTGCATCCCTTGGCTCATGGCCTCTCTCCACCTTCAGAGCCAGGGACGGCAGGTCAGATCCTCACTCCCTCACTAGCATCGCTCTAAGACTAACTCTTTGCCTTCATCTTTCACATTTAAAAATCCCTGTAATTATGTGGGTCCGTCTAGACAAGCCAGGATAATCTCCCTATTTTAAGGTCAGCTGATGAGCAACTTTAACTCCATCTGCAACACTGATTCCCCTTTACTATGTAAAATAACATATTCACAGGCTCCAGGAATTAGGATGTAAACATCTTTGGGGAGGGAGCATTATTCTGCCATCTATGTGAGCAGATAGTCACTGGGATCTTTTTCCAGGTGCATAATCTAATAAAGTTATTCACAGAGATTGTGTATTGGGGTAGTTCTAAGAACTTTACTAATAGAGGAATTAGAAAAATTCTTTTTCATATTATTATAATTATGGTGACTATGAAGAGAAACCAGAATTGGTTAAAATGGTAAAAGAGAAAAAAATGGGGTCATTATTGCATTGTCCACATGTTAGAATGATACCTATGGAGCCCTTTGACCTCCTGCAAAGCTATGAATCCAGCTGCAAAAGATGTAGGACTTAGACTTTCCTGTGTTCAGAGCCAAAGAAGCTTAGGTCCTAGGAGGGCGTGACTCTTGAGGAAGGAGGGACACCCTACACGGTGTTTCTGACAGTGGGTCAAACGGCCCTCCAGTGATCTATGTCTCTTTGTGCATCCTTGAATCAGCTGCTGCTCTGTAGATAACATCAGGTCTTTCAGGCATTCTGCACTTTCAACCATCTTATGAACAAAACTAACGCTTCATGCTGCTCACTTATTATATGGGTTGGTCCAAAAGTCCGTCCAGTTTTCCACACCACCTTATGGAAAAAACTGGACGAACTTTCGGGCCAACTCAGTAACTCCTTTACAGAAATATCTTTCCATTCTCACTCTCCTGCTATTATAATCATACAGCATTTCTTTAATGAACAGCCTGTCTCAGCAAGTTGTGATGCAGCTATGTTCATATCTGTCACTTGATAAAACCAAACTTCCTGCTAGTCCTCATCTGTCCTAATCTCTGCTTACTCCCAAAGTTTATTTCACTGTGTTTCTTAGCAGTATATTTAGTTTACTTATCAACAAATTTGAAGCTGGAGAAATTAGTTGTCAAAGAGTCTTCTTGGACTTACCAAAACAGCTCCCTAACAATTCAGAATAAAGGAGTTTCTTAATGGAGTGCCTCTAGATTTCTGCTACCAAAGTTTTCAATATTTCATATAAAGACTCAATAAGCAAAATGTCCAGTTTTAGAGTATGCCTCCCTCAGAAACCTTCTGGTTTCTCTTCATAGTCACCATAATTATAATAATATGAAAAAGAATTTTTCTATTTCCTCTATTAGTAAAGTTCTTAGAACTACCCCAATACACAATCTCTGTGACTAACTTTATTAGATTATGCACCTGGAAAAAGATCCCAGTGACCATCTGCTCACATAGGGAGTATGCCTCACAGACTCTGTCTGCATTATTCATCTCAAGTTGCCATAACAAAATGCCATGGTCTGTGTGGCTTAAATGACAGACACTGTTCTCCTCTCAGTTATGAAGACTGGAAATCCAAGATCTAGGTGCAGCATGGTCAGTTTCTGTGAAAGCTCTCTTCCTGATCTGTGAATGGCTGTGTTCTAATGTGTCAGAGAAAGAGTACAAGAGCAACAGAGAAAGAGAAAGTGCAAGTTTCCTGGTGTATCTTCATTTAAGAGTGCTAATGCCAACTCTGGGCTTTCCTGGTGGCTCAGTGGTAAAGAATCTGCCTGCAGTGTAGGAGATCCCTGGGTTCACCCCCTGGGTGGGGAAGATCCCCTGCAGAAGGAAATTGCGACCCACTTCAGTACTCTTGCCTGGGTAGTCCCATGGACAGAGGAGCCTGGCAAGCTACAGTCCATGAGATTGCAAACAGTTGGACAGAACAGGGTGACTAGGCATATGCACACACCATCCCGTCCTTATGGCCTCACCCTCATGAACTCAGCTAAACCTGATTGTCTCCAGTTTCCAAATACCATCACACTGGAGCTGAGGGCTTCAACATAAATGAATTTTGGGAGGACACAATTCAGTCTGTGTCATTATCCGAAGAGCAGATTGGGTAAATTCTAATGATTACAATAGAGTTTCCTATAGGCTTTCTATATCAAACCAAGAACAGTATGTGGCAAACAGTAGTTGTTAAATAAACACTTGTTTAATAAATTAAAAAATAAAAATGACTATCTTTACCACTAGACCTGTCCTTCCAATGCCATAATATCACATAGGAATCAATATGCTTTTATTAGGCAAACAAATAAATTAATGAATTAATACTGTGCGTGTGTGAATGTGTGTGTGTGTGTGTGTGTGTGTGTGTGTATTAGTTGCTCAGTTGTGTCTGACTGTTTGCGACCCCATGGACTGTACCGCTCCAGGCTCCTCTATCCATGAAATTCTCTAGGCAAGAATACTAGAGTGGGTTGCCATTTTCTGCTCTGGAATTAATACTTAGTACCCACATAATCTAACATTGAAGATAGCTGGATGTATCTCACCCCTTGCCACCAAAATTCTTCCTGCTTAATGTTTGTTCACTGGGTTCCTATTTCCTCTGTGGAGTCTTCAGTGGTTACTTGCCCTTGCAAGAAAAGATGAGTGGGATGAGGTTTGAATGAGCTGTGCTCTTATCCCAAAGCAGCCATTTCATATTTGGGTGAGACTAGAAGAATGACTGGATCGCTTTGATAAACTTAATCTCTCTAGGGATACAAATATTTTCCAAGGAAATCAATGAAGAGTTGATGATTTAAACAAAATTCTATTTCACCGGCATGGAATAGTTTTCCAATAAATCTTTACTTTCTTCTGATAGTGGACAATTTTCATTTTCTACATATTCTGTTTCTTTTTTTTTTAATTTTTTTTAAATTTAATTTTAAAATCTTTAATTCTTACATGTGTTCCCAAACATGAACCCCCCTCCCACCTCCCTCCCCATAACATCTCTGTGGGTCATCCCCATGCACCAGCCCCAAGCATGCTGTATCCTGCGTCAGACATAGACTGGCGATTCAATTCTTACATGATAGTATACATGATAGAATGCCATTCTCCCAAATCATCCCACCCTCTCCCTCTCCCTCTGAGTCCAAAAGTCCGTTATACACAGCTGTGTCTTTTTTCCTGTCTTGCATACAGGGTCGTCATTGCCATCTTTCTAAATTCCGTATATATGTGTTAGTATACTGTATTGGTGTTTTTCTTTCTGGCTTACTTCACTCTGTATAATCGGCTCCAGTTTCATCCATCTCATCAGAACTGATTCAAATGAATTCTTTTTAACGGCTGAGTAACACTCCATTGTGTACATGTACCAAAGCTTTCTTATCCATTCATCTGCTGATGGACGTCTAGGTTGTTTCCATGTCCTGGCTGTTATAAACAGTGCTGCGATGAACATTGGGGTACATGTGTCTCTTTCAATTCTGGTTTCCTTGGTGTGTATGCCCAGCAGTGGGATTGCTGGGTCACAAGGTAGTTCTATTTGCACTTTTTTAAGGAATCTCCACACTGTTCTCCATAGTGGCTGTACTAGTTTGCATTCCCACCAACAGTGTAGGAGGGTTCCCTTTTCTCCACACCCTCTCCAGCATTTATTGCTTGCAGATTTTTGGATCGCAGCCATTCTGACTGGTGTGAAGTGGTACCTCATTGTGGTTTTGATTTGCATTTCTCTGATAATGAGTGATGTTGAGCATCTTCTCATGTGTTTGTTAGCCATCCGTATGTCTTCTTTGGAGAAATGTCTATTTAGTTCTTTGGCCAGTTTTTTGATTGGGTTGTTTATTTTTCTGGAATTGAGCTGCATAAGTTGCTTGTATATTTTTGAGATTAGTTGTTTGTCAGTTGCTTCATTTGCTATTATTTTCTCCCATTCAGAAGGCTGTCTTTTCACCTTGCATATATTTTCCTTTGTTGTGCAGAAGCTTTTAAGTTTAATTAGATCCCATTTGTTTATTTTTGCTTTTATTTCCAGAATTCTGGGAGGTGGATCACAGAGGATCCTGCTGTGATTTATGTCTGAGAGTGTTTTGCCTATGTTCTCCTCTAGGAGTTTTATAGTTTCTGGTCTTACATTTAGATCTTTAATCCATTTTGAGTTTATTTTTGTGTGCGGTGTTAGAAAGTGATCTAGTTTCATTCTTTTACAAGTGGTTGACCAGTTTTCCCAGCACCACTTGTTAAAGAGATTGTCTTTAATCCATTGTATATTCTTGCCTCCTTTGTCAAAGATAAGGTGTCCATATGTGTGTGGATTTATCTCTGGGCTTTCTATTTTGTTCCATTGATCTATATGTCTGTCTTTGTGCCAGTACCATACTGTTTTGATGACTGTGGCTTTGTAGTAGAGCCTGAAGTCAGGCAAGTTGATTCCTCCAGTTCCATTCTTCTTTCTCAAGATTGCTTTGGCAATTCGAGGTTTATTCTGTTTCATCTTGGAAATTTTTTGTCTCAGAATACTATGTTCAGCCTTGTTGCCAAAGATAATCCAGGTGTTCTGCCCTCTTGAAAGGTGCTTGAAATTTGTTCTGCCTCATCCTTCTTCTCGCTGCCTCAGTACATGCATGGGGCAGGCATGTATCCTACGCTTAGACAATCAAGTTTTCTTTTAAGACTTTCCTGAACAGACCAATGTGAAGACAAAAGAAACTGCTACCAGTTCGTTAGTCCCAAGCGTTAAGCTGTTTCCTTAATGACCAGGCAGTTTTTAGCCTGGCTCCTGTCTTATTTCTCAGCCTGATTCTCTGGCCTCCCTTTTGACTCTGTGAGCTCTCCAGTACCTTTCTAATACATGGTTAAGTTGGCCAGAGTTATAGTCTGTGGCATGCAACCACAAAACGCTAACTAAAACTTTTTTAAAAAACTTTAAAATATGACTAAAGGGCATACAAGTAACCAAATGAAAAGAAGTAGATATCTTATTCATAGGCAGAGAGATTTGACATTATCAATATAATGATTTTTTAAATAAAAATAACATGATAGTGATTAAACCATCAAAAAGCTTACTCCCAACTGGAATTAAAAGGATGAAAGGAGGAGACTAATCCTACTAAAGAGTCAAAATGTGCTGCTGCTGCTGCTGCTGCTGCTGCTAAGTCACTGCAGTCATGTCCAACTCTGTGTGACCCCATAGATGACCGCCCACCAGGCTCCCCTGTCCCTGGGATTCCCAGGCAAGAACACTGGAGTGGGTTGCCATTTCCTTCTCCAATGCATGAAAGTAAAAAGTGAAAGTGAAGTCGCTCAGTTGTGTCCAACTCTTCCGACCCCATGGACTGCAGCCTACCAGGCTCCACCACCCATGGGATTTTCCAGGCAAGAGTACTGGAGTAGGGTGCCATTGCCTTCTCCCAAAATGTACTATTATGCTCCAAATTATCAACACTGCAGTACTGAATTATTTAATTAAGGATACCTTGATAGCTCTTTTGAAAGAAAGTAACTTCATGTATCAAGATAAATCTAGACATTTAAATACAGAAAATAATCATAAAGACTTTATAGGAAAATAATATATTAATGTCCTTATGATCTTGGTGTGAGGAAAGTATTTCCAAGAATGCTGCAAAAACTAAAATCATAAGGGGAAAATCAATTAATTTGACATGATATGTTTCAAAATTCTCTGTAGAGAAAAAATATCAAACATGATCACTGAACTGAACTGATCTTCAGTTTTCTCCTAGCCTCGTAAAATCACTTTTAATCTACCATTTAATCACTTTAACTGTTGCTTTTGAAATCATAGTAAAGATTCTAGTTTAGCAGCTAGTTATACAATATGGATCCATATTTAGGAATCTGGTGACAGTCACCTTGAACTGAAATGTGCACTATTAAAATATGCTGAAAATAACAAAGATAGTGTTTTAAAACACATATGTCAAGGTAAGACCTTTACATTTACTGCCTCATTTAATTCTGACAAATCTATAAAATAAGTGCAATTGCCATATCCACCGTATAGGTGGAAAAAAACAAGAGCTGGAGAGATTAAGGCATGGGCATAGTTATTAAATGTCAAAGTGAATACTTGAACTCAGGTCTGTGTATGGAATAAATATGTATTCCTAATGGCTTCTTTGTGCTATGGAGATACAAGGTATGTTTCAAAGGCTTAGTATGGAGAAGACAAGAAAGTTCCTCTATTTCTCCCTTTCTCAATAAAAAGCCAGCTCCACTACACATTCAAACACATTTTCTTTCATTCAAAAGCCTTTACTGAGAGTGTACTATGTGCCAAGCATAAGTTCTAGAAGTTAGTAATCCATCAGTGAATAAATCAAAGTGTCTTCCCTCAAGGAAGGAAATAGGCAGTACAGAACCAATAAATACATAGTATGCCACATGGCAATAAATGCCATGAAAAAAAAAAAGCAATTAAGAAGGTCAGAGTGATAGCAAGAAGGCAGGGTGCCCTGTTATAACGGGTGGCCAGGAAAGGCTTCTCTGTTAAGAGGATATTTGATACTGGAGCAGATACTAGAGGCAAGTCAGGGAGCCAAGCACATATTTAAGAAGAGAGTAATGAGGATGAGAATTTCAAATGCAAAAGCATGAAGCTGCTGGGTGTGCTTGAGGAACAGCCAGGAGAGCAGTGTGGCTGGAGTGAGCATGGGGTCAGAGTGGTGGGTGGTGGGAAACGAGGTTAGGGATATGGGAGGGGCTATCACACACCTACCACACTCACAGAAAGCACCTCAAGTGTCAGTGTCTACAGGATAGCTCTGGGCTGACTTCCAAGAAGAAGCTGTTTTAGACTCTGGAACTCTCAGTAGAGATCCACACGATCTGACTACAGACTCGAGTCGCCCAGCCCTGCTGTTCTCAACCAGAAAGACACATCAGGCCCTTGGAAAGTGGGGAGACAGAAGACGTTTATGATTAACTTACACATCTGCTAGATAATCTCTTCCATTATTGTTTTTATCAAGCAGCGTAGACTAAACAGTTGAAATGATCAACTTGCTTAATTGCGACTTGGAGTCGTGTTCCCTACAGTGAAATGAATTATCTCTGTCCTGAGTTACGTGTTTGAGATTTACATGCGATATTGCTATCATGATTTTGGCTTAAAATTACTCTGATTCCCCTCTTTCTGGGTTCCTGTTAAAAGTTCAACTTGCCTAGCACTCAGTAATCAGCACACACTGGGGGAAATAGCTTTGTGGATTCTGCAAATAAAATCTTTTCTTAATTCTATTCAACTATTGTCAGATGTCCTATGAAAGCTTGTGATTAGAACTCAAGTCTGGTCAAAATCAATATCATAATATGCTTCTTTCCCCCAAAAGAGTGAGGGATTAGGAGGGGAACCTTTAAAAAGAGATTTTTGTTTTACTAGACTTAAGTTGTGTTTTACTAAGAAGTCATATTTCTAAACAGCAGGGGTTGGAAAAAATTTTTTTATACAGAACCACATAGGAAATATTTTCAGCTTTGTGGACCATCAAGTCTTTTAACAACTACTCAACTGAGTGTGAAAGTGTATGTAAATGGATAAACTTATCCAATAAAACTTTATTTACAAAAGCAGGTGGCAAGCCAGATTTGGCTCATAGGATGCAGCATGCAGACTCCTGCTGTAGAATCTCTGATTTTTATTCTTGCAAGTGCTTAGGGAAACAAATAGAGAGGTAGAAGAATAGCACCATTCTTTTATTCCCCCGCTCATGAATATCCTATTCAATGAAATTGTCAGAAAAACTAATGAAACTAAAATAAACATCAAATATAAAAAATAAGTGGGGCTTAGGTTACAGATTACTTCTGAAGTCAAAGGGTGATGCAAAATATATTGATGCTTGATGATGGCAGGGAATAACTGGACTGGAAGAAACACAAGCTGGAATCAAGACTGCCGGGAGAAATAACAATAACCTCAGATATGCAGATGACACCACCCTTATGGCAGAAAGTGAAGACGAGCTAAAAAGCCTCTTGATGAAAGTGAAAGAGGAGAGTGAAAAAGTTGGCTTAAAGCTCAACATTCAGAAAACGAAGATCATGGCATCCGGTCCCATCACTTCATGGGAAATAGATGGGGAAACAGTGGAAACAGTGTCAGACTTTATTTTTTGGGGGCTCCAGAATCACTGCAGATGGTGACTGCAGCCATGAAATTAAAAGATGCTTACTCCTTGGAAGAAAAGTTATGACCAACTTAGATAGCATATTCAAAAGCAGAGACATTACTTTGCCGACTAAGGTCCGTCTAGTCAAGGCTATGGTTTTTCCTGTGGTCATGTATGGATGTGAGAGTTGGACTGTGAAGAAGGCTGAGCACCGAAGAATTGATGCTTTTGAACTGTGGTGTTGGAGAAGAGTCTTGAGAGTCCCTTGGACTACAAGGAGATCCAACCAGTCCATTCTGAAGGAGATCAGCCCTGGGATTTCTTTGGAAGGAATGATGCTAAAGCTGAAGCTCCAGTACTCTGGCCACCTCATGTGAAGAGTTGACTCATTGGAAAAGACTCTGATGCTGGGAGGGATTGGGCGCAGGAGGAAAAGGGGACGACCGAGGATGAGATGGCTGGATGGCATCACGGACTCGATGGACGTGAGTCTGAGTGAACTCCCGGAGATGGTGATGGACAGGGAGGCCTGGCGTGCTGCGATTCATGGGGTCGCAAAGAGTCAGGCATGGCTGAGCGACTGAACTGAACTGAACTGAACCTGTCTTTGCAATATGACATGGCAATTGTCTTCTGAAGAGGAGTTTCTAGTCAGTCATAGTCTCCATCCCTCTTTCTTTGTTAAGTGTGAAATCTGATGAACATTCTTGGGGTCACTATGACACTTGCCCCAATATCCTATCACAGACTTTTCTATATGGGGCAGAAGAAGCTTCATAGCTCTTACTGGGCTCAACTTGGTTGTGTTTCTGGTCCTGTCATGCTGGGACCTTCCACAAAGCATCTTCAGCATGTCACACAGAGTTCTGTGGCTGAACACAGACCACCAGGAGTATGCTCTTTGAAAAAAAAGGAGAGACAGAACTGCTTCACATAGCTGCTCAACTGAACTCTAAAGCCTCAGAAGGTCAAGGTCAAGGTCATATGGTGTATTCCCTCTGCTCTATAAGAGGCTGAGATGGGCCTGTCAACATAGAGGATGCTTGACAGTTCTGGTTGAAGGGAGATGCCCAAGACCCTTCTGCCATTTATCTATCCATCACTTGGGGCCTTTTGAGTCTCAATACTCAACAGCGTCACTGACTTCCTCATGGACCACCTCACACACCAGCTGAGAAATAAATCTAAAGCTGAGATTCTTAACATGTTGGAGAATCTCAGAATTTTGCCTCAATGGACCATGTGTGTGCTTAATCACTCAGTTGTGTCAGACTTTTTGTGACCCCATGGACTGTAGCCCATCCTGTTCCTCTGTCCATAGAATTTTCTAGGCAAGAATACTGGAATGGGTAGCCATTTCCTACTCCAGGGGATCTTCCTGATCCACGTCTCCTGCATTTTCTGCATTGGCAGGTGGATTCTATATCACTGTGCCACCTGGGAAGCCTAAGGACCATAAACAGTTAAATTTAATTATTCTGTTGCACTAAATCGGTCCCAATGGGTCCCCATTAACTATCACAATTGGCAAAAAACCCCAAAACCAAAATAGAGAATGGTGGGACCTTCAAAACATACACGTTCCCTTTTCCTCTTCACCAGTGGAGTTTTTTTTTTTCCTTTAAGGTTATAGTAACAAATTATTCTTGGAAAAAGGCATTGTACCCCAGTGCTGGAGGATTTGTTGTCTACTCAGCAATAATTTTTGATTGGGTTGCTTGCTTTTTTGTTATTATTGCAACTCTTATTTTTTATTAACTGAAGACTCCACTGTGCCCATCAAAACCAGAGAGGCAGCTCTTTTCCACTGCAGAGCAGCAGGGACCCGTGAGCACTTATGTGCTAGTAAATGTTTAACAACAGACTCTCCAGGAGGTAAACAAAGCCCTGATTCTTGGCATGTGCCCGTTTCCGTAAAGTAAATACTTTCCCTGGCTGATTTTAAACTACCAATGAGACAGGACTGAACGCAGAGCTGGAAAGGTAGGAAAGCAATCAGCTCTCAGGAGCTGGTACAAACGGACCCCAGGACACCACTGGCGCTGTGGACATTTCAGAAACGGAGAAGACGGATAGACAAGAATCAGTAGCTGGAGTACAGGAGTACAATGAACACGCGGTCACAGGGGCCAACTTCTGCAGGTCCTGGAGCAGCTTTTTGCAAGAGGCCGCCATCTCCAGGCATCCTGAGAGGTCACCACCCCAGCTCCATGGGCGCTGGCTGGGACAGGATCTACAGTGAAGATCTGATAGAAATTTCAATGTGCTTTATCATGCTTATTTATTCTTTTTGGAAAAGTGTTAGTTGCTCAGATGACTCTTTGTGATCCCATGGAGTGTAGCCTGCCAGGCTCCTCTGTCCATGGAATTCTCCAGGCAAGAATACTAGAGAGGGTTGCCATTCCCTTCTCCAGGGGATCTTCCCGACCCAGGGATCAAACAGGGTCTCTTGCATTTACCATTTGAGCCACCATGGGATCCTGGAGATCGGATAAGGACTCAGATAGTCAATAAGGCTCAGCTGCACTTTGAGTAAAGTTCAAAGCTGAACCCCTCCCCACCCACCCCCACACCCCACCCCCACCCCAGCCCCACAACAACAGCCTGGAAAGGTGAGAAGCAGCCAGGCTCCTCTTGCCCTAGCAACAGAGCTATGCCCAGAAGCTGCACACACAGGGGATCCTCTTGAACACGTACCGAAGGAATAAAGCCACTCTGCTGTGACTGGCAGGTGGCCAAGCCTTCACCAGCGGAAGAGAGGGAGAGGGGCTGGTGGTCGGTCACAGTTCTAGTTTTCTTACTCAGAAGCATCCTGGAGCGAGGGGGTCATTTAGTGGATAATGAGGGCACAAATGGGTTCGTCAACAGAGGAAAGTTTAGACTTGTTACCAGGAATGGTTAAATCAGCCAGGTCCTTGCATTTTGCCTCCTTTTCCTTACCAGTTGGGAGAAAATTGTGAGTGGGCACAGAGGTAGTAGGAGAAAAACAAAGAAACTCTTTTTTATCATAAAACAAACAAAAGGCTGTGTTTCATGTGTGTAAAACTGAAGCCCCTTCCCTTGACAGGCATATATGGGACCACCTTATCCCATCCAACCCCCTGCTGTTTATTCTGCTCTGGATGCGATCAGAGCATTCAGGCAGGTTGTACACATGCCGAGAGATTTGTCTTCACAGAGACTGGTACACAGATGTTTATGGTAGATTTATTTAGATTAATAATAGCCAGAAGGTAGAAAAACCCAAATATCCATCAACTGATGAAAGAAAAACAGAATGGGGTATATCCAGACAATGGAATGCTATTTGGCTCTGAAAAGAAAAGAAGATCTGACATAGGTCATAAGATGGGTGAATCTTGAAGACATTATGCTAAAAGAAAGAAGCCAGTCACAAAGGACCATATATGATCACACATGATTTCATTCTAGTGAAATGCCATGTATGATCATATATGATTTTATTCACACAAAATGCCCAGAGCAGGGAAATCTATGAGACATAAATTAGATTCACGACTGCCTACAAATGAGGGCAAGAGAAGGGGCGAATATAGGAAGACTGCCAAAGGATTTTATGTTTCTTTTTGAGAAATGTTCTAAAATTGACTGTGTTGATGGTTGCACATATCTGTGAATATACTAAAAATCACTGAATCATACACTTTAGATGGGTGCATCATATGGTATGTAAATCATATCTTAATAAAGCTGTTATATATAAAGCTGAAGGGAGCTGATCAGAGTATTCAGAGAGCCAGACGTGCTGTATGGTGGGTATAGGGCCTCTTGGGATACAGAAGCAAAACTCGTAGAACACACTTAAAGAAAGAGATCAAATATCAACAGAGCTGTGCAGCCACTATCCCTCCAGCTACCCACTCACACACCCAGGAGTTCTCCTGGACTCTCCCTTTCTCCCTGGTCCTCACCTAGTCTGTGCACATGTGTCTATGGGAGGAGGGCAGTGCGTGTTAGTTGCTCAGTGCTCTTTGTGACCCGATGGACTGTAGCCTAACCTGTCCATGGGATTCTCCAGGCAAGAATACTGGAGTGGGTTGCCATTCCCTTCTCCAGGGGATCTTCCTGTCTCAGGGATCAAACCCAGGTCTCCTGCATTGTAGGCAGATTCTTAACCATTTGAGCCACCAGGGAAGCTCTCTCCACTTCTCTCCATCTCCACCACAAACTCTGGGTCCAAGCAATCCTCTGAGAATCCCAGCAGCCTCCTAACCACCTCCCCATGTTCAATCCTGCCCTCCCGCCTTACTCTTCCTCTTGCAGCTGGAGTAAACTTCCTGAAACTCAGATGTGACCCATTCACAATCCCCAAGGACTTCCCATTGTTCTTAGGAAAAAGGACAACTCTTCAAGCTTGCCGGCAAAGTTCTTTCTCATCTAGCCCCTGCCTCAGCTTGCCAGCCACAGCTTTCCAGAGGCCTTTGCTTTCACTGCTCCAGCCACACTGGTTTCCCTCCAGAGAACAATGCTTCTCTATTCCACAGGGCCTTTGCATGTGCTGTTCCCTTGGGCAGAAAAGCCAGTCTTTAACACTTCATTGTTCAGTGGCTCAGTCGTGTCCGACTCTTTGCGACCCCATGGAATGCAGCATTCTAGGCTTCCCTGTCCTTCACCATCTCCCGGAGTTTTCTCAAACTCACATCCACTGAGTCAGTGATGCCATCCAACCATCTCAACTTCTGTCACCCCTTCTCCTCCTGCCTTCAATCTTTCCAGCATCAGGGTCTTTTCCAGGCAGTCAACTCTTCACATCAGGTGGCCAAAGTATAGGAGCTTTAGCTTCAGCATCAGTCCTTCCAGTGAATATTCAGGGTTGATTTCCTTCAGGATTGACTGATTTGATCTCCTTGCTGTTCAAAGGACTCTCCAGCACCTCACCTGGATCCTTTATATCCTTCACTTAGCTCCAGTGTCACTCCCAGAGGTTTCGTGACCAGTTATCAGAAGTAGCTATGTCCCCTACCCCACACTACTCTCTGTCACAGTAATCTGTGACCTCTCTTTCTAACATTATCACCATGTGTCATTGTTAGATGAGGCATTAAGTCTCTACGGAAATGCAATACTCCTTGCCTTGTCCCAAACTACGTCGTCTCTCCCACACGGCCACTGCCACACAGAATAAATTCTCACACGAAATTGAAGGAATGTGAAATTCATTTTTAACCTCTACGCTTCACTTTCCCTTTTCACTTTCATGCATTGGAGAAGGAAATGGCAACCCACTCCAGTGTCCTTGCCTGGAGAATCCCAGGGACGGCGGAGCTGCCTATGGGGTCGCACAGAGTCGGACACGACTGAAGCGACTTAGCAGCAGCCGCAGCAGCTCCTCTCTCCTGTGTGCTCTTTAGCCTCTGCGAGGCTCTGTATCTCTTTGCCGTTCCAGGGCTTCAAGGCATATCCCTCCGCCATCCGGACCTATGCACAGTGACCTTCCTCCTGCCTTCTGCCCCTCGCTGATCCGTGTTGCCCCTGACCTCAACTAAAATCTAAAGGAGAAATGCATATCTAACCTAATTAACTGACATAAAAGTGAGAGTATGGCTAGCTCTTTGAACGATGTTTCCAGAAAAGTACCTACAGGATAAGCGCTCAAGCAGGGTAGGCAGAGAATGTGAGGGGGCAGGCCCAAGAAACTATCTAGCCAGACTCCAGGGAAAACCGTCCTTAACTAGCTAGGCTTGTCACCGTTTCTTTCCTTCCTTTACTCCTGAACGTTTACATTTCTCTCCCTGCAATTTCCATGGCATCAGCGACTTCCAGATGGAAACAGAAGATGGGGCAGTGGCATCTTCATATGTTTGGGATTTTCTTTTCTTTTCTGTATTTGTAGTTGAGGATATTTTTAAGCGTAGGTTCTGTGATTTGAAGACCATCAATATTGATTGATGTGATGATTTTTATGTAATTTCTCCTGAATTCCAGGCCCCAACCTTAACCAGATTAGTACATTGCTTCACATCAGACATGTTACCCTAGAGCTGCAAAAAGAAACCACTGGGAAAAGAGAGAAACGCACTATAAAATATGCAGTTATACAGTTGCAAAGCTCCATAGCTAAACTAGTCTAGATCAAATGATTCCAGATCTTGAGTGTTTGCTGGCCTCGGTGTCAGGTCAAAAATTCAAGCGGGCTCCCCCAGGCGTGAGTCCTTCAGGGCAGAGCTTCCCACAGTTTCCCCATCTAAGAACCATTTGGGATACTTGGTACAAATGCAGGCTTCCCGGGTGGTGCTAGCGGTGAAAAACGTGCCTGCCAATGGAGGAGATGCAGGAGACATCAGATTGATTCCTGAGTCGGGAGGATTCTCTGGAGGAGAGCATGGCAACCCACTCCAGTACTCTTGCCTGGAGAATCCCATGGACAGAGGAACCTGGCAGGCTACAGTCTGTGGAGTCGGAAAGAGTCAAACATGATTGAAAAGACTTAGCACACATGCACGCAGTACAAATGTATTTTCTCAAGTTGCTGACCATATGAATTAGAACCTTCATGGGAGCAATCACTGGGTTTAAATGTTTTACCAGGTGCCCCACTATTGAAGATTACAGAGTAGTCTTCTCCAGGAAGGGGTGGAAACAAGCATCATAGAGGTTTGTCCTTGATAGTTTCAGTTTTATAACCTTTATGGCGGGTCCCACTGCCAGAGTTTTTGATTCGTTGGATGGAGCCCAAGACTGTGAATCTTTAAGATCTCAGATGGTGCTAATTCTGCTTGTCCAGACACCATACTTTGATAATCATTGCTTTAAAGCAAAAGTCCTTGAAAGAACTGTCTGTGTTGGCTGCCTCCGCTCCATTTCCATTCCCTCCAGAACCCAGTTCAGTTGGTTCTGGATTCCCTATCACTCCCCTGGAACTGCTGCTGTCAAAATCATCGGCGACATTGCCAAGTCCAGTTCTCATCTTCATGGCCCATTTGACATGCCTGATTGCTCCCTCATCCATGAAATGGTTCTTCAGCAGATTTCCAAGCCAACGCTCCCACTTCCCTGATTTTCCTTCTACTCTCTTACTTGGACACAGTCTCCTCAGCTTGGGGACCTTTTTTCTTTATTCTCAGCACTCACTCCCTACATAATCTAGTCCCATAGCTTTCAAATACCATCTATGTGTTAATGTTTCTCAAATATATACCTCAAGCCTGGTGAGCTCTCCAGAATGATATATGAATTGTACATGTTTTCATATATCTGACTGCCTTCTCAACACTCCCACCATTACTTCTATTCAGTAGGCACCTCAGTCTTAACACTTAAAAATCTAACTCTCACGCTGCCTTGCCTCCACAATCCTGCTTCATTTCCCCATCTCACAGATTGGTAATCCCATCCTTTAGGCCCAAATTATTTAGTCATCCCTGACACTTCTCTTTTTACCATAACTCATATCAGATCTATGAACAATCCTGTTGGATTTAAAGTCTCACCATTGCTCACAACCTGCATCACCACCATCTAGGTCCAAATGACTTTGGTCTCTTTGCTGGGTTATCACAATAGCCTCCTTACTGATCTCGTGGCTGCTGTTGCCCTGCATTGATCTATCCTCCATGCAGCAGTCGGAGTGATCCTGCAATAAGAAGTCAGCTCACATTCTGCTAAAAACTCTCCAATAGGTTCTCATGCTGTTAGGAATCAAAAGGAAGTCAGAGCAGTGACCTGCAGAGCCTGCAGGGTCAACACGTCCTCCTTGGCCCCCATCATCATCCATCACACTCCCCTCGCTCATGCTAGTGCAGCCTGATGGGGCTGGCTTAGTGTGCAGGACACCTCTGTGTCTTAGCACTCGCTGTTTCCGGTCTGGAATGCTGTCCCCATACATGACTGCATAGCTCTCCCTCATCTCCTCTTGGAACTTGTTCAACTGTCAGCCTCTCAGGAAGCCTTCCCTGACCAGGTCCTTCAAATGGGAACACCCCTCCCTGTCTTATCTCAACGTTTTCATAGGACTCCTCCAAACACACCACTTAATCCTGGTATGTTATTTGTCTGTCTACTTTCACTGGTTTGTAGGTCAATGAAGGCACAAATTTTGTAGATTGGTTTATTGCTGTATCTCTTAGGATAAAGTCACATAACTGGCACTTGAAAAACAATTGCTGGATGAATGAATGAATGAGTTCTAATTTTGATACCAGGCACTGTACATACGTTATCTTGTGTATCTTCATCTCCTAGCTGAGGAAACGAATGCTAATGGTGATTAGGTAATTTGTCTAAGGTGAATGCAACTTTTGGGACAAGCCCCTGTATGTCTATGGACTGGAAGGGTGATTCCATAACCTTCTTCTTATTATTATTTTTTTTTTTACATAAGGATGAGGGAATAAGATCCCATCTTTTATTTTATTTTATTTTATTTACTTTTTGGCCAGGTTGACTGGCATATGGGATCTCAGTTCCCTGACCTGGGATTGAACTGCATTGAAAGCATGCAGTCTTAACCACTGGACCACTAGGGAACTCCCTGATTCCATAACCTTCTGGTTGATGTCTTCTAAAATCTCATTAGACTTTGAAATTTGTCCCCAAGTGACAAATTATTCTGTTACGAGTACATCTGGACCTAAAACTAACACAACATTGTAAATCAGCTACACTTCATTTTAAAAATATATAAAATTTTAAAATCAAAACACACACACACACAAAAACTAAAGACCCAAATAGATCTATTTGGCTCCAAAGCCCCCTAATTTTTCCACAATGCTGGCAATCCCTACAGTTTTCATGGTATGCCAGTCAATATGTTTAACTGAAAACATTCTCAATTTACTGCATACTAAGTAACAGTTTTGGAGAAGGCAATGGCAACCCACTCCAGCACTCTTGCCTGAAGAATCCCATGGACAGAGGAGCCTGGTGGGCTGCGGTCCATGGGGTCGCAAAGAGTTGGACACAACTGAGTGACTTCACTTTCACTTTTCACTTTTCACTTTCATTCATTGGAGAAGGAAATGGCAACCCACTCCAGTGTTCTTGCCTGGAGAATCCCAGGGATGGCGGAGCCTGGTGGGCCGCCGTCTATGGGGTCTCAGAGTCGGATATGACTGAAGCGACTTAGCAGCAACAGCAAGTAACAGTTTGCTGCATCCAGTTTTTTATCCCAACATTCAATGCTTTCTATGTTTCCTAACTCCTGGGTCATTGATTCCCACTCAGAGGGCTTCTGAGCCACAGTCTATCTCTAGAGCCTCCACTGCATTGGGCTGGAGATGGGGTCCACTCTGTCAGTAGTCAGCAGGGAAGTGGGTACATCAAAAAATGCCATCCTCAACATTCTTTTCTAAATGTCTCCTGGTCTTGCTTTCACCCTATTCTTTAGTATTTTTGCAATCACCATATCAGCATTAGAACTTTCACAAAGCTAAAAGGAAGTCTTACTTAATGGGAAAAATAAAACAAACAAAAGGTTCTCCAAGGAAGCTGGCCTCTCACTGTTTGTCTCCACCTACCCTACTACTCCTCCCACTTATGGGCTTTTTTTAGTGTCTGGAGAAATAGTTCCAGTTCCACCATCAACAAATAACCCTAAATTGTGATACCTGAAATTTATTTCTTCTGTGATTCCTTTGCTTTTCCAAAACAACCACGCAAAATCTTTACTTCTCTGTCATCCCCTTTTCTTTCCTTTTTACAAGTCTCTTATCTCCTTTTAAGAAATTGTTCTTAACAACAGTGCTTCAGACTTCATTAAAAGTCCATAAATGAAAAGTCTGAAAAGTGCCTAAAAATATAGAGAGCATTCAAGTTGTATTAGGAAACCTCTTGATGGAGGAGGTGTTGCTGTCCTTGTCGCTGAGAATCACAGAGATCTGAGTGACAAATATCCTATATTGCCCAAGAGATGAGTCAGAGGGTTTCAGTGACACACCCTCCAACAAAATCATAGACAAATAGGGACTGCTTCCCCGAGGAAGGATGCAGCCAGGCAGGGTTTGGAGGGAGACAGAAGTCATGATCCGGAAGATCCCCATGACCATGGGCAGCACTGCTGTTGTCCAGCCGCCTCCCCCAGGGATCAGAGATGTGGTTACTTAGAGCCATTCTAAAGTGGCCCTATCTACCCTACTCCCTAGGACTTGTGGGTCTGCAGAGGTCTGAATGAAAACAGGAAGAATAAATATAAAAAAGGAAGAAACTGCTCAGGAATCTGTCTGCCAACATGATCAGAATAACCACAGTACACAGGCATGAGGGAATAGACAGTGGCCCACAAGAAGGTAGGGTGCTGCTTAACTTGGTGGCCAAGGGCCCATCATGGAAGGAGAAGACGCAGGGACCAGTTAAGACCCATAGAAGCCCTCAGCATTGAGAGAAATACAATGCAGTCTTCCACACAGAGTCAATGCTTAAATAAACAATGATAAGCCATAAAATAAGTATGACAGAGTCCAAGATGTTCTGTTTTTCCCCTAGGACATCAAATAATTTGAAAATAAAAAATACAGTGCCTCCGAGTCACAGGTACCCTAAACACACACATTTGGTCTTTCTTTGGGATAACACAGCAGTTCACAGAGACATTTTCCTCATCCAGGAACTTGCCTGAAAGTGGAGGACATTTATTCAGATTCCTCTGTTCTTAATTGAGTGTCAGCTCTATGTCGATCCATGCTCAGCAATTTTGCAAACCTCATTTTCCAACCCTAACAACGATACAATTTCATGGTGATTTAAGGACACATTCCCTCCATTCCATCCAAATGGGAGTAAAGCAAAGAGTTTGTTTTACAAACAAGAAAACCAAATGTGTTGTTTGGGTCCACCAAGTAGCAGAATCCAAGACAGCTTAAACCTGCAAGTGATTTATTCAAGAAAAAACAAGGGTAGGCAGGGAAAGCCTCAGACCCAATGCCAGTCTGATCCCCATGAGGAAGAGGAGCAAGGAAGCAAACTTGAGTAGGAAGAGTCTAGGGCTACAGGGCAATTCCAAGAAAGGCTCGGCCAGGTTTAGCAAGGCCATCAAGCCAAAGTTGCCCTGGAGAAGGCTCAGGGTGTCCAGAATGGATCTACCTTGATCTCCACCATGCCTGTTGCTGGCTGGAAAGAGCCTGCAGGGAACTTGGCTGGGTTGAATCCAAAAGGGCAGCACATGGCAGGGGATGGAGGAAGGGGATGGGATGAAGGAGGGAAATGGGATGGAGCAGGGGGGTGGAATGGAAGAGTAGGGTGGAGGAGGGGTGTAGAGGAGAAGGATGGAGGGGGGATGAAAGAGGGGGATGAAGGACAGAGGAAGTGAAGGGGGTGGAGGAAGGGGATGGGGCACCTGCAGCAGGAGATCTGAGTAGTGTGCTTTCTTTGCTGCCAAACCAAGGTATTAGAGAATTAAAATAAATTTCCCTGTTCACTCAGCTTCTTTGTGGTGAAACTATGGTTCAAATCCAGGCTTTGGGGATCCATATTCCATATTTTTCTCCCCGTGCCAAGCAGGTCCCTTATTTGGGATGATGTAGTACTGTGGAATTTTCAGTTCTTTGAATTTATCTAAGTTTTGATTCTTTTTTTTTTTTTAAGTTCCCCTTTTATTGTGTTGCAGTCAGCTCACTTACAGGTTGGGGAGTGTTGCCAACTACCAGTGTAGAATTTTATCCAGGTTTCTGTGTATAAGCTTGAGCCAAAAGAAAACATGACACCCTTGAAAAATACCCAGGCATCTTTGTACCTCAGGCATCTCTGAAAGAGGACCTGCATTCTTGTTGGAGACACAGCATCCTGCCCTATAGAGTGTCTCTCCACTGGCTGATGCTCTGAGACAATAAACAGAAACATCAGCCTCTCACTGTGCCAAAGATATGCTTTTCGGCCCCACTCACCCTCTTCTTTGTCCCCTTGCTACAGAGAAGGTTTTAGCACAATAAGCCATTAGAGTCGTGTTGTCAGTAATAGCAAAAGAAAGGTCTGTTAAGTAGATGAAACCCTCTAAAGAAATTGTTCATTTCACCAATATTTATTGAGTACCTACCATGTGCCAGCAGCTAGACATGCAGTGTTGAACAGGAGGACAGATGAGGCTCTGTCATCATGAAGTTTTCCCTCTAATGGGAGCAGAAAGACAATAAACCCCAAACAAATGATATTAAATGGCAGTAGCTGTTGTGAACAATATGAAATATCATAAGGGGCTCAAGAGTAATGGGGAAAAATGACGGTGCTTAAATTACCTGGTCAGGGAAGGCTTCTAAGCCTGGAAATGTAAGAAGGGAGCCAGCCATGTGAGGAGCAGGGTAGGAGCATCCCAGGCAGAGGGAACCCAGGAGAGGAAAGACAGTGCCTGGAGGCAGGAAGACGCATCCTGCATTTGAAGCACTGAAGTGAGAGTGTGTAGCCAAAGGCTGGAGAGTACACGTTCAGCTTACTCAGGACTTTGTAAACCAGGGCAAAGAAGGGATTTTATTCTAAGTGCAACTAGAGCTTTTTTAAAAAATAATTTTATTTATTTATTTACTTGTTTATTTTATTGGCTGTGCTGGTCTTTGTTGCTTTGCAGGCTTTTCTCTAGTTGGGACAAACGGGGGCTACTCTCTACTTGCAGCATGAGGACTTCTCATTGTGGTGGCTTTCTTGCTTTGGAGCACGGGGGTCTAGGCACATGGGCTTCAGTAGCTGCGCTCCCAGGTTCCAGAGCACAGGCTCAGTAGTTGTGTTGTACAGTATTAGTTCCTCCATGGTGTGTGGGGTTTTCCTGGATCAGGAATTGAACCCGTATCTCCTATATTGGCAGGCAGTTTCTTGACCAATGAACCCCTAGGGAAGCCCACCACTGGAGAACTCTAAGCAGAGAAGTTCTAGGAGTCTATCTGCTGCTGTGGGGAGAATGCCTTGCAGGAGGCAGGGATACAAGGCGAGAGGCTGTTTGGCAGAGATTGCAGTGTCCTAGAGGGAAGATGATGGTGGCCGTGGAAAAGGTGGTGAGATATGATTACATTCCAAAAGTCCTTGGCCTGCTCCTACAGAAGCCTATTGCAAACCAACCAGTCTACATGGGACTGAGGCTGTAATAAAGGTCTTTTGGCTCTGACCGCCACTTGGGAAGGCAATGGGTCTTTTGGCCCTAACACACGGAGTGCCACTTGGGAAGTCAGTGGGATACAGCTTACTGGACCTGGGGAGGGCCAGAAGAAAGCCAAAAGCATAACTGCAATTTGACTCTGCATGGCTGCAGGGAAATCTGATTCAAAGAGCAAAGCCCAATTTCTTGGATTTGGGGTGCAGATTGAGGATCCACCATTGTTAAGATTATGTCCTTTCTGGTAATGCACTGTGGCTACACATCCCTGGAGACACCATGAGACACACTGGTGAGTTATATAAAACCCATAGTAGCAAACAATTATGCAGGACTCACTCTGTACCAGATACTGAATCCCTTACCCCTATTATCTCATTTAAATCTCATAGCTGTATGGTATAAATTACTATCTCCACTTTATATGTGAGGAAACTGAGACACAGAGAGGCTAAGTTATCAAATATGACTACTCTCACTTCAAAGTCTCTCTTCTGCTAAATATGAGTAGGGCTTCAATGACTCCAAGGATGTTGAACCCTCACTCAACAACCTATGGCTGTCCTGCATTTAAGGGCAGCTGGGCCAATCTGAGGGGATTCTCTTAAGATGTACAGCCAGCCATGAGGCTGATGTAGTCATTATGGAAGTGAACTTTCCCACTGTGGGTATTAACAATACGTCCTGGTTTTCAGAAAGACCCAACAGAAGGCTAAAAGAGAGTGTCCAGCCCTCAACAATTTGACGTCGCTGGTCCACCAATGCCATGGCTCAGCTCTAACCAACATACTGCTTACCCTCATGGTGGAAACCCTTAGCAACAAATTCATTCAACAATTGTTTATTGCCTTGCTAAGCGCCAGGTGCTAAACCATCCGACTAAAGGTTTACATAGAACAAAGCCACTCTCTGCCTTCCGATTCTCACAGGTTAGTGTGGCAGCCAACAGGTAGGCTGACTAAAGTTCACAAAATAAGAGAATTAACAACACAAAGTACTTTCATTAATATTTAACCTGAAGCTGAAGATCCCAGAAGAGAAATGTGTTAGCTGAGTAGAAATTAGAATCTAGAATCCAGGTGGGTTGAGGCAGTCAGAGAGAGACAGATTTAAGAGAGGTAAGGGGGAAATTATTGAGGTTATTCTGGAGGAATTTGGAATATTTCTAAGGCTTCCAGACATTTCACTGTAAAAGCTAGCATCTGGCTGTATTTCTGCCTGAGGCCACTGTCCTCTTTTGAGGCTGAAAGCACTTGCCATCTGCTTGATAACGCTAATGTTGATACAGGAAGTTATTTTGTTTCTGACCTCTATTTTGCCTGTGAGAGATGGAGCAAATCTAATAGCACACGGAATGAGGGAAATATGTTCTGGGGAAGCTTCCAGGCTAAAATCTGACTGCTCTTAAGAACTCTAGATGAGGCAGTGAGTGAGAGCTGCTTGCGAATCATTTATCAGTAATTTGCATATTGGGAAAAAAAGACCAATCTTCTTTGGCAGGAGGAGAGCTGGGAATCTGAGAACTCCGGGGTCCTAAAAAGCCTCCCTCATCCACCTGACTTTCTCAGATATACAGAAGATCTTTGGGTCTTCAATGGAGAAAGAATCACTTGGATAGAAAGAAGAGGAAAACAGGGAAGATTTCTGGTAAATGTCCCACCCTTTCTTCTAACATAAAATTCCTCATCTGGGTCATATTACAGAGAGGGGGACAATGTTTCCAGAAGGTTGCATGAAAACATTTTCTGGGAAAGAGAATTGGAGGCTCCTGGAGTCCCTTTCTTCAATTCCTTTGCTGGATTATTAGTTCTTCGACACTTTGGAAAGATTGATGACTTTGGGGTGACAGTGAAAGGGTGGGGAGAGCCCCAGGTGTTTAGAACAACTAACCAGAGCACACTGCTTTATCTTTCTGATGAATAAAAGTTCTTCTATTCATAATATTGACTCTTTGCTCTTTAAAATGCAAATACGTTAATCCTATTTGTTGTTACCTTTCACTTCCCTGGTGGCTCAGACGGTAAAGGGTCTGTTTACAATGCGGGAGACCCGGGTTCGATCCCCGGGTTGGGAAGATCCCCTGGAGAAGGAAATAGCAATCCACTCCAGGACTATTGCCTGGAAAATCCCATGGACAGAAGAGCCTGGTGGGCTACAGCCCATGGGGTCGCAAAGAGTCGGACACGACTGAGCGACGTCACTTCAATTCACCTCACTTCACTTCAGTTCTGTTAATGTTCTTTTTTCCTTACTGAAGGATTTTATTTTCATTTGGTCAGCTTTACCTTGGCCTTTATAACTTTCACCTTGGGTTTTATACATAAAGAAGCCTTCAACAGCCACTACTACAAATCATTGATATTATTACCATAATCTAGTCCCTTTCTATAGTACACTTCCTTCAGGAGGATAAACTGTCCTGATGAACCTAGATGGGGCCATATAACTTGTTAGCCAATGAAATGCAAGCAGGAATGACAGATATCACATATGAACAGGAGCTTCAAGAGTGCCTCCCGTGCTTCAGCACCCTCTGTAAGAGTATTATTAATGTTTCTAGAGAGATACCACTCCATCAGCTAGGGCCCCAGGATGAAAGCCACATGGAAGACAGTTCAGCTGACCCACGATGGGTACACAGCTCAAGCAAAAACAAGAACTTTAATGTAGTTACTCCTGTGATTTGAGAGGCGGTGTTATGACAGCACAACCAAGTCAGTCTATCATGTTTCTAGCCTTTCTCTTCGGAGAAGGCAATGGCACCCCACTCCAGTACTCTTGCCTGGCAAATCCCATGGACGGAGGAGCCTAGAAGGCTGCAGTCCACGGGGTCGCTGAGGGTCGGGCATGACTGAGCGACTTCACTTTCACTTTTCACTTTCATGCACTGGAGAAGGAAATGGCAACCCACTCCAGTGTTCTTGCCTGGAGAATCCCAGGGACAGGGTAGCCTGGTGGACTGCCGTCTATGGGGTCGCACAGAGTTGGACACGACTGAAGCGACTTAGCAGTAGCAGCAGCGTTTCTCTTATGCCTACTGTTGTATTAGAAACAGTCTTAATTAGCAATTACCTAGATCATCCAACTAAGACTAACAGTAAGTATAACCTCTCATCTGAAAATCCTAAGAAACAAACTAACAGTGTCAGAAATATACACAAACCACCTCCTCAAAGGTTTTACATGTTTGCTGTTTTCTTGGTAAGTTCAGCATTCCAGAATGCAGAGTGACAAATGGTGAGAACGGAAAAGGAAGTGTAAATACTTGAGGGAAAGGCAGAGAGTTGCACTAAAACCACCCTGGAAATATTTGGCTTCAGGGTTTCAGTGTCGCTTTTCCTCCAGTCGCACAAGGGCTCTGGAGCAGAGTGAGTTCTCCTGGGGGGAGTCTGCATCACCATTTCACCTATGATGGCGTCCCTCCATCAGTTCCTCCATCTGCGTCTGACTCAAAACTCCGTATCCAGTGGCGATACTGGATTGCCTGAAGAGGTGTGGAAAAGTGAAGGATGGAATTTTCCTGGGGGAATGCTGAAAGGTAGTGGAGTGCGAAGCCAGGAAACATTTGCCAAAATCCTATTTCTCCCAGCCTATGGATGCTGTTTATTCCTCATGAATGCAAGCATGTCTGGAGAGGCTGCTGTGTCACAGTTACCCTGGAAGGTACTGTGCTTTCTCCAAGGTGGCATTGTGACCTAAACACCCCTGGATTTGGAACAATCAGATGCAAAGGCCAGGAAGGATTTTCAGGGGAAGGGTGTTTTTAACACTCTGGTTCAGACCCAAAGGGGCTGAGGAACTCTAGGAGATGACATGGAGATCCTAGAAAATGTTCAGAACTGCATCTTCCCAACTTTGAAAGCATCTGTATAGCCTCCAAGTTAGCCAGTAATGAGAACTGATGGATTCTAGTCAGAATCACATTTCTATATAATTAAGACCTAATTCTGCTCTTCTGCCCAAATTTTGGTGTTGAATGGCAGCCAAAATTTAACTCTTTTTTGAACTTGAAGTCAGGGCAAATGGTACTGCTTCAAACCCCCTCCACAACCACCTCTGCGATTCAGCAGAGATTCACAGACATATAAATCAGTGTTGGCTCCATTTAGAGGAAGATGGGAAGCTGGACAGCTCCCAGAGAAGTCATACCCAGAACAATTAGTTACCAGCAAAACACATTCCAAACAGCATATCATAGAAACTGGAACCTCCCAAATTTGAAGAACAGAAGCAGCTGGAAAAACAGGAAAAAAAAGTTGGTAAAAATCCTAACACAAGGCTACATTTTTGCTTGAGAGTAAATATATGTGTCCTCTCCAAATTAATGTGCTGAAACCTAATCCCTAAAATGATGGTACTTGGAGGGTAGGGCCTCTGGGAGGTGCTTAGGTCTTGAGGACTCTGCTCTTGTGAATGGAAATCATGCCCTTAGGAAAGGGACCCCAGAGGCCCCAGGCCTCTTCCCTTATGTGAAGATGCAGAGAAAAAACAGCTATGATCCAGGAACCTGGCATTTACCAGACACGAAGCTCCAGAACCTCCTCCAGAAGGATGAGAAATAAATATTTATTGCTTATAAACCACTCAGTCTGTGGAATTTTTGTTACAGTACCCCAAATGAACTGAGACAACTTCAAACAATGAGATTAAGAACCAGAAAAGTCGCTGCAGCTGTTATTGGAATTCCTAACCTGGTGGGTCAGTGGTGAAGAACCCCCCTGCCAATGCAGGAGACGCAGGTTCTATCCCTGGGTTGGGAGGATCCTCTAGAGAAGGAAATGGCAACCCACTGAAGTATTCTTGCCTGGGAAATCCCATGGACAGAGGAGCCTGGACAGTCCACAGGGTTGTAACAGAGTCGGACACAACTTAGCAACTAAACAACAATCATGAGAAAAGGACGTTCCAAAATGGCACTGGAAGAATGCATCAGTGAATTAGATGATGGAGAGCAGGAAAGGATATCAACTGGACCAAATCAAAGGTAGTCTCATCACTTCCTTCATGGGAAGGAATCCAAAGGAACATATTATTCAAGTTAGTTGTTACCATGATAGCTGTGCTGAAGATACCATGTAGTAAAATTCAATATGATTCTTACTCCATAGCTGATGTGCAATCATTTTGAATGTATATAGATATTTAAACTCCCAAGCTAAAGAATCCTTTCAGGCTTTTTCTATTAACAGATAGGTATCTGACAGGTCTAGACGGATAGACCCCTCTGCCAAGGAAAGTCAGGACTCCAGTGCCCAGACTGGAGAGCTCAGATAACTAGCACTCCCTACATAACTGCACCAGGACAAGGCTTAGTCCCACCTGGGTGTGCTCCAAGGTACCCTCCACATCTGCCACCTCCTTCCATCCTCACAATGCCTTTGTAAGGCACGTAGGGTAGCTATTTAACAGATAAGGAACCTGAGGCCCAAGACAGTGAGGGTCACAAAGTTGGCAAATGGCAGTGCTTTATCATTAAACCTGACCTGCAGGTTCTTGCCTCCAGCCCCTGCTACCTATTTGCCAAATCCTTCCAGAAAGATGCTGTGAACACAGTGCTCAAATCAACAAGAAAAGACATGTCTTAGATACTTCTTTGCCAGCTTTTTTGAGACTTACCCTGAGCCCAGAGGTGGATCCTCAACAGACATATCTAAAACATGAGATCTTGCTGCATCCTGGCCTTGGCTGATGGGTCCAAGTGGATGCCTGTTCCATTCAGAACACACACACACACACACACACACACACACACACACACACACACACACTCCAAATTCAGAGAGAGTCATTGGAGCTAGATTTTGTTAGGGGAGACTTTCTGAAGCTGTTCTTCTCAGATGCTGGTGAAATACTTCAGTATCCATTCTATTTTTAACAGAATTTTCAAAAAATTTTTGTCTAATCACTTTCTGCTACTTGCAATCAAAGATTCATAACTAGCAACACAATTTCTGAAGTCTCTCCCATTCTGCGCCTTAAACTTGTGTTTTCACAAAATATTTCTTGCTTTTACTCAAATGCAATTCTCTCTTCATTGATTACATCCATTTCTCTAACAATGACAAAGTTGGGGTACTTTCCGTTTTGGCCACATTTCCCTTGGATTCACCAAGTATTGACCTTCTCAGATGATCAAGGAAACAAATCAGAGGTTTGAGAGCAAAACCACACTTAGGCACGTAGGAGGGATGAATGGACTGGGAGAAAGCCAATGGGATTGTGAAATCCCTGCTAAATTAATAAACTCTCTGTCAAATGGCCTCAATTCCTCTGAACATTAAAAAGGTACGAAAAGTCTGTCTCAGGCCCACCAAAACCAACTGATTGATTCCCATTGCAGGCTGGGTCAGTTCAGTATCCTTAAATCACCTTTCTTTTGAGCAGAGTTTGCATTTCACAAAATACCAGACAAGTAGTCTGGTAGGTAAAATGACACTCAGAAGAGTATTATGAGCTCTAAGCTTGTGAGTGGAGTTATACATATGTAAAAAAAATCATTTAAACCTTAATCCCTGCCTTTGCTTGAAATGAGGGAGGCAAGGATGGACTTTCAGTGGCTCTTCCATTTGATAAGGCTGAGCACAGTTCAGTTCAGTGCAGTGCAGTCACTCGGTCATGTCCGACTCTTTGCAACTTCATGGACCACAGCATGCCAGGCTTCCCTGCCCGTCACCAACTCCCGGACTTTGCTCAAACTCGTGTCCATCAAATCGGTGATGCCATCCACCCATCTCATCCTCTGTCATCCCCTTCTTCTCCTGCCTTCAATCTTTCCAGCATCAGGGTCTTTTCCAGTGAGTCAGTCCAATGAGTCTTCACATCAGATGGCCAAAGTATTGGAGCTTCAGCTTCAGCATCTGCCCTTCCAAAGAATGTTTAGGGTTGATTTCCTTTAGGATTGACTGGTTTGATCTCCTTGCAGTCCAAGGAACTCTCAAGAGTCTTCTCCAACACCACAGTTCAAAAGCATCAGTTCTTCAGTGCTCAGATTTCTTTACAGTTCAACTCTCACATCCATACATGACTACTGGAAAAATCATAGCTTTGACTAGATGGACCTTTGTCAGCAAAGTGATGTCTCTGCTTTTTAAGATGCTGTCTAGGTTTGTCATAGTTTTTCTTCCAAGGAGCAAGCATCTTTTAATTTCTTGCCTGCAGTCACCATCTGCAGTGATTTTGGAGCCCTCCAAAATAAAGTCAGTCACTGTTTCCATTGTTTTCCCATCTATTTGCCACGATGTGATGGGACTGGATGCCATGATCTTCATTATTTGAATGCTGAGTTTTAAGCCAGCTTTTTCATTCCCCTCTTTCAGTTTCATCAAGGGGCTCTTTAGTTCCTCTTCACTTTCTGCCATAAGGGTGGTGTCATCTGTACATCTGAGGTTATTGATATTTCTCCCAGCAATCTTGATTCCAGCTTGTGCTTCATCCAGCTTAGCATTTGGCATGATGTACTTTGCATATAAGTTAAATAAGCAGGGTGACAATATATAACCTTGACGTACTCCTTTCCCAAAGGCTGAGCACAAGTCGCTGTGAATTAGAAAACAACAAATGGAGCTGTGAGGCAGCATGGCTGTGCCTTGAAGCCTTCCTGGGACTTTCCAGGCTGCTCTGCAGGGTTATGGGGAAAGCAGATCTGGCCTGCACACCAGAGAAGGGGCATGATTTGTACAAGTAGCTAAAGAACTGCACACAGAGCCCTTCTCATCTCTAGGTAGCATCAAGCATGGGTAACCAAGAGGGTATTTTATGAGCCTCCAGAGTCTACTTCAGTGTGGCTAAAGGTACTTTTAATTGGTTTTCTATTCAGAGGCATTAAATTAACTTTACCTAAAAATATTGCTTACTTAGGTCAATGAAGGAAAATTGGATTTAGATTTAGAGTCTGCACAGCTGCAAAATAAGCTCTAAAACCTTTGCATTTGTACCACAGCATATGGGCGAAGTGGGGAGCAAATGACTTTGCAATTCCTGATTTGAGTGTAAGTACTATTATGTCTGACACCAACTACTTTTCCACTCTTTCCGTTTGATATAGGGGGAAGATAAAAAGGTTAAAGAAACAGAGTCAGATTTGGATTCCTCTAAGCTGTCCGTCACCACCGATAGCTAAACCACCTCACTGAGGTGGAGGCAGTATCAGAGACAGGCAGTCAGGCCTTGCTCTGTTAGTCAGAAATATTTAGACATAGAGAAACAGCACTGAGGAGTGAGTCCTGAGACTCAGCTCTGAAGCCCAACTTTAAACATGCAGTTTCTCCTGAGTGAGCCTGGAAAATAAAGAATCTCAAGAGTCAATCATCTCTCAGCTCCTTCCCGGTTAGAATCATGCTTATAAACAGGTATTTTCTTTATCATTTTTATTATCCTAATGTTTGGGTAAATTTAAACTCCAAAAGTTTCATGCAAAATCTGAACATTAAAAGCTCTTTTTATTTTATTGAAGTACAGTTGATTTAATGTTTTGTTAATTTCTGCTATACAGCAAAGTGATTCAGTTATATAAATGTGTATATATATATATATATATATATATATATATATATATATATATTGTTTTTCATATCCATTTCCATTATGGTTTATCCAGGATATTGAATATAGTTCCCAGTGCTATATAATAGGACCTCATTGTTGTTTATCCTTCCTATGTATATCAATTTACATCTCCTAATCCGAAACTCCCAATCCATCCCTCCCCCTACTTCCTCTTCCTTGGCAAACAAAAATATGTTTTCTATAACCGAATCTGTTTCTTTTTCATAGATATGAACATAAACTCTTATTTATCTAAAATTGAAACACCTCAAAGTTCAAATAATCAGAATGATCTTTGTGAAAACATGTAATGTTCATATTAATGAACATTGTGCAATATCCTAAATGAGCTTCAAAATCATAGACAAAAGATAAATTTCTGGTCACTTCAGTTTTAAGAAGTATATTCTAATTCTCTTCCTGGGAAATTCTCAGGAGGTGAGAGACAAATCAGAGAAGTTCAAAAAAGATGAAGCCTCTGCTATTACTCCACCAGATTCTTTAAATCTCAATAGTGAGGCTGTGGTTTGCATTGATATTTCCCCCCTTGTAAGTAAATCTCCTTTCATTTGAACTTGTCTCATTTCCATCAGTTATTCTTGGCATCCAGAAAAGACGTGATGGTTTTCAGGGTTTTGTTTGTTTGTTTGACTAAAATCAGAAAGCTGCCAGGCCAGCAACAAGAAGAGTCACAGATGGCTTCATTTCTTTGGATCTTGAAACGACTGACCCCACCTGGAGGAAAAGTTTCTCTAAATTCAAAATTATATAAGAGGAAATTTCTTTCATTTTATAGTAGAGAGCTAAGTGCAACCATTCAAGATGTCTATCTTTTCCCAGAGAGAGCACAGTTGTTCAGTCAAGATGCTCAGAATAGCACAGGCTAGGTACTCAGCAGGCACTGAACACCTGCTGATGGCTGAGATGCTGTTCCCTCCTCAAGACCAGACCAGCTTTCTGGGTGATAGAGTCCACCGTGGCAAGTGCCTGCCGTGGCAGAACGTAACATGCCATGGGACACAGGAAAGATAGAAAGAGAATTCCCTCTTAGCACTATTTGCATCAGGGAAAAACTTCAGAGAGGGTTGACTTTACCCTTTCTTTACAGTCTTTTTTTTTTTTTAAGGCATTGTATAATAGTGATCAAGACCAGCAGACTGTAGAGCAAGACAGATGGGGTTCAAATCCCAGTTGAGCCACATATTAGCTGAGTGACCCTAGGTAAGTTACTGAACCTCTCTGTGCTTCACGTTTCCCACTGTCAAAGGAGATAATGACCATGCTTGCTTCCTAGGGTAGCTGTGAAGATTTAAAGCCCTCAGACTCAGGCCTGGTATGAGCCGCTTTGAAGTTCTTATTTCCCTTCAATGTTTTAGGTGCTAATGTCTCACCCATTTATCCTCAGTCTGACACCTTCAAGGTTCTCACATATAGCAGTTGTTGTTGTTTAGTTGCAAAGTTGTGTCCTACTCTTTGTGACCCTATGGACTGTAGCTCACCAGGCTTCTCTGCCCATGGGATTTCCCAGGCAAGAATACGAGAGTGGGTTGCCATTCCTTCTCCATGGATCTTCCCAACCCAGGGATCAAACCCATGTCTTCTGCTTGGCAGGTGGATTCTTTACCACTGAGCCACCCGGATTGCAAATTCCTTAAAGGCAAGGCTATATCTTCCTCATGCTGGTATGAGTTGTGAGCACAATGACTTTCACATAGTTGGTCCTGAATTTATTTCATACATAACTGTAAGAAGTAAAAACAAATAAACAAAACCCATAAAAACATAGAGAGGTAGAGGGTGGCTTTTGGAGTCATCCAGACTTCAGTTCTGGCTCTGTTAATACTGTCTGTGGAATCTTGCACATTAATTCTATCTGTCCCTAATCTACTCATTAGTAAGAAGGGAAAAATCACAGGACCTCCTTTGTAGGGCTGTTGGAGGCTTAAATGAGACAATGTGTATAAAGGACCTAAAAGGCACCTAGCATTTAGTAAAAGTTCAGCGACAGTTAGCCATAGTTGCAATTGTCTTGTTCCCTCCATCTTTATTATAGTTGCTGCCTGCTAAGTTGCTTCAGTCATGTCCAGCTCTTTGCGATCCTATGAACTATAGCCTGCCAGGCTCCTCTGTCCATGGAATTCTCCAGGCAAGAATACTGGAGTGGGTTATTATGCCCTTCCCTAGCTGGTCTTCCCAACCCAGAGATCGAACCCATTTCTCTTCCATCTCCTACATTTGCAGGCAGGTTCTTTACCACCAGCACCACCACTAATTTGGGGCAATTTTGTTAGTGGGGAAACATACCTCCACTTACTGAGAAAAGGAAAAAATGTATCCTAATGCAATATGACCACTAAGGATAATGGTTATGAACCTGAGCTAATTAAAAAAAATTCTAAATATGCTAAGCATACCTGCTTAAGAATTCCAGGAAGTAAGTTTAGTGTTTTAGGAACCTGTCCCAAACATTTGCAAATGTCAGCACTTCAGGAGAGTCCCCCGGAGAAGGCACTGGTGACCCACTCCAGTACTCTTGCCTGGAAAATCCCATGGACTGAGGAGCGTGGTAGGCTGCAGTCCATGGGGTCGTTACGAGTCGGACATGACAGAGCGACTCACTTTCACTTTTCACTTTCACGCATTGGAGAAGGAAATGGCAACCCACTCCAGTGTCCTTGCCTGGAGAATCCCAGGGACGGGGGAGCCTGGTGGGCTGCTGTCTCTGGGGTCGCACAGAGTCGGACATGACTGAAGTGACTTAGCAGCAGCAGCAGCAGCAGCAGAAGAAAAGTCCCCATCTATAAGTCATTTTGTCCCTAGCCATATAACAGTATGATCTATAGTTCACCTGTGTAAAGGCATTGTAAAGGTCACTAGGTGGCAGGCCCGATTTTTCCTTAGTACAGCTAGGGGAAAATGAGGCACAGAGAAACATCTGACTCCAAGATAATAGAATCAGTGGCAAAACTTATCCAAAAAAATCCATTCATTCTCAAGGCCTCATCCAAATACCAGATGCAAAAGCAAATCTCCCTGAATTGTTAAGTATAACTTCTAGCATATAGTATATACTTCTAGTATAACTTAAGTATATGCTTCTAAAAGAGCAAATCATTAAACTGAACCATCAAAAATCCAAATCTTCAGGGGAGATGATGTGACTCAAATCTATAGCATTCTGGTGGCCTTGCTTGCTGAAAAGAAGAACTTCAAGTATGGCATCAATTGAGATCCAGTCAGGAGATAGAAATGATGCCAGTTATTTTAACAGAGAGAAGACAATATAAAAAGTTGTTAACTTGGTACTGAAACACCCACTGAAAAGGAAAAGAGAATGCTATCGTGGAGGCAGCAGCAGCGGGAAGCAGCTACCAATCCTAGACCTGGAGGAGCAAAGGAAAGATGTTGGAACTATTAAAACTTAGAGGTGGGGCGCCATGGAGCTGAGACTCAAATGCCTTAGAAAGGGCATTAGACTAATTATCTTATAATAACAGATAATAGAATAAAACTGCCAAAATACTGACTCACTATGCAGTACACCTGAAATGAACACAGTATTATAAGTCTACTATACTACAATATCGGAGAAGGCAATGGCACCCCACTCCAGTGTTCTTGCCTGGAGAATCCCAGGGATGGGGGAGCCTGGTGGGCTTCCATCTATGGGGTCTCACAGAGTTGGACATGACTGAAGTGACTTAGCAGCAGCAGCAGCAGCTTACTACAATATGGGAAAAAAAAGGGGCAGCTGTTTGGCTGGTGTTGGTTTCCCTCAGGTTGGAGGGTGGGCTCTATGAACCTGGGACCCAGACCTGTAAAGAAAGGGCTTCACCCATCAGCTGCTGACTTCTCAGAGGGATGTGAGGAGGCTGATTCTAACCGTTAAGAAAACTGTCTCCTGGATCCAACTGCTTCTCTGGGAATGAAATGTAACTGAGGAGGTGAAGCTTTGCTCGGGTGATTCAAGGACAGGAGCCAAATGGAACAAAGGAAGTCCCTTTACTAAACCCTCCTCCTATCTTCTTGTTTTTAGCACATGCTGTCTACTGAGCTGAACCTGAAAGCAGCTGGCAAAGCAAAAACATGCTTTGCAGAGTCAAGTCTGGTTGACATCAGAGGAGTAGGGGGAAAAAAAAGCCAGTTGGCACATGTGCCTTTTAAAATATTTTGTTTCACTTTATCGTAATTTATACCCAATCTAGAGATCTGCCTCCTATACTTGGCTTGGCTCCTGTTTGCAAACTTCCTATCATAACTAAGGTAAGGGACTCCCCTGGTGGTCCACTGGTTAAAAATCCACCTTATGATGCAGGGGACATGGGTTTGATCTCTGGTTGGGGAACTAAGATCCCACATGCTTTGGAGCAACTGAGCCCACATGCCACAACTAGAGAGCTCCTGCATTGAAATGAAAGATCCTGTATGACACAGTTAAGACCTGATGCAGCCAAATGAAAAGGCAATAATAACTAAGGTAAGAAAAGTGTCTTACCAATCCAAATATGTTGTCTTTTTTAGACTGTTAGGTTAAAACTAGAGATTAAAAAAATAATAATAACAGCAGATTTTTTTCTGCCCTGAAGCCCTACAAAATTATGATGTATCCACCATACTTTTTTTCGTAAATGCTATTTATTATCAGGAAAATGATACATGTGAATCTGCAATTTGTAAAAAACCATTGAAACATAATACAGAGAACATAATGGACTCTATAATGCTTCAGTAAATAATTATAATGAATAACTTTAGAAATGGTATTGCTAATGGAATCTACATATCACTGGAAAATGCTCAGTGTTTTTGTTGTTATTGGCTTTGTTTGAATTATTGCAAAGAATGAATTGTCCAAGACACATAATCCCTAACCCAACGTATTAAAACTTGATTTTGTTTTGCTCAGAAGTAACTAAGCAGTTGCATTCAGATTCAATGGAGACCAGCTCGGAGATATTTACCCAAAGAATATACTCCTATTCATTTAGAAGTGCTGTCAATTCAAGAGGTATTCTTAGGATGGCTTTAACAATGCATAAACATAACTTTGTAGATTAAGTTTAAAACAAGGTCTGTAATTCAAGCAACCAATAGCACCTTTGAAAAGATACTCCTAACACATTGACAAGGGTCTGAATCCGAGATAGGGAGATGATTGCCTCTTAGCAGTAGGGTATCTGGAAGCTAAACTAAGCTCATTTCCCATCCTCCCTTGCAGTAACCTGTAGTGATGAATTTATCCATGACACGGTTGGGATGCTTGGGTCATATAATATCTCACATTTGCCCTTCCATGTTTCTCCCCTTGCCTTGGGGTACAATGATAAAGACAGTGACTAGGGTGACATTGGGGAGAAGGCAATGGCACCCCACTCCAGTACTCTTGCCTGGAAAATCCCATGGATGGAGGAGCCTGGTAGGCTGCAGTCCATGGGGTCGCACAGAGTCAGACACGACTGAGCGACTTCACTTTCACTTTTCACTTCCATGCATTGGAGAAGGAAATGGCAACCCACTGCAGTGTTCTTGCCTAGAGAATCCCAGGGATGGGGGAGCCTGGTGGGCTGCTGTCTATGGGGTCACACAGAGTCGGACACGACTGAAGCGACTTGGCAGCAGCAGCAGCAGAGTGACATTGAAGCCTCTATACTGAGGCCAGCAGAGTGGCATCACCTTGAGTTCCTAGATGACTGGGTGGGGAGGAGATGATTCCCTCCCACCTCCCCTCATCCACAGCCTGGAGCTTTTCCCCTGGAATATAATAGGTGAAATAAACCTCTACCACAGGGGCTTCCCTGGTGGTCCAGTGTTAAGATGTCCACTGCAGGGGGCACAGCTTCCACCCTTGGTCAGGATCTAGGGTCCTGCATGCTGTGCAAGGTGGCCAAAAAATAAAAATAAATTTTAAAAAAGCCTCTACTACATTTAAGCTAATAATATACTTTGGGCCTATTGGTCATAAGAATTTAGTCCAATCTAATCGATATATAAGACCAATACATCGTCTAAAGGGCTTCCCAGGTGGCGCAAGTGGTAAAGAACCCACTTGCCAATGCAGGAGACATAAGAGACACAGGTTCAGTCCCTGAGTTGGGAAGATCAGCCTGGAGGAGGGCCTGGCAACCCACTCCAGTATTCTTGCCTGGAGCATCCCGTGGACAGAGGCACCTGTTGAGCTATAGACCATAGGGTCACAAAGAGTTGAACATGACTGAAGTGCCTTAGTGTACATGCATGCACACTGTCTAGAAGGATTTTAAGTAGTCTGGATAGAGTTCCTAGAAGAAATAAAAGCAAATCTAGGCTTTAACTAACAGCCAGGATTAATTTAGAATCTTTTTATGCCAGGGACTAGGGCAAGAACTGACATGAATTTTCTAATTGTCAAACAGCCCTTCACATTATGTTACTAAACCTTACTTTACAGATGAAGAAACTGAAGGTCAGAGGAGCTGGATAATTTCCCCTAAGCCCTACAGCAATAATGAGTATTAGTCTTACAATTTGAATGCAGATATTTCTGCCTCCAGAGCCCATGCCGGTTGGTTGGGAGATGGCATAAGGAAAGGCATGGAGCTGTGTATTATCATGGTAGGTGGAGGCTGGGAGTGACAATGACTGTGACTTTTCTTTCAGTAATATTCTTGTAGGAAAAGGAATCCACCTTGATCTCCCTTTCCTAAACCAGTCTTAACTTCTGAAATCTAATATGTGCTGCTCTCTTCTCCATCAATGCTATAGCAACAGGAAAGTCCAGAATAGATTATTAAAGTATTCAGAGATGAAAAATAAACCAAAAACCTACACCCTCAGACAGGAGCCCAGTCCATCTGGCAGATGACTGAATAGAGACCAGAACACTATAAAATGGGTGATGCTTCCTATGTTATAAGGAGCCTCAGGAGGATTGGAAGGGTGAGGGGTAGGGATCTTGGCAACAGAACAGAAGAAGTCTAATCAAAGGCAAGTACACGTTGTTCAAGATCGCCAGCAATTTGCCTAGAGAATCAAGAGCTAACTGTAAGTCATTTATTTTTAGCATGTGGATGGCCCTACAAGACTTCAAGGCAAATATACAAATGTAGGCCTGGGGGTGTCTGAAGAAAACCACATCTACCATGCTTCAGGAAACCGTGCAAAGCTTTGAATAGAGGAGGTGGACCTCAATGAGGGGAAGGTATCAACAGTATTTCCAATGCTGCCTTTGACCTGACATGTTTAAAGTGTCAGAACTAGTCTTTTTGTTTTTAATGGAGAACATTGATAAGTCATTTACATTGTAGATGGTTCAGTGGCTTGGATTGACATGCAAAAGTTAAACAGAGCCTTCTTCTCAGCCTGCTGTTCTCCAAGACACCCCCATGCTCTATCCTCTTAAAGCCCTTCCTGGAATCCTGCAGCTTGCCTTAACTCATGGTGACAGAGACCAAAAAGGTTAAGGCTACTCAGACTGAGAGCACCAAACCCTTTCACTATAGAAGCATATCAATAGAGTCTGTGGATGTCCTAAGTGCTGTCTGCCCAAAATCCCTGCCCTCTGACAGCATGTCAGGTCCTGGTTTCTAGGTGGTCAAGTGTGGCCAGGTGACTAATTCAGGCCTGAGTTAGAAGCAGAAGAGACAGTAGCACTTCCAGCCTGGAGCATTTCATTGTTGGGGCAAGACCCTCCAGAATTATCTTCCTTTCTGCCACAGTAACTGGCAGCATTTGAGATGATGGCTACTCCATGAGACACATGCAGCCTAAGCACGAAATAAATCTTTGTTATTAGAAGACACTGGGATTTTGCAGTTATTTGTTAAGCTAATCTTGCCAATCCTGATAACAATAATTAACTATCACTGAGTGTTTTGTGAGCATCCCTGGTGACTCAGATGGTAAAGAATCCCCCTGCAATGCAGAAGACCTGGATTCTGTCTCTGGGTTGGGAAGATTCATTGGAGGAGGGAATGGCAACCCACCCCAGTATTCTTGCCTGGAGAATCCCCATGGACAGAGGAGCCTGGCAGGCTACAGTCCATGGGGGTCACAATTCTTACCACTTTATATATCCTCATTTAATTCTCATAACATACCTTCAAGATGGCTAGTGTTGTATCCTTGAGGCACAGATAAAGAGACAGAGGTTCAGAGAAGTTATGCAAACTGTATAACTAACGCAGAAGGTAGAACGAGCTTCAGGAACAGGAAGTCTGTCTCCAGGCCTGAGATCTAACTACTGAGCTATGGCACCTCTTGACCATACATTTAAAAATGATCGATGTAACAAGCTTTAATCAAATTGCTCATCCTTAAAAATATACACATTGAAAACTGAAGTAAAAACATACTGTTATTTCGAAGTCACCATATGCTACCCTCAAGTTTAACTCTTGTTTGCAGTTAATTGCAATTATTTTATAAGGTGAAAAAAAAAATTGGCATTTAAAATAATTGCACCCCAGATGTCACTACTTGAGTCGCCAAGTTGCATGACAATTTAAAAAAAGTAATAGCACACCCATGAAACAAATAACATTTAACCATGAAGGCTGCACTTTCTGCAAGCTCTGGGTCTACACTCTTGAACCTGGTCTCCCTGAGTTAGAGAGATACTTTTAAAAAAAACAGGAACTGGAAACATTATCTATTTAGCGTGTTTCATTTTAGATTAAACAGATTTTACTCCTTGTTCCTTGGTAATTATATATAATTAAAAAGAACCAAGGAATGTGCCTAAAAGCACAATGAAGTAATAATCATGTGGATGGTGGCTTATTTTAACTTACCACTGAGGGGAAGTTGCTTTTATTCAGATTAATTTGTGGAAGAACTGATACAAACATGACAATGAGATAGAAGGGAACATGTTCTTCAAATTACTTAGCTGAGAAAACACAATTAATGAAACACATCTAATTGCATCAAAGCTGCAGAAGGCATTATTCTGGAGTACATGCTAAAGGTCACACTCTTTGGAACAGCTTTCTCTTTGGGGCAACCCTTCCTATTTTTCAGAACCTTTACTGAAGTCAGACTGATTCAGATCACTGCTAAAGCAAGACCTCACTGAGTAGCTACAACAGTCAGGGGTTGTGTTCAAGCATCATCTTGGTGTCATTTTACCCATCCCTCACCAATATTCTCCAGAAAAAACTCAAGTATGGAAATGCTGACCAACAACTCAAGTCTTTCACTTGTTTAAAAGCAATGTATTGCCATACATTAACCGCTACAATATTGTAAAGTAATTAGTCTCCAATTAAAATAAATAATTTTATATTAAAAAATAAAATAAATGAAAACAATGTATTGAGCATTACTGCACTAAGACACTGAGCTGAAATAATTAGAGAAATAATCAAAACTACAGTGAGGTACCACCTCACATCAGTTAGAATGGTCATCATGACAAAGTCTACAGATAGCAAATGCTAGAGAGAATGTAGAGAAAAGGGAACCCTCCTACACTGTTGGTGGGAATGTACGTTGGACAGCCACTATGGAGAACAGCCTGGATATTCCTCAGAAAACTGAAAATAGGATTACCATATGATGGAGCAATCCCATTCCTGGGAATATACCCAGACAAAACTATAATTCAAAATGGTACGTGCACCGCTATGTTCATAGCAGAACTGTTCACAACAGCCAAGACATGGAAACCACCTCAATGTCTATCAGCAGATGAATGGACAAAGAAGAAATGGTACATACACACAGTGGAATACTACTCAGCCATAGAAAGGAACAAAATACCACCGCCTGCAGGAACATGATGTAACTAGAGATTATCACACTAAATGAAATAAGTCTGGATAAAGAGAAGTATATGATATCACTGATGTGTTTAATCTAACATATGGCACAAATGAACCTGTCCACAAAGCAGAAATAGACTCACAGACATACAGAACAGATCTTCGCTTGCCAAGAGGATGGGGAAGAGATGGGTTGGGAGTTTGGGATTAGCAGATGCAAACTACTATATACAAGATAGATAAACAAAAAGGTCCTACTGTATAGCACAGGGAACTATATTCAATATCCAGAGATAAAGCATAATGGAAAAGAATACATATGTATATTGAATCACTTTGCTGTACAGCAGAAATTAACACAGCATTGTAAATCAACTATACTTTAAAAAAAAAAAGACACTGAGCTGAGTACTATGGTGTGCAAAATATAAGGATGTGAACACATGCCAGGCGCTCCCTCTGTGTCAAGCACCACCTTGTTTAATCCTCACAACGACTTGATAACATCATGACCATTATGATCTCTATGTTTACATCAGGTAGGAAATAAGGTTTATGATAACACTTGTAGAAGGCTACATAGTGATCTAGGCATTAAGAAGAAGCATGGAAGGAGGGGTGGGGAGGGCCAGGGTTACCCAGCAATTTTAAATCGGGTGGTTAGGGAGTGTCATGAAAGTAACATTTGAATAAAGACCTAAAGGAAGCGAGGGGAAAACCACAGAAATCTGCGGGACTGAGGGAAGGCACTCTAGGCAGAGAGGAGAGCAAGTACAAAGGACCTGAAGTGGAGAAAGTGGAAGGGGTGGCAAGGAGGAGTGGGTGGGAAGCAGTCGGGGATTCATCAGAGGGAAGGGAACCAGAGTGTTGGTGGTGGTGGAAGTGACTGAGGGGCATGGGCTTTAAGTGACAGGGGACGTCCTTGGAGCATTTGGGATGCAGAAGGGTCAGAATCTGACAACAGAATCACTCTGGCCACCGTGCTGAGAAGAGACCAAAGGGCAGCAAAGAAGAAACAGGAGGCCTGCTAAGAGGTTGTTGTAGCTAACCAGGCAAAAGCGGACAGTGGTCTGGCCCAGGGTGGCAACTGCAGAATGTCAAAAAAAAAAAAAAAAGGCCAGATCTTGGACACACTATATTTGTAAAGTAGACACAGAATTTATGACAGATCAGATGGGGAGTGTCAGAGATAGTGGGTCAGGGATGGCCCCAGGTCTTTGGCCTAGCTACTAGCAACATGGAGAGGTCTTTTGCTGAGATGGAGAAGGCGGAAAGGAAGAATTTTGGAAGCCCCAGTCTGGGGAACTTAAGTTTGAAATACCCATGAGACAACCAAATGGAGGTGTCAAATAGGCTAACAGAGATGTCACAGAGACAGAACAGAGCTGGAAACAGACATTTGAACATCATTAGCATCAACATGGTACTTAAAGTCAAGGGAACAAATGAGGCCACCAGGGAGACCAGTGTAGAGGAAAGCAGATGCCCAGAGGCTGAGTCCTAGGTCGTGCCAACATTTCATGGTTGGAAGATGAAGAGGAGAACAGCCACAGAAGAGGGAAGAAAACACAGCATTCAGAAGAGTGACTTGTGAGTCAACCACACTGGAGGAAATAACTTATTCTGCCTCCTTCGGTGGGGTTTTGACATAAAATAAGAGGAGAAATGGGAAGTCCTTTAAAAAAGTTGTAAAGCCTTCTGTGTCTCCAAGATTTCTGAGAACTTTACAAGTGTGCATGCAAACCAAGTATATTGATTTTTAAAACTAAGTGCATACACATTTATTATATTGATTTAAAATGGATCAATTTAAGCTAACCAATCAACCAAAATATATGAGATAAAGCTCCCGGAATAATACTACATTTCAAAATACTCAAATTATAAAACCCATCAAGATTCTTTTTTTTTCACTTTTTATTTTGTATCAGGGAAGGCAATGGCACCCCACTCCAGTACTCTTGCCTGGAAAATCCCATGGATGGAGGAGTCTGGTGGGCTGCAGTCCATGGGGTCGCTACCAGTCGGACACGACTGAGCGACTTCACTTTCACTTTTCACTTTCATGCATTGGAGAAGGTAATGGCAACCCACTCCAGTGTTCTTGCCTGGAGAATCCCAGGGACAGGGGAGCCTGGTGGGCTGCCGTCTATGGGGTCGCACAGAGTCAGACACAACTGAAGCGACTTAGCAGCAGCAGCAGCAGCAGCAGCAGCAGCAGCATAGCCAATTAACAAACAATGTTGTGATAGTTTCAGGTGAACAACAAAGGGATTCAGTCATACATATACATGTGTTCATTCTTCCCCCAATTCTCCTCCAATCCAGGCTGCCACATAACACTGAGTACGGATTCTTAAACAGTGGTGTCTCCCTGCCACCTCCAGCCACTTGATCAATCCTTCGGCAGCTATGGCAAAGTGAAAGTGTTAGTTGCTCAGTCGTGTCTGACTCTTTGCAACCCTTGGTCTATAGCCCGCCAGACTCCTCTGTCCATGGGATTCTGCAGGCAAGAATACTGGAGTGGGCTGCCATTCCCTTCTCCCAGGGATCTTTCTGACCCAGGGATCGAACTCCAGTCTCCTGCATTTCAGGTAAATTCTTTACTGTCTGAGCCACCAGGGAAGCTATGGCAGCTGAAAGAGAAAAAGTACTTGCTTCTTACAGTATCAGTGTCATTCCAGAATGTAACCTCTGGTTTCTCTACCAGAGGCTACAGGGTTATCCCCAGAGAGTCAAGAACTAACAATAAGGCTATGTTCTTTCACTCCTTTCACTCACTCATCATCCCCAAGGACAGTGACGTCCAAAACCTAGTGACTCTGAACCTTGTATGCTACCTGGCATACATTTAAAAACTATTTTTAGGATCCCATTTTTAGGATCCTATTTTTAGGATCATGATATCTGTTTATTGGACTTAGAGCTTATAATGAACCTAGAAATCTTTCAATATTAGTGATGACAGATGCCCATTCACTTCTACAGCAAAAAAGTTAGAGAGGAAATAGATTTTTAGAGCACGTGCTTTGGAGTCAGACTGCCTAAGTTCAAATCCTACAATACTTACAATCTCCCTTGTAGGCTTGTTGTGAGGATTCAATGAGTTTAATATTTATAAAGCTCTCAGGATGATGTCTGAAACATGGTCAATGCTTCATGAGGGCTCATTCCGTAACTGGAAGTATCTCACCCATGCTCACTGTGTGCTTGATATTGTCATAAGCACCGGGGATACGATGGAAAACAGGACAAGATCTATCCATGGGTGGTGGGGAGAGACAAACAAGGAAACAGATGAATGGGATAATTATAGAGTGTGTGGAGTATTAAACACAGACATGTGACAGTGGCTAGGAGTGGCGGGAATTGAGGAAAGGCCTCTTGGAGAAGGGAAAATTGGAACCAAGGTCTGAGCAACTAAAAAGGCCCCAGGCATGTGAGGAGCCAGAGAGGATTCCCAGCAGAGAAAACCACAAAAGTAAAGAAATACAGCCACGGAGACAAAACACCAACTCGATCTCAGAAAATAAACCATCTAATTTAATGTGGGGAAGGCATGTGAGTCAGACATGTAGGGCCAAATTAAGCCACTCAGGAATCAGGCAGGGAACATATCCATAGGGGAATCCTTCACACCCATGGGCAAATGTCTCAGAAAGTATCGATGAAGTATTGATCAAGCTTGATGCTGCAGGGGAAGGATACATTCGAGTACTAATCTGATTGACCTGCAGATTTTTATTGCAGGATTTAGGAGTATCCTTCTTGGTAAAGAATCGACCTGCAATGCTGGAGGCCCCAATTCAATTTCTGGATCGGAAAGACCCACTGGAGAAGGGATTGGCTACCCACTCCAATATTCTTGGGCTTTCCTTGTGGCTGTAATGCAGAAGACCTGGGTTTGATCCCTGGGTTAGGAAAATCCCCTGGAGAAGGGAGAGGCTACCCACTCCAGTATTCTGGCCGGGAGAATTCCATGGACTGAATATAGTCCATGGGATTGCGAAGAGTCAGACTCAACTGAGCGACTTTCACTTCTTGCTTTCACTCGCCCATCATCCTCTCATTAAAATATTAATATAATTCTTTCTTTCTTTTTTTTTTTTTTTAGCCCATGGTGGCTCTAGTGGTAATGAACCTGCTCGCCAATGCAGGAGACATAAGAGGCACAGGTTCCATCCTTGGATTGGGAAGATCCCCTAGAGAAGGAAACGACAACCCACTCTGGTATTCTTGTCTGGAAAATCTCATGGACAGAGGAGCCTGGCAGGCTATAGTCTATAGCGTCTCAAAGAATCAGACACAACAGAAGCAATTTGGCACACATGATCATTTTTAAAAGTACTTCGAACCAAGGCAAAACAAGGACCTAGGATCAAGCATCTAAGGAAGGCTTTCTGTCTTCTGCTTCCACAGCCTGATGGATGAGCTTTTGCCTTTCCGCCATCCCTGGTCCTTTACTTTGTTTTGCTTTTGACAACTATGGACCTTGGGAGAAGCCAAACAGGTTTAGAAACCAGTTTGGTCCCAGCAGACCTGCCCAGTGGGAACTCACCTGTATACACACAGATCTGGGGCAGTGCCTGCCTGGGCACTAGGAAGTCAGCCCAGGTTCCCAGGGAGCCCTGAGACATCCAGTCTAAACAGATACATCAATCTGCTCACTGAGAAGAGAAAGCTGGCTCTCCCAATATAATTACAGGCTGGCTGATTTATTATTCTGAACTTTGGTGCATGGCAGGGGTAGTGTTATTTGTGCCAGTTTATGGTTTGGGGCCAAAAGATGAAATACCAAGCTTGTCTGATTGGTCTCAAGAATCCATTTGCACCAACAGAGCTTCTGCATGTGCCAAAGTGCATTCGGGGATTTTGACACGTGGCTTAGTCTCTTTGGCAAAGCCCTTCCGAGAAGGAAATTACAAGTCTTCATATATTCAGAACCATTTAATAGCTGGCAAGCTGCTGCTAACCACCTATGCTATTGCCAAATTTCCTGAAATATTTTAAAGGGTTCATCCTTGTCAGGTTAGTTTTAGAGCTAAATAAACACACCACAGACGACACATGCTACATTCTCTCTAAAAGAAAAAACAATTATTTATCTCTAGCCTTGGTCCTTGGCAATATAAACCCCAGATGGGAAAAGAACACTCTATATAAAAAATTGCAGACGGCCATGTGTAATCATGGTCTGGGGAACAGTCCATGAAATGACAGAGACCAAGGTTAGAACTATAGCTCCACCATGTCCTTCAGCAGGTTTCATAACCCTGTCAAACCTCAATGACCTCATCTGTGAAATGGGAATTAAATGTTGTTAGAGTGAGTGGTTCTAGATAAGTCACCTCACACAAGTGAAGGAGGCGCTCAATAAATAACCTATGCAACCCACTCTAGTATTCTTGCCTGGAGAATCCCATGGATGGAGGAGCTTGGTGGGCTACAGTCCACAGGGTCACAGAGTCGGACACGACTGAGCAACTTCACTTTCACTTTTTCTCAAAATGCCAGGGTCTGATGATGAGTCCTCTTGATGTAGAATTCGCTAGGAAACATTTTTACGTTTGTGTTTACCTTTCAATCATAACTTGAAACTAATATAGCCATATTCTAGGTTAGCTGAAAGACCCATCTGGATTCGATTTTAGGCCTCAACTTGGAATCTGCATTTATAGATATCAATACACTGGCAACAAGTGGTATTACTTGATGTCATGAGCTAGGGAGGAGAGATGGAAATTAGGATAGATATAAGGAAACATCCATGCCAAATAAAGGCCCATGGTGCCTGTGGGTTGTGTGCATGAAGGTCCTGAGTTCAGAACAGAGGAAAGCGGTGGACAAACCAAGGAATCCCCTAGCTCTAAGTCCTATAGGTGCCAAGAGGGCTTGGTGCTTGTATCCTAGCACTGAACCACAGTCAGACTCACACAACGGTGTCTGTCATGTTTAATTAATATATTTTAATTTATTGGTTTTGTAGTTTTGTTTCTAAAATATAAAATTGCTTTGATTTCATGCGTATTGTGCAAGTAGCAAAGAAGTTTATCACCGGTTCTAGGCTTCATATATTTAAATAAGTAAAAATAAAAACAGTTCTTAGCAACAGTAGATGTTCAGGCAAATTTTTGCTCCAGAGAATGATTGCATAGATTATTCAGTTTCAGAAACCCAGTAATAACTGACCACTGTTAGTATAATTATTATGAAGGAATTAAAGGGATTGATTCAAAGAATAAACAGCCTTATGTGAAGTGAAAAAGCAGACTGTCATGTTGCACAGACATGATGATTAACATTGTGTTGAAAAAATTATGTCCAGGGAAAACAGCATAAAGGAATATTCTAAATAATAATTGTTACATCTAGGTGATAAAATTGTGAGTGATTTTTTTCTATTTTAAGACATTTTAATTTGTCCTTAAGAGACATGAATTTCATCATTTTAAAATACATATTTCAAAGGTAAGCAACCCCTACAGGCACAAGAAGACATAACTTGCAATGAATTCAGGCTGACTACAGACCAGTCACTGAAGGGTGGGGGACTCCCTCCCTTTCCAGCACTCACATCCCAAGCCCTCAGTTTCTGGTTTCAGTAGATTCCTGCAATTTGCACGTCAGATTTCTAAATATCCCCCTGGTAGCTCCAACAGATGTGATTTACAGGGCAAGTCTCTCTCTTAAAACACCTTTCCGGGAACTCTAATTCTCCATAGTGCTGGTGAGTTCCAGGAACCATCTGTGCTGCAGTGAAGGTGGCCAGCCCCTCCTCATTTTCTCTGTTGGCGCGTCTCCAGGGCCCACCCCTGGCAAACGGGGAAATAGGCCCCTGATGGCTTTCTTGTCTCTCCAGTACTCCTTTTAGCCACCTCTGCCTTCTTGCTGGCATTCTTCCTTGGCCTTAGTCGTTGTGCCACACCTGTGCCAGGCCTTCCTTGGCTGGGCTTCCAGCGCTGCCTGCCCATTCCTCCTCAATACTGACTTCAGATTACGTGGTGGGAATTCCTACCTATGCCAGCTGCACTCTTTAGTGCCCAAGGCTAATCAGATTACAACACAGATGCACAAATACACACATACATATGTATATTAAACACACTACACACACGCACACACACACACATGCCTGTGTGCTCAGTCGCTTCAGTCGTATCCAACTCTCTGCGATCCCACGGACTGTAGCCCACCAGGCTCCCCTGTCCATGGGATTCTCTGGGCAAGAATACTGTAATGGGTAACCACGCCCTCCTCCAGGGGATCTTCCCAAGCTAGGGATCAAAACTGCATCTCCAGCATCTCCTTCATTGACAGACGGGTTCTTTACCATTAATGCCACCTGGGAAGCCCCCTGACACACATATATATGCATATATTATATAGTGAAGTGAAGTTGCTCAGTCGTGTCCAATTCTTTGCAACCCCATGGACTGTAGCCTACCAGGCTTCTCCGTCCATGGGATTCTCCAGGCAAGAGTACTGGAGTGAGTTGCCATTTCCTTCTCCAGGGGATCTTCCCAATCCAGGGATCGAACCCAGGTCTCCTGCATTGTAGGCAGACGCTTTACCCTCTGAGCCACCAGGAAGCCCATATATATTATATATATATATAAAATAACCAGGCTATCCCAAAGCACATAAATTAGTATCTTTGGAGGTGGCTTCCCTGCCATTGGAAGTTCTAATATCCAGCTAAGTTTGAGAACTATCAGATCATCAGTCCAAAGCTGAGGCAATATCTCGAAGGTCTGAGAACACACACTCTGAAACCAACTGCCTAAAACTGAACTGTGGCTCCATCACAGACCTGCTACCTCTATAGCCTTAAACAATTTAATTTATCCCTTTCTCCCCTCATTTCCTTATTCGTAAAGCGGAGAGGACACTGTTAAAGATTTCTGCCTCATAGAGCGGAGGCAAGGATTAAATCCCATAACACCTATGAAGCACTTAAGGCAGTCTGGCATAGAAGGGCCTCACTCAGGCAGCTTCATATTGATAATTATCATTACCCACCCTTCCCTAGTCACCTGGCTCAGGGGTGTTCATTGTGGCAGCTTCAGGAATAAAGGACCAGAAGCTTTTCTTCCTGGCAGAGTTGGATCTGCTCAGCAAGCTGGAGAGAGGGTTTGTGAGTTCCTCCTTTACGTCTGAAGGAGAGCTCCCTTCAGCTCCTTTGCTGGTCCCCAGTTCCCATAAGGTGCTGCAGCTAAGGATGCCAGTGGGTCATGTATATCAGTCACCCTTGTTTGGACCCCTCCCCTAGGCCCCATGAAGTTCTAAGAAGGGCCTGATGGGTGTTTTTCATATAATTAGGAAACTCAGACCTTTCTTTTCTTTTTAATCGAAGCATAGTTGATTTACAATGATGAATCAGTTTCTGATGCACAGCAGAGTGATTCAATTCTCTGTATATACACATATTCTTTTTTACATTCTTTTCCACTACGGTTTGTCACAGGATATTGGATGTAGTTCCCTGTGCTCCAGAGTAGGACCGTGTTGTTTATCCAATCCCAAACTCCTAATTTATCCCTCCCCCACTCCCGCCGACTTTTCCCTTTGGTAACTGTAAGTTTGTTTTCCAAGTCTATGAGTCTGTTTCTGTTTCATAAGTTTATTTGTGTCATATTTTAGATTCTACATACAAAGGACTTGATTTTCCAGGGGGCAACTGGAGTCCTCAGAAGCCATCGGCAATACTCCCAGCACCCCAGGCTTGGGAGATCCTTTGGGATGTTGCCCACGTCCATTTGTGGTCTATTCCCCAACTTCACCAAACCCAGCTCACCATCCTTGGTGTTAGAATAAACACCCTCCCGCGCTCCATGTGCTGCACACCTGTGAGTGTTTGTTTTTAGCTGACTGTGTTGATTTAGCATTAGGCCCAGCAGGGGATGTGGTTACAGGGCTATGATAAGGCTCTGAGCCACTCTCCTCACAGGAGGAAAATGCCAAGTTGGGTAATGAGCACTGAACCACCCCAGTGCTCTGGCTTAAAATATCTTTACCGAAATTATGAAAGCACCACAGAAACAAAACACAGCACCAACTGGCCTCTTTCTCAGGGTAATTTTCCCTCCCACCCTCTATCTACCCCAGAAAGCAGCGAGGGTGTTGGAATTAGCACTGAACTCATAAGGGAGTCCTGGGTTCTAATAATTCACTCCTCACCTGCCTATGTGAGCAGATTGCACTTGTCTGTGCCTCAGTTTCCCCAGCAATGAAGAGGAGGGTTTGAATGCTCTGATCTCTACCATCCTTTCCAGTGCTTTAGCTATCATGTTGGTGAATCCACACATCCACGGGTGAATGACGCATTAAATTACTGATCACAAACATGCATCAGGCAGTGTGGGAAAGAGGAGAGATGAGAGACCAGAGCACCCTGGGAGCAAATGTGTAAACAAATAGGCACGACCAGGGGATCTGTAAGCACATGCTGGTGATGACATATGTTCAGGGAAAAACTGATTTTTGCAAACCAGGATCAGAAAATGATTTAAACTGAGGGCTGAGTGATGGTTAGTTGTTCACCAGGGTGGGACGAGTTGGAAGGGCCCTATCACAAGTATATCTTCAATCAAAGCTGAGCTGCTGCAAAGCCTGGTGTCCTGGGGAATTGTAAGCCTTTGAGAGATTCAGAAACCTAGATTATGAGGGGGTATATATATGTGTGTCTGTGGGGGGGGGGGTGTCTGTTTGTGTGGGTGTGTGTACGTTAAGGGGGATGAGATGGAGATATCAGCAGAGACAAATGCTGTTGGATATCAGAAGAGAGGAAAAGTGAGTAGGGGCCACATCAAAGATGTATGATACAAAGTTTAGAGTTTAGCCTACAAACACAAAGGAGCTGATCATAGCCAGTGTTAAGCAAAACCCAAGTAAATTCAAGCCAATGAAAATTTCATGCAAAATACTTATATATCCAAATGCTTAAGAGATTAGAATAGGTGCTTTGTTTCACTGGCCACATTTTTTTTTTTTTTTTTTACAGTTAGATAACAAATGTGCAAGCAGTGGTATAATCCTGTTTTCTTGCATCCTTCTTAAATGACAGGACTTGAGGCTTCAGGATGTAAGTTTCCAGTGTGTCAGCTTTAACTTGCAACTTCTTCTTAATGGCCCTTCCATTTAGACAATGCAGATAGAGAAACTATCACTTCCTAAAAGCTTTTGAGAATAATTCCACTGGTCTCATTCCACTCCCTGACTGCCCTTTCTTTATCATGCATTTTTCTTCTTTTTAGTGTGTACCTTGATTATCATCTGGGCAAACGGAGATTATATCATGAATATTTTATAAGCACATAGTGCCAGTGCAGAAGAGACTATTAATAGCTGAAGGACTTGAAAGAATATTCTCATATGCCTAGCATATGCCTGGCACAGAGCAGGGGCACAATTAGAAGAAAGCACACAGGCTATGGGGGTCAGAAAGAGCAGATGTTAGCCTTGACTAGGTCACTTGATGATTAGTGGTCCTGAGCAACTCATTTCACTCTGAGGCCCAATTTCTTCATCTGTACAATGGAGTTCATTACATTCTTAGAGGATCTTTTAAAAAAATGAAATTATGACTCTCATACAGATGTAAAAGGAACATGCTAAAGAGTGTCTTTAACAGATAAATGTTAAATTATTTCAAAGGAGAAATAAAAGAAGCACGAATTTATATGATGTAAAAGAATGCTGAAATAGGTTTGCAAACAGAAACTGGCTTTTTCTAATGGGGGAAAGACGAGTAGTTGGAGAAGCCAATTTAATTATATTGAACCAGTATATATTTGTATCCTATAGACGAGAATTGTTTGTATTGCTGTCTGTTATCGATAGGGCTTCCCTGGCAGCTCAGTGGTAAAGAATCTACCTGCCAATACAGGAGATGTGGGTTCGATCCCTAAGTTGGGAAGATCCCCTGGAGATGGAAATGACAACCCTCGCCAGTGTTCTTGCCTGGGAAATCCCACAGACAGAGGGACCTGGCCAGCTACATTTCACGGGGTCACAAAGAGCTGGACACAACTTAGCAACTAAACAACAACTGTTATCTATAACCTACAGAGTAGCGGAATAGCTTAAGGGCAATGAAAGCTCCCCTGTAAGAATCAGAATGCGATAACCCGGACGAGTGTGCACTAAACATTGCACCGCTTTCCACTGAGGCAGCAAGTTTTCTCTAGAACACCTTGCTGGCATCCTCTTGTTGCCAGGAGGATTCTATTTCACGAATGTCAAACACCTTGTATAGTTTTGAGAATATACCAGTTGCCCAGCAAGTGATCACTGGCTTCATTAGTATTAATGTAGGTTATAAAGAAAATTGCTTCTTGGGTAACTTGTTGCTCATCCAACCAGAATCCATACTCTTCCATCTCCTTTATCTAATGGCGTCCAGTGGAGTGCTGGGCACTGGCTGGGTGCTCAGTAAATTTTTTAATAAGAAATTTATATTAAGGATAACACTCTGATGAGCTGCGAAATAGATGTTTTAAACAATTGAAGATTAACCTTCTGAGTTAGAAGAGACGGCAAGGGAATCTAAATGACTGCTGGCATCGTGCTCTCTTTCTGAAAGTCAGTGGCCCTTGGTCCCTATTCATGTAAAATGATGGTGGTTGACCACTACTCTGCCCTGAACTCTTCCCACTGGAAACCAGTGTAAGTTTTGTTGAAAATGAGCTTTCTCCTCGTTCTAAGTCCTTGTCCAAACACAGCTCTCACTGTGCCTACTATGACATCCAGTTATATTTTCTTCGAGGAAGCAAAACCAAATTATGATGGCACCATTGTCACTGGCAATTGAATTCTTGTGGGAAGCAGACAAGACAAACACACTCTGCTTCCTGAACTCACTCCCATTTTAAATGATATGGAAGCAAAGAGAGAAGGGGAGCTTGGTAAAAGAGCATATGTGTGTGTGTGCACACATGTGTGTGATTAAATAGTAATAACTAAATCAGTCATCCCAAATGTGAAATGTTGTTCTTGGCATAAAGCTGAAATAATTTTTTGGTGGTAAAGAGGGACGTGGCTTGGGAGGGGAATAAAAGTTGGGTGTGTCTTGGAACTGTCTCTGGTTTTAGTGGTTTGGACCCAAAAATGGTTTCATTTGCCTATTTCTTCTCCTTCTTTTGAAGTTCTCTCATTTTAGAATGGTAATAAGGAACCATTCAGTTTGCACTTAGCAGTGAACTTGACTTTTCAAGAGCTAGAGAATAACAGAAAAGAATACCCTTGTTTTTCATGAGCTGGACAGAGTCTCTGGTTCCTCAGCCCACTTTGCACACCTTCAGTCATCCTGCTTGAAACGTGGAGGAATACTGGCCTAGAGACCAAACTTAACTTAATCTTCCTGTAGCTACGAATCACTCCTCCATGTATAGAAAGAGATCTTTTGACTAGACAAAAACTCATGTGAGCTTTTGTGAGGAGAGGAATGGGCCAGGGTGGCGGGAAAGGAATGAAGCCTTTAACTGGAAAGCAAAACTCACTTTAGGAAAAGACAGGGCTAGTCTCTTTTCATCAATAATGTATAGTCTTTTTTATAGATAAGATAACTTTTTAATTTATTTTTCTTGCCACATCACATCACATGTGGGATCTTAGCTCCCCTACCAGGGATGGAACCCGCACCTTCTGCATTGAAAGGTCAGAGTCTTAAACATTGGACTGCAGAGGATGTCCCAGGGGTAATCTTTTAATTGAGGGGCTAAATAAATTATTTAATGAGTTTCTAGTTAAAGGCCCATTCTGCACACACACAAAAAAAATCATGCTTTGCAAAAGAATGTCAGAAAGTCCGCAATTTTGAGCTTCAGTTCTGTGACTTAAGCATTTGTTAAGTTGCAAAGATGCATGTATCCAATTCTCTCTTGAAACCTCAAGGAAAGACATGATCATCTAATCAAAAGATTTTTAACCTTGTATGGATTATGGATGCTTTTGAGAACCTGAAGAATCCCACACCTTAGAAGGAGTCTCCCATGCACATCGTGAGTTGCACTTTTCACCCGTTGCAAAGTACAGAAGCTGACTACTCTGGCTAATTTAAGCACCAGAGGGATTTGGTGGAAGGAAATGGAGTGGGAGAGGAAATAGAGCTGTTTTGGGATTCAGGCAGCAGGAACTTCTAGTGGGCACGATTTCTTGTGAATTGCCAGTGGAATGAAGCAGATCAAGTCATTTCCCCCTTGCTGTAAGCACAGTTCCTGGAGAGGAATTCGTTTGACCTAGATTAGACTCCAGGTCCCTCCATGGCTAAAGGATGTAAAGCTTCTTGACCAGCAGCACCATCAGGATCGAAATCTATTTGGAGTGAATCAAGGTCCTAAACAGAAATCAAATTCCTGATGTTACCGAGAGAGAAGAATGGGCAAGCTAAAACCACAAACGTCTGCTAAACACATCTACTCAGAGCAGTCTGCATGTCATAGGAACAGGGGAGCTATGAACCTTTGTCTCTAAAACCTGGGATCTAAAAATCCCTGACTAGGCTACACCCTACCACCTTGAGATGTGTCGTCAACACACTGTATTTCCTGGGTGCTTGTGTATTGTTGGAGGACCTAAAAGGCGAGAACACTGGGGGGACCTGATAGAAACAACCAGAATGAATAACAAGAAATAAAAAGCTGAAAACAGGAAAACCAAGTTTTTCTCAGACCAGATCCTAGATTAAGTCATTTCCATGTAAAGATGTAACTCTTATACCAGCCACGGGCTCTTAACCAGAGATCTGGTGTACACGCACGGACCCCAGTGCCATCACAGCGACTAAAGTCCCAGGGAGGATGATCAAGAGAGACCGTCTATGAAGAGTGATACCCTGGAGTGAGTGGGCTTGACTTCTGATTTCCATGGAGTGAGGACAGCAGCAGAGACAGAGAGTTTCTCCCCATCTCAGCAGGGGATGAGGCATGACCTGGATCTGAGGGGGCCTGGGACACAGAGCATCTCTAACACAGCTTGTCTTCTACATGGCTGTGGACTATGAGGAGAAACGAGCTTCTCTCGGATGACTTCACTATTTAAGAGCGTCATGACGCAGCTCCTAAACAGCTGCGGCAGAAACCCTGTGAGGTCCACTGTGAGTTTTGTCTCTTCCCACTTCTCTAGGTGCATCCCAAACTCCTTTCACTCTCATACACTAACCTCCTACATCTACAAGAGGTCACACTGGCCTCCTTTCCAACTCCTCATCCTCCCTAAGACCTCAAGGCTTCATCACATTGTACCCCTGCCAGATATGTTCTCTCACAGTTCCAGCTAACTCCAAATTATTCTTCAGCCTAAGCTGCAAGTTTGTTCCTCACTGAAATCTTCCCTGGTGCAGATTAGATCAGGCCCCCACCCATCGACCTGTACATGGCACTTCACACACGGGTCAAGTACTTTGTGCTATTCTGTTCTATTCCTGTCTTCCTAAGCTGGTAACCTCTGAAAGGATATGGGCCATAACTGCCTTATTCACTTTTATAACCCCAGTGCCAGGAACATGATAAGTGACCATTAATATATGTTGAATAAACTGTGCAAAATTATACTGAAGAAGAGGATCTATCAAGGACAAATAGTAAAAGGAAATTAGTAAATTTAGAGAATGATATAATACCTGCTAATGAATGTAGAGGAGCAAGCGGATATGAAACATAAGACAGCGACAGAGCCGCAGCATATCTTCCCTTATTTCAACCTCACAAAAGAAGGGAATCGAGGAAGCATATGGAGTGTAGCCGAAGAGAGTTAAGGTTTTAGTTAAAGCTAAGAGCTCATGAATCACATTTGGTTGCCCTAGCAACAGAACCACAGATACAATCTTATGATAATATTATAATATGAAAAAGCAAATACAAATAAATTAAGAACTTATCAGAAACAGAGCAACGGATGGTTCAGTTAGATTCACCTTTGGTGATGATCTAAGGTGAAATCTTGGAAAAGACTCTGTGTTGCAAAGGATGCCATCCTAGAACTTGAGTTATATGTTAAAGGGTTAAACCAGGTCACAGAATTTGATAAATCAGTTTTAAACTCTATATGGGGACGCACATAAGGCTATGATTAACTAAGATGGTTTTAAATAACAGAACAAAACACCAGACTTGATGCACATGTCAGTTATCTTTTAGCACAATTAAGGTGCAGAACCCACAATGACAAAACCTCAGTGGCAGAACACAATAAGCATTTATTTTGGCTTATAAATGTACAGGTTGGCTATAGACTTCTGGTGATTTAAGCCAAATGTGGCTGTTATGGCTAAGCTCTTTTGTAAGGGCAGCCGGTTTGCTGGCTGGGTGCTGGCTGGTCTAGGATGGTCTCCACGTGAGTTGACTTTATCCTGTATCATGTGCTCTCTTATCTGTCAGCACACTATGTGAGTTTATTCTCACAGTGAGGGCAGAATTCCAAAGGAGGCACCAGAAGCATACAGGGTCTCCTGAGGTCTAAGTTTAGAACTGGGGCACCAGCGCTTACAACGCATTTGATTAGCCAAAGCAAGTAGCAAGAGCAGTCCTGATTCAAAGGGTTGAGAACCAGGCTCAACTTCTTGATGCAATGAGCTGCAAAGTTAGATGCTACGGGCATGGGTGTGCTGTGTGTGTCCTGTACTTAGTCACTCAGTCACGTCCAATTCTTCGCAATTCCAGGAACTGCAGCTCACCAGGCTCCTCTGTCCATGGGGATTCTCCGGGTAAGAATAGTGGTGTGGGTTACCATGCCCTCCTCCAGGGGATCTTCCCAACCCAGGGATCAAATCCATGTCTCCTGTATTCCAGGTGGATCTTTACCAACTGAGCCACCAGGGACAAGCACTCGATTCAATTAACCTACCATATCAGAAATCAACTTACTATGAAGCTCTAGTCAAGGCAATGGTTTTTCCAGTAGTCATGTATGGATGTGAGAGTTGGACAGTGAAGAAGGCTGAGCGCTGAAGAATTGATGCATTTGAACTGTGGTGTTGGAGAAGTCTCTTGAGAGTCCCTTGGACTGCAAGGAGATCCAACCAGTCCATTCTGAAGGAGATCAGCCCTGGGATTTCTTTGGATGGAATGATGCTAAAGCTGAAGCTCCAGTACTTTGGCCACCTCATGCGAAGAGTTGACTCATCGGAAAAGACTCTGATGCTGGGAGGGATTGGGGGCAGGAGGAGAAGGGACGACAGAGGATGAGATGGCTGGATGGCATCACAAACTCGATGGACGTGAGTCTGAGTGAACAGGGAGGCCTGGCGTGCTGCGATTCATGGGGTCGCAAAGAGTCGGACACAACTGAGTGACTGAACTGAACTGAACTGATGAAGCTGTAGTAACAAATTCAGGATGATACTGGTATAGAAATAAACACAATATTTATATGATATTATGATCCAAAATAGATGCCAATGTAAATAAAATATCCTGAAGATTCTCTATGAGGAAAATTATAGACAATTAAATAAAAGTGCTACGATAATAGATTACCCAATGGGGAGAAAAGAATCCTTACTTCATATAAAACACAAAAATCAATTCCAAGTTTATTAAAGATATAAATGTAAAAATGAAACTTTAAAAATTGTAAAAGAAAATAAAAGAGAATATATCTACTTCTTGAATTTGGGGAAAGATTTCTTAGAAGGAATGATGCTAAAGCTGAAGCTCCAGTACTTTGACCACCTCATGCGAACAGTTGACTCATTGGAAAAGACTCTGATGCTGGGAGGGATTGGGGGCAGGAGGAGAAGGGGACGACAGAGGATGAGATGGCTGGATGGCATCACCGACTCGATGGACGTGAGTCTGAGTGAACTCCGGGAGATGGTGATGGACAGGGAGGCCTGGCATGCTGCGATTCATGGGGTCTCAAAGAGTCGGACATGACTGAGCAACTGAACTGAACTGAACTGAACACAAAATGTACAAATAATAATGAATATGTAGATAAATTTAATTATTTTATAACTTATATGCAAAGAAAACCTCCAAATATTGAAAAGTTCCAAGTCTTCAGGAAAATATTTGTAAAGAAAAGATTAGTATTGTGGCATGGAGAACTAATTAAAAATCTTTCCAAAACTCAATGAGAAAAAAATGTCAATAGAAAAAAATGAATGAAAACTAATATGCAAAGGAGAAGGCAATTCACAGAAGAGGAAACCTGAATGACCAATAAATATATAATGAAACTATTGATCTCCTTAGATTAGTAAATGGACAAATGCAAATAAATTAAAACCATAATGAAATACCATTTCACAGCCATTAGCTTGATGAAGATGATGTAGGTTAACAATAAAAAGAGTTCACGAGGAGCCACTGGAACTCTTATATAAATTGAACTCAACTACTTTGAAGAGTAATTTGGCAATATCTAGTAAAATTGGATGTGTACATACCCTATAACCCAATGATTACTTATATATATATATATATATATGTATATCTCCTATGGGGTTTTTCAGGTGGCTCAGTGATAAAGAATCTGCCTGTAATGGAGGAGATGTGAGTTCAGTCCCTGGGTTCGGAAGATCCCCTGGAGAAGGAAATGGCGACCCACTCTAGTATTCTTACCATGAAAATTCTATGGACAGAGGAGCCTGGCAGACTACAGTCCATGGAGTCACAAATAGTCAGACATGACCTAGTGACTAAACAACAACTATTTATATATATCCTAGAGAAAAGTTCTCTCATTTTTCTCAACTTATAACTTATGAATGAGAATATGCATTGCAGGATGATTCATAACAGCAATGTCTAATCCTAAAAGTCTATAAATGAAAGTACGCTTACCTACATATTGGTATATTCATACAATGGAACACTATACTACAGTAAAAATAAATGAACTAGGGGTAATATATCAACATGGAAAACTCTCACAAAGACTATATTGAACAAAACAAGCAAGTCTCAGAAAAATGTATAGACTAGAATAGCAGTTACATAAAGTTTGCTGTTGTTTAGTTGCTAAGAACTAGTAATTATATCTACAGTGCAAGTGAGGTTATAAACAAGAGATTACCTTTGGAAAAGAAACACAGGTTTCAACTAAACCCACAACGTTTTATTTCTAAAATTTGAGTGATGTCACCATGAGTATCTTTTATGTTACTCTCCATATGCTCTTTGTATGCCTGATGTTTAATTGAAAAAGTGAACAGATATAGAAGAGTCTTGCTGTGAAAGAGACAGAGGTGACAAACTAGAAAAAGAGCTTAACTGATGTTAGGATGTTACTGCCTAGGTATCCTCTTGAGAAACCTATATGCAAGTCAGGAAGCAACATTAGAACTGGACATGGAACAACAGACTGGTTCCAAATAGGAAAAGGAGTACGTCAAGGCTGTATATTGTCACCTTACTTATTTAACTTATATGCAGAGTACATCATGAGAAATACTGGGCTGGAAGAAGCACAAGCCGGAATCAAGATTGCCGGGAGAAATATCAATCACCTCAGATATGCAGATGACACCACCCTTATGGCAGAAGGTGAAGAGGAAGTAAAAAGCCTCTTGATGAAAGTGAAAGAGGAGAGTGAAAAAGTTGGCTTAAAGCTCAACATTCAGAAACGAAGATCATGGCATCTGGTCCCATCACTTCATGGGAAATAGATAGGGAAACAGTGGAAACAGTGTCAGACTTTATTTTTTGGGCTCCAAAATCACTGCAGATGGTGACTGCAGCCATGAAATTAAAAGACACTTGCCCTTTGGAAGAAAAGTTATGACCAACCTAGATAGCATATTCAAAAGCAGAGACATGACTTTGCCAACAAACAAAGGTCCGTCTAGTCAAGGCTATGGTTTTTCCTGTGGTCATGTATGGATGTGAGAGTTGGACTGTGAAGAAAGCTGAGTGCCAAAGAATTGATGCTTTTGAACTGTGGTGTTGGAGAAGACTCTTGAGAGTCCCTTGGACTGCAAGGAGATCCAACCAGTCCATTCTAAAGGAGATCAGTCCTGGGATTTCTTTGGAAGGACTGATGCTAAAGCTGAAACTTCAATACTTTGGCCACCTCATGTGAAGAGTTGACTCATGGGAAAAGATCCTGATGCTGGAAGGGACTGAGGGCAGGAGGAAGAGGGGACGACAGAGGATGAGATGGCTGGATGGCATCACCGACTCGATGAACATGAGTTTGAGTGAACTCCGGGAGTTGGTGATGGACAGGGAGGCCTGGCGTGCTGCGATTCATGGGGTCGCAAAGAGTTGGACACGACTGAGCGACTGAACTGAACTGAACTGATCCTCATCCGTGGCTCTCCTTGCTCTAGCTTCTGTCTCTGGCCCATATCATTTGTCCTGCAACCTTATAGATCAACAGTAGCAAAAAGATTCCATACTTGAATAAGTTTGAAAAGTGCTTGGAGGCAGGGACTTGATGAAATTTTCCTAAATTAGTTGGGCTCTTCCATGGTTAAACTGAATAGAGGGTCCAGCCTTGCTTATGTGCCACCTTATGCTATGCTGGCTTACCCCAAAGACATGTGCTTTCTTTCTTTCTTTTTTTATTTTTTAGACATGTGCTTTCTTAACAGACTATTTTTACAACATCATTTGCTCTAGAGACAGATTCAGAATGACATGAAGCCACCTCGAACCTAGCAAAGCTGTCATGCCAAAATGACCTTGCCGTTAAGGGGAAGCAGCCTCACATGGTGGTAAAAAAGCATGAATTCTAAAGTTCAGCTGCCTGGGTTAAGGTCCTGGGTCTACCTGTGAGATTTTGGGCAAGAAACACCAGCGACTTTCACCAAATAACCATACTCACCCAACAGGGTGGCTCTGAGGACTAAAAGCGCAAATCCATGAGACAGAACAGGGTCTGGAACATAGGTAGACAGCACTCAACCAATGTTCGTTGCTGTTAGTCTCAGTGTGATGAAAGAATCTCAAGAAATCACTTTGAGATCATTTCTCCTTTTTAAATTGTTAAAAGGGAAAATAATGATATCAACCAACAGGGCCACCTTCATTTTTTGCATATTAACTTCTTGTTCATAGGACACTTAAAATGTGAATATAACTTTGTATGGTGCTCTTTTCAATGTAAGCTGTGTCAGTGTTCCTCCACGGTTGTTCTAATTGGCTATATAAGATTCTGTTGGATGAATGCACCAAGTTTTACCTAACAGTTCTCTTATGGTTAAATATCTGAAATTTGTGTTTTGTTACATCAGGTACTACTGACTAATACTACTTTGCACAAACTGGTGAATTTTTACTCATTAGGGCATATGAGCCAGGGCAATCTCCTTCCAACCTCTACCTCAGGCTCTTTGCTTCAGTTGAACCCTCCTCCGTATTGCTCTGACCTAAGTTACCTTCCTCATAATCTACTCCCCCACCTCTCTGTTTCCCAAGCTCTAGTTACAAAAGCCAAATCTCCATCACTATTTCACTATTTCTTATTTTCCCTCTGCAGATCCTCATGCTCCCCATTCTGTTCCTTGCTGGGTCGTATCACCCTGGATCTACTCATCCCTCCCTCCCCTCACCAGTCTATTGAGCTCACCATCCTCTTCTGGGGACATTAAATAGGGGGACCCCAAGGTGAGGGCCATTTGGCATATCCTGCTATCCCCTTCTTATACTGTGAGCATTCTCAGAGTCTAAAAGGGAAACAATATGATTTTTTCCTAAAGCATCCCTCCTCTTATTCTGTTGCTGTCAAACTTCTGTTTACCCTTCAAGGCGGGATTCAATGCACTAATCCCCAGCCATAGCTCACTGATCCACCCTTACCATTCCCAGGGCACTTGCTACATATCTCCTTATTCTCAACAACCAACAGTGATTGCCTATGGTAGATAAATAAGCCAGATAATGGGCAGATCTGTATATGAGAACTTAGAAACTGCTTAAGTTGCCTGTTTTGACGTGGCTGGATAGGAGTATGATAGCGGCAGGAACTTTAGAATCAGGTAGACTTTGATTTGAATATTAAGTTTACATCCTCTTTGTAAAATCACTCATCTCTTTGCTGATCCCAGCTGCAAAATGAAACTGTTTCTGTCACCAGCTTTCTTGGATTAAATGAGTTAATAGATGCAAAGCACACAACAGGCACATGGTTTAAATGGCAGCTGATAAGACTACCCCCACCCCACTGGCCAAAAAGTCAAAGTCAAACAGGTCCAAAGTGTTGCCCCTCCCCCCACCACTTGATTTTGTCAATGGACCCCAGGTTCTCACCTCACGATATAAATGGGAGCAGTATCATTAGGGGAACTGAAGAACCCATGCTTTCAGTGAGTTTCTGGTATTAATGTTGATGAGTATATTCTGCTCTGGTCTCTCCCTCTTTCTTGCTCACTCTTGTCAGGAATATTCATTTAACATTAAGGACTGCTAATAGCACACTGGAGTCTATTCTGATCCAACTCTAGCCCATCTCCAGGTCTTTCCCACAACTGCTGTGTTGCTTGAGATCCACCTCATTTTTGTCTTTGAGTAGAGGGTTGTCTCTAGCCAGTCCCACCAGACACAAGAATTCAATATGTGATTTGGAAGGACTGAACACAGATGCCAATACAGGAGATCTAAGAGATTCAGGTTCGATCCCTGGGTTAGGAAGATGCCCTGGAGGAGGGCATGGAAACCCACTCCAGTATTCCTGCCTGGAGAATCCCATGGCCAGAGGAGCCTAGTAGGCTACAGTCCATAGGGTCACAAAGAGTCAAACACGACTGAAGCAACTTGGCACACATGCTCACATGATGTATCAAGTTATAAACAGCCGTAACTCACTAGTTATGACCAATAACTATAACTAATATAAGATTGGGCTTCCCAGGTGGCGCTAGTGGTAAAGAACCAGCCTGCCAATGCGGGAGATGTAAGAGACACAGGTTCGACCCCTGGGTTGGGAAGATGCCCTGGAGGAGGGCATGGAAACCCACTCCAGTATTCCTGCCTGGAGAATCCCATGGACAGAGGAGCCTGGTGGGCTCCACAGAGTTGCAAAGAGTCGGACACGACTGAAGCAACTTAGCACAGCACAGTACAAAATTATTGATTCCTAAGAAAGAATTGCCAGGTGGAATTGTTATGCACAGAGGAGACTGAAGAACATAGGAAAAATGGAGATCTCTTGATAGATGGCATTTCCAACACATGCCCCTGAGCAGCAAGAGGGAAGTAGCCTGTGGGCATCTTTTAGGAAAGGAAGGGAGTGTACAGAATGGGTGAAAGGCGCACTGAGCAGGAGTGGTAGCCCACTTCAGGTTTTGCCTCGGGTCAGCCTTTCTGTACCCACTAATGTTCAACCTTCATTTGTGAGGTTGGCAAATGGGCTACAGGCCTTGAGGGAAGCTGGAGCCTCTAGGGTTGGATCAGCTTGCAGGCCTTGATAGTACTGTCAGTGCATGCTAGTGCCAGGCATACTTAACACAGGCTGCCAGACCTTCCAGAATCAAGTCAAGATGAGCTCTCTGGCCATAGGCAGGCTCTAAAAACTCAGAGTTTTGCATTTGATTAAGGTTCATAAGATACAAGATAGAGTATAAAAATGTAAAAGGCTGCTAGGAAATAAAACCAAAGCAATGCCAAAGAATTTAATCTAAACGCAGACACAAAATAAAATCCTTGTTCTGTTTACTTGGCCCAGATGCCTGAAGCATTTTGAAAGAAGGCACATTTCTGCACCTGAAAAATGTTAATCTTGGATTTAGAAAAAGAGTGAGAATGGAGAATTTGGAGATTGCTGAGAATCACTTCTGATTACAATTAGATAGTCTAGAAAACCAACCAAATATTTATGAGAAAATGGCAATGTAGAAAATAATGATGATAACCTTTGTTATGGTACTTTACAGTTGACACAAAGCTTTTTACATAGTGGAGGATGCTCCTGGATTTCCAAATAGCATGCATGTGTGCAGTGTGTTATGAGGTGTCATTTTCTCCCCTAAGGAGCTTACAATCCAATAACAAAAGAAAGACATGTACACAATGTAATATAATACAAAGTAGATGACGAGCCCGTTACAGGGCTCTACAAAGGTAATAAATTTTGATTATTAAGGAGTAGGCTACATAAAGGAAGCACCATTTTAAATGTACTTTGAACTTTTGATAGGTGGAGGTGTGAGACAGGCACTTTAGCAAAGAAAACACGTACTAGGGCAGGAAATGGAAAATTGCAGCATGTGTTCAAAAAATGATAGGAAATGCAGGAAGCTTAGACTGTAGTCGACATATCCATTCTCTATTCTCTTCATGGTGGTGACTCTATTTCCTTTGGGGAAACCTATTTATTTTCAGTATCTACCAAGAAAGTTGACCCTCCTCCTGGAGTCAGAGCAGTCAGGGCCTGTGATCATCATTCGACCAGTCACTACCTCCCATCTCCCTGGATCGAGATAACACTTCAGAGTTGGGTACATGACTCAAGTTATCCAATGTCCCAAACTACATCCCAGGAATTTTATTCTCCTTCCACGAGGTCTGTAGCTGTAAGACTGATGAAACCCTGGCATTTCAAAGGGTCTCGCTGGACAGAGTGCCTACCATAGAGAAAGGCAAACACGTTTATACACGTTGGATCTTTTTATGCCTAAAACAATCTGCCGTTCCCCTTTTCAGATACAGGAGACAACCCATTCCCCATTTGTGCAGCCAGTTTCTTTGCTTCCCATTGCTTGTACCCACAAGAATACTGCGTGGCTGAGGACTGACTGTAGAGATCCACGCCATGTCATGGGACCTCCTTCTCTAGCCAACAAAAGTCACGAGATGTTTTGGGAAAGAGATGGATTTTGCAATCCCATATCCAAACCAGTCTGAAGGTGATTTTAAAGACAGGGAAACCAGGTAAGTGACTTTCACAAAGCCAAGGCCAGTGGGAAGCATTGCTAGCTGAATGTGAGTCCCCTTGTGAGTTGCATGGAAGGCTCATTGCCACCACTTATGAAGCTTAATGTGCAATAGCACTTTTCTAAGCACACACACACACATTAACTCACTTGACACTCACATCAACCCTGTAAGAAATACCCCTTATTAACACTCATACCAACTCTATGAGGAGGGTGCAGCTATCATATGCCCCATTTTGCAGAATTGAGGCATATGGAAATTATGCCTCAATTTGCAAATTGAGGCAAGAGGAAATTAACAAATCCCCAATGTCCCACAACTAACCAAATGGTAAAACTAAGATCTGGGTGTTGGGAGTCAGGTCCCAGAGACTGTCCTCAAAGAAGACAACTGCTGATACCAGGAAGTCTTACAAACATCAAATTCCCTTCCCAGTATCCCATCTTTTCCTCCCATTAGCCTGGATGTCCATATTTAGAATCACTTCTCTGACCTAGAAAAGGAAGTTGGAAGTGTTATTTATAGATTGCCCATTACATTGTTTTTCAAGTGGGAGATTAAGATGTTGGCCTTTTCCCATTAAAATAGTAAGATAGATTTAAAGGGGATAGGTAAGTTTCAAAGAGAAAAATGTGGAGAAATCAGGATGTCTTGGCTCTACTCCAGAAGTGGAAAGTTTCCCTGATATTGACAGAATGGCATCAAGTGTATGGGTGAGGAAAGAAGGGGCACAGAGAGAGACTTTGACTTCTGACAAAGCTCCCATAAATCCTTGAAAATGCAGACTGCTGTCAAAATTCCCAAAAGCACATTCTTGCAACAGTATGCTTACTTCCATAAATGGCCCTTGTCTGTGTTGTTTCAGTCAGTCCTTGGATACGACGAGATGAAGTCTGGCCTCCCAAGTACTGTCACTGTCAAGCACCTTCTCTCTGCCAGACCTTCCCACAGCCCCAGATGGTCTAACTTCTCCTTCCTTGTCATTTCCTGAGGGGGTGGGAGAGAGGAAAGAGAAAAGAGACAAGAAGTATAGAATTTGTCAGTACCAGCCCAGTATCACACAACCCACCCAGCAGGGCTGGTCCAAAGCAAACCATGCATGGGTTGGTAAGTGGTTGCAGCTTGGCCCCATGCCCACACCTCCCTGCCTGCCCACCTGCCTCTGCAGGAAGTTCGACCCACTTCCTCCCCACCTCAGGCTGCCAGTTTCAATAGGGGTTCTTAGTGCCTCCTCATTGCATTGATATACATGATTAATTATACACTGAAGTAATGCCCTCCTGTGTCATGGGGATGAACATATTAATGGAAGCATTTTAGGGGAGAATTCAAAAGAAACAGCATCATGATTCTGCAGTCATTTACTTATTCATTCATTTAACAAATATTTATTGAGAGCCTAGAATATCCCAGGGACTATTCTTGATACTGGAGATAGTTGATTCCCTTTGCTATACAGTAGAAACTAACATAACATGGTGAAGCAACTAGACTCTTCCAATAAAAATCTATATAAAAAAGACACTCTAGGTAATCAATAAAAGCAATCTAATGAATGTGTAGATAATTTTAGTCACAATAGAAGTCCACATTATAATGTACTTAGATATAAAAATGAGATAAACTAATTTATAAACAAAAACTATATAGATATATATTTTGAACTTAACCATTTCTCTGTACCTTCAGCTCCATCACTCTGGTGTTGGTTACCTTCATCTCTCACCTGGAACTCTATAAAACCTCCCAGTTGGCCTTCCTGCTTCCATGCTTGTCTTCTTACATATTGTATTTTTTCTTCAAGCACCCCTTACAGGATATCATATCACACTTCTGTGCCAAATCCTCAAAGGCTTCCTATCAGCCTAAAATATCATACAAAGCTCTCACCCGGCTCACGGTTCCTTTTCCAGCTGCATTCCCAGTGACCCTTCTGCTTCATCACTGTGCTCCTGCCACGTGGGTCTTCTGACCCTCAACAATGATTCTGCCTTCTCCCTTTTCCTAATATGCTCTCCAATATATATTTTGAAATTAGAACCTTAACTCTTATTCTTGCCTGTGGCCCCCCTCTGATTTCCACCACGGCTGTGACAGTTCCCAGGAGCCCACCCTTGCCTTGCACTGTGTCTCCAGCACCAAAGGAGCCCTGTTGGCCTGTGGGCAGGCACATGGGGAATATAGGCTGAGGGCATCATTATCCCCGGGTAATCCTCAACTAGCCATATAAATAGTCCAGCCTCCTGTCTTTCAGGAGGAAAATTCTAGAAGACATTCCATACACTTCTCAGGGGTCCAGCCTACATCAGTAACCTTGAACACACACCCTCATATGAATTTCTCCTCATCCCATCAGCCCTTGCTCTCCTAATCCTGCCTCCTAGGATTACCTCCCAAATAAACTACCTTCACTCAGCTTCTTGTTTCAGTTTCTGCTTTGGAGGAATTCAAACTAAGATCGAAGATTTACCCACTCTACCTATTCCTCACTTGCGCCAAGCTCCACTCCTCAGCAGCCGCAGAGGGAAAAAAAAAAAAACCCTCACCTCATTTACTGGTTTCTAATTTTGTTCCAACAATCTATGATCTTTACAACCAGAATAAGAGATTTTCCTCAACTCCTTCAAAACATCATCCATCCCCACTTCAAAGGTCAATATCTACAGCCTAACTTGAAGAATTCAACTGAAAACCATTGCAAAAATAATAATAACAATCAGGGACTGCTTCCAGTTAAGAGGGTAAGGGATATTATAAAGAAGACATGGTCTCAAAATACATAAATGACTTCGTAAAGGACTTGAATGAACACAAGTACCGAGCTTATAAATGGTAAAAGAACAGGCATATAGTTGACTGATAATTCGGCCAAGAGATAATATGCTTAAATGAGTCTTGGCAAGAATCACTTAAAGTGCTTTGGCTGGTAGGTACTGAGTGTTCTTTATTAGAAATGACTATAGATTAAAGAGATATGAGACAAGTGAGTAATACAAAGCAGAAGAAATCCTTAAATCAAAATTGACATTTTAATAACTATGCTTTAAGTAAATCTCCCCTCTGAAGTCTTCTAATGTTTAACAGCTGCAAGTAAATATGACACCAGGTGAAGCTAATCAAAAAGTTTAATAACGCAGGAAACAAAAGAGCAGAAAGGAAGCTGAAACAACCCATTTTCAGTACCTCCAGGATTTCAACTTCCCTCCCTCTCACCCACCCAGCAGCCTCCTCGCTAAGAATCGCTGAGCAAGCCAGAGTGCATTCAAACCTTAGCTCTGTCATATTCCATCTCTCTGTGCTTGGTGAGTAATTTAACCTTCTAAGCCTCAGTGTTCATGTCTGTAAAATGGGATTAAATCACCTGACAGGGTTGTTCCAAGAATTAATTGAGGAAATATATGTAAAGGCAGAGTAAGCACTTAATAAAATCTCAGTTATTGCTATTATTACTATTTTGCTAAAGAAGAAGAAAACTAGAGGAAAGGCAATAGAGAAGAAAACACAGGTGGACAGAGAAAAGAATAGAAAGGAAGGGTGCCTGGAGGCAACTCAATTTGCCATCCAAATAGGACCAATATTCAGGCAGTGTGCTCAGGCAGGGTGACCAACTGGCCTTGGGTTTAGATCAGTCAGTACCAGTGCCCCAACTAGTCTGAAATTTTTGAATATCATCCCTGCCTTGGCTTGTGCATTATTCAACCACAAAGAATCTTTAAAATGGCAAATCTTTAAAATTCTTTAAGAAATCAATACTGCAACACACATTAAAGACTGGGAAATTGTTAATACTTTATCCCACTCCTGGGAATTTATTCAAATACAAAACAATAAGCTCTAGACCCACTGATATTTATGGAGTTTTTATTGATGAAGACAAAACATCACAAGCAATGTCGAAGTCCATCAATGAAGGAATAGTTAAATACACTGTCAATCTTTATTTTAATGGAAATTATGCACTATTAAAATTATAATTATGAAAAACAGAAACCCATAGAAATGTGAAGTGCATATGATATAAAATGCAGCCAAAAAAGGTAGCATAGAAAACTGTGAATACATTCTGATATAATCTGCAAATTATGTAAGGATAGAAACAACAGAATATGCAAGAATAACTGTGGAATGACTAATTTTCTTTCTTTTTGCAAAAGTGTTTAGTACATTTGTGATAATATTTTAGCAATTAAAAGGAACTGGGGTGGAGAGAGAAGTGGTTTTCCCTTCCCCAAACCCTACACTCGAGGTGAGGAATAACATGTAAAGTACAAGCTGGCATTCTCTTTCTCTCAGAAACACCATTAGCTCCTCTGAGGGCTTTTGGGCAGATTAGGGAAGCAGGGACTTCCCTGGTGGTCCAGTGGCTTAAATTACCTGCTGACAATGAAGGGGGTGCAGGTTTGACTCCTGGCTGGGAAACTAAGATCCCAATGCCTTGCAGCAGAAAGATTTTAAAAAATTATTTTTTTAATTAGGAAAAGCTGCCCCTGTGGAAGAATATCCTCCTTAGAGTGCAGACATTTCTTTTGTATCGAGCTCTGTTCAGAGCCTTACCATCCTCCAATGGAGGGTGGTGAAATGGGATTCTTCCAGAAATATGCTGGCTGGATTGCCAAAGGGGAAACTTCTGTAGACCCAAAGATTAATTCTTTTAGGAGGTATGCAGATGAGAATTAGAAAAATAGCAGCTGAATAAACAAATATGTGTGGTATAAAACCTGAATTATATAGACTACTAAAAATGAGATCTCTTTCCCCTCTAAACCTCAGCAAATGCTATACTATCTAAGCATTCACTTCTTCCTACTGAAGGTTATATTTAGACTGAACCAAGAAAGATACTGCACCCAAGATCCAAGAAAAAACCTTAAGATGTGAGTCCCAGATGTAGAAGAAAATATATTTGCCAAACATGCTGTCTGCAACTTTTCCAGAGGCAGAACCATTCCAGGCCTCAGATGACCAGGGAAGACAAGTTTCTATGGTGCCTGAGAGGCACCAGAATCCAAAACCCTGGGTCCATCACAGTTAAAGTTCTCATTAGCACCCTTCATTGCTCCTGGCATCAATGGGGCATAATACGGACCACAGGGCTCCTCCCAAAATAGGTTGGGTCTTCCCAAGGATACTGCAAATTTATAAAAATGTTCAGGAGCACATAAAATGTTTTCTATTAAAGGGAGCTTTTATATTTTACTCCCAGCAATCAATGACTAGGTTTTTGGAACTATCCTCCAAAAATATTTGAACAGTATGACACTGCAGTGTACTGAAGAGAAACAAGCATGGGTTCTTGATCCTCTGGGGGAAGAATAAGTTGAGAAAGCTCTTCCTCCTTACCTTGGTTTCTATACACCTCATCAGACTTCACTAGAGAGTTTCCCTTGACACATGAGAGGAACCACTTTCACCAATGGTTTGAATGAACTTGGTTTGGGGCTGAGGCAAGGAGCTATGTGATGTCCTTGGGCTCAGCACAGGTGCCTGCATCTCAAATATTCTTTTTACAGCCTCCTGCTCAGGTGTACAAAGGCTGCTGAAACTGAAGGTGTGATTTCTCTTGGGTGACTGGGAGTTCAAGCCTGACAAAGCACCATGAGCCCCAGGGCAAGGTGGTATGGCCCTGGGGAGTGGCTGCCTTCACCACGGAGCAGGATACTGAAATTTAGCAATTCAAGATCCTGCGGACTTCCCTTTGTAGTTCCTGCTGGCATCGAACTCACAGAGAGAGCCTCCTTGCCTGGGCGGTCCAGCCAAACCTGCCCACTGCCCCAACCACTGGACAAAGGTGATGACGCCCAGAGCCAGATGATGGGCAGCTCTGCAGCAGCCCTAGGATGCAACTCCCATTCCTGTCTAATTCTTTGTCCTTGGCACACAGATTTTTTAAATTTCCTGGAATAATTCCACCTTCATGTTACGCTTTGGTAAACAGAAGGCAGTCGTCAGGAAGGCATTAATACAAATGTCACTGTGCACGTCACCCTCCCCCAAAGCAACAGCAACCTGTTCAATGCCAAAGAATATGGAGAAACTGGTGAGGGGGCACTGGAGACAGGAGCCTAGCTTTTCAGTTTCCTGGTCGTGCTGCAGCTCTGATACGTTTTCTGAAAGCTCTAGGGACCTACACTCTGAGCTGTGCTGTCTTTCATTCAGAGCACGATCACACTCTGCTTTGAAGGAAACAGGCATTTAAAAAAAAAGCCCTGCTGGGGAGTCCCGGGCAGACTTCAGCACAGTCACGGTCACGGCTCTTTCTTTGAAAGAGGGAACCACACACTGAGATGGGCTTGTGGCTGGCAGTTGAACTTTAAATCTGTCACAGCTGACTGCCCAGAGGTTTAACTCTCCACAACCTCCAGTACGGTTGTTGTTCAGTTGCTCAGTCGTGTCCTACTCTTTGTGACACTATGAACTGCAGCACGTCAGGCTTCCCTGTCCTTCACCATCTCCCAGAGTTTGTTCAAACCAATGTCCATCGAGTTGATGATGCCATCCAATCATCTCATCCTTTGTCACCCCCGCTTCTCTTCCTGCCCTCAATCTTCCCACCATCAGGGTCTTTTCCAATGAGTTGGCTCTACATATCAGGTGGCCAAAGTACTGGAGGTTCAGCGTCAGCATGAGTCCTTCCAGTGAATATTCAGAGTTGATTTCCTTTGGAATGACTGGTTGGACCTCCTTGCAGTCCAAGGGACACTCCAGAGTCTTCTCCAGCACCACAGTTCAAAAGCATCAATTCTTTGGCACTCAGCCTTCTTTATAGTCCAACTCTCACATCCATACATGACTACTGGAAAAACCATCGCTTTAACTATATGGCCCTTTGTCAGCAAAGTGATATAACTGCTTTTTAATATGCTGCCTAGGTTTGTCATAGCTTTCCTTCCAAGGAGCAAGTGTCTTTTAATTTCATGGCTGCAGTCATCGTCTGTAATGATTTTGGCGCTCCCCAAAATAAAGTCTGTTATTGTTTCCATTTCCTCCCCCCATATTTTCCATGAAGTGATGGGACTGGATTCCATGGTAGATCAGTCTAGAAAAGCCTGTTTCAAAATGGAAATGTGTCCCTGATCCACTGATGGCAGCTGGGAGAAGGTGTATCAGCAATAATTATACACGCTGTATTGTTCTGTTCCTCTTGCATTCTAGTTCCTGTGACCTGGAGAACCTCCAGTCACCCTCACCACCAAGTCCAAATTTCCCTCCAAGATTCAGATTATATCCCTTCATTTGACAAATATGTAGCATCCACTTATGCCATCCACTTAAGCATCCACTTTATGCCATCATTGGATTATCAGTCTACTGGGGAAGATGACATTGAAAGAGTCATGTGGGCATAGCTGAGGGATGAATCTACTTTGAAAGTAACTCCATTTGGGTGGGGTTTGGGGTCATAGAAAGATATCACCTCCTTTCCAAATACTTCTGGCTTTCCCCAAGCATTATTATCACTCCATCAGTGAATACCAGGCACCTCTTCCATCAGCTCACTGCCTGGTATTTCTACAGAATGCCTCCCCCATCCCTGCCATTTCATTAAGAATGTCTTCAAGGTCATTGGGCTGTCCTATTAATCAAGTACCTGTAAATGTTCAACGATTCGAATAAATAAATCTCTACGAAAGGAACTAACTATTGTCTGCCCAAGTGTGATCAATAAGCTTTTTAAAATCCAGGTTTGGTCAGTCTCCCAAGTGACAGCATATTTTACTATTTGGAACAGGAACGTGCAGATGAGTGTGACTGAGCAGGTGAGCAAATGCTGAATCAGGTAGTTACTGCAGGGGTGAGGAAATGGAGGCAATGAGGTGAGTGAAAGAAGGCAGGGTGTGTTGGAAGCAGCTGCTGAATCAGAGTAAACGAGTTGTCAGCAAAGGTTAGGACAAGGGCCCATTTAAAGGCAAATTTCACTCCGGTGTTTCTGAATCATTGACATCAAAACTACTAAAAACATGTGGGAGTCACTTCAATACTAGAAAAATATTTGAAATCTTATTAACCTCTTTGTACAGAATGCCAAATACTGCATCGTGATAGTAATTAGCTAGTCCAATGCAGTAACGAAATGATAGGTTGAGAATGTCCTAAAACGGTAATTCTTAGACGTTAATGTGTATACCAATTGCCTGAGTATCTTGATAAAATTCAGAATCTTACAGTGGTGGGGTGAGGCAGAGATTCTGTATTTCAGATAAGTTCCCAGGTTCTATCAGTTCACTTTGAGGAGTGTAAAATATGCGCACTATGTGGAAAATTTTTGCACATCAATTTTTGCATGTATTCCTAATTTCCTTCAGATAAATTTCTTTAGCAGAATTTCTGGTTCATTAAGTGTGTACAGTTTCTGAGTTTTTGATACATATTGCCAAATAGAACTCAAGCAGCGTTGTACCATACATACTTCTACTTGTACTAGTACAATGTGATAAAGGCATCCAAAAAGCCTTTATCACATTTTTTCCAGCATTAATTATTTTTATACTTGTCCAGATATTTTAAATTCCCTTCATACTTAGGGGTTTATGCATTTTCACAGGTGTATGAGCTATTGGTTATCTTCTCTTTGCCAATTTTGCATTTGGAGGTTTTCTTTTTTCCCTTATTAATTTGTAACTGCTTTTTATATATTAAATATATTAACCATTTGCTATAGATTTTGTAAATGTTTTTCTAGTTTATTTCTTGTCTTTTAATTGTGTTTCTGCTTTTTAATCCACGTATTATTTAGAAGTAAGATGTTTAATCTTCATATATTTTTGGAATTTTTCAGTTGCCTTTCTGTTATGTATTTCAAGTTTAATTCCATTGTCATCTGAGAGCAGTCATTGCATGATTTATATTCTTTTAAATTTGTTAAGATGTGTTTTGTGGCCCAGAATGCCATCTCTCTTGGTGAATGTTCCATGTGAGCTTGAGAAGAATGCTTACCGTGCTGTTCTTGGATGAAGGGGTCTATAGATGTCCATTGTATCCAGATGATTGACGGTACTGTTGAGCTCCACTATGTCCTTACTGATTTTCTTTCTGCTGGGTCTGTCCGTTTATGATAGAGGGGTGTTGAAGTCTTCAACTATGATAGCAGATTCCTCTCTCTCTCCTTGCAGGTATATCAGGTTTTGCCTCACATAGTTTGACACCCTTTTGTTAAGCATTTACATATTAAGGACTGTTGTCTTCTTGGAGAACTGACCCCTTTATCATTAGGGAGTACTCTTCTTTATCCCTGATAACTTTCCTGCTTTTTTTTTCCACTTTTTTTTTCTGTTTTTTGCAGTTTTTTAATTTTTTTACTTTACAATACTGTATTGGTTTTGCCATACATTGACATGAATCCACCACAGGTGTACATGAGTTCTCAACCCTGAACCCCCCTCCCACCTCCCTCCCCGTATCATTTCTCTGGCTCATCCTAGTGCGCCAGCCCCAAGCATCCTGTATCCTGTATCGAACCTAGACTAGCGATTCGTTTCTTACATGATAGTATACATGTTTCAGTGTTTCTTGCAGTTTTAATGAAGCATTTTATATTGTTCTGTTTTTTCTCTTTCTTGGATATCAGTTTTTTTTTCTTCATTTTTTTAGTGATTGCCTTAGAGTTTGCAATATACACTTACAATTAATCCAAGTCCACTCTCAAATAACACTATAACACTTTACAAGTAGTATGAGTACTTATAATAACAAAAAATGCTGATTCCTCCCTCTGTTGCTTGCATTTTTGCTCTTTCATTTCTCTTGTACAAAAGTGTGCATGCGTATATATCATACTTACAAGCATGCTTATATATATGCATACATAGTTAAATACACTTTTGCTATTATTATTTTGAACAAGCTTTTATATGTCAGATTAATTAAGAAAAACAAATATTTTATATTTTGCCTTCACTTATTCCTCCTTTGATGTTCTCTATGTAGATCTGACCTGTGTTATTTTCCTTCTCTCAAAGAAACTTCTTTTAACATTTATTGCTAAGCAGGGGTACTGGTAACAGATTCTCTCAAACTTGTTTGTCTGAGAAAGTCATATTTCCCCTTCACTTTTGAAGAATAATTTCACAGGGTATGAATTTCTAGGTTAGTAGTTTTTTTTCTCTTTAAATATTTCATTCCACTCTCCTTGGCTTGCATGGTTTCTGAGGAGAAACTCCAGGTACCTCTTGTCTTTGTTCCCTTCTATCTGTTCTATGTGTTTTTCTCTGGTGTTTTAAAGACTGTCTTTGATTTTTTTGCAGTTTGAAAATAATATACCTTGGTATGGGGGATTTTTGGTTTTGTTTTTTGGCATTTATATTGTTTTGGTGTTCTCTGAACTTCTTGATTCTGTGGTTTGGTGGCTTAGATTAATTTGGAGGAAATTCTCAGTCATTGTTTCAGATATTTCTCCTGTTCCTTTCTCTTTCTTCTCCTTCCATTGTTCCCGTTATGCGTACGTTAAACCTTTCATAGTTGCTTCACAGGCCTTGAATATTCTGTTGTGGATTTTTTTTCAGTCTTTGTTCCATTTGCTTTTTATTTCTGCAGGTTTCTACTGATATGTCCTCAGGTTCAGAGATTCGTTCCTCAGCCGTGTCCAGTCTACTAATAAGCCTATCAAAGGTATTCTTCATTTATGTGACAATATTGGTGATCTCTAGCATTTCTATCTGGTTCTTTCTTTAGACTTTTATCTTTCTGCTTCCACTACCTGTGCATTCTTGGGTGCTCTCTATCCACTAGAGCCTTTATCATAATTAACCATAGTTGTTTTAAACTCGTTTGATAGTTCCAGCATCCGTGCCGCATCTTGTTCTGATGCTTTCCTTGTCTCTTCAAATGGTGTTGATTGTCTTTTGGTATGTTTTTTCTTTTTCTTTTTGATAACTGCATATGATGGACCAGGTGAACTGAAGGGCTATGAATAAGTCTTTAGTAATGTGACTGAGATGCTGCGGGTTGCAGGAGGAAGCATTCCATATAATAGTCCGATTATACTAAAATAGAGCAATGTGCTGGGCGCCATTACCGCCCAACCTATTACCAGGCAATGGTCACCAGGTAACCACCAATGCCCGACAAGCAGTGGTTAGAGGTCCTGCTCAACCATTGGTTAGCACTGCAGCAGGCCCCGCCCCCAAGCAACAGTCAAGGAGCAACTATTAGTGCTCCTGCTCAGCCATTGGTTGGAGCCAGGCCCCGCCCCCAAGCAACCAACTTGAGCAAGGGTTAGTGAGGCAATGCAATCAACAGTCAGGGAGTGGGGGTTGTCAGCCAGAGAGTGAGGTAACAAGTGGATCCTAGCCTTCTCCCCAGGGCCCTACAGCTCACCTGGCCTCATGTTAGTGGGTGAAGGCTGCAGTGAGCCTCTCCCGTATCCCCGCCTCTGTGACCTAATGGCAACTGTCTGCATAGGATGCAGTCAGCGGGACCTAGTCCCTGCCATATGGGCCACCTGAGGACCAGTTAGTTGGGCTGGGCACCAAGCTCCCTCAGCGATGATGGCTGGCCAGGGTCTGAGGACCTGGCCATGAGGGAGCTGCCAGCTGAGATCTCCCTCCTCTTAGCCAGGACCTGGACCTCGGAGGGGGAAAGCTGTGCCTGGGGACCTTGCCCTTTCTTGTCAGAACAGAGAGTAATACTGGTTTGGTGGAGATTCACAGGAACATTGTTTACATGACCATGACTTGACTCCAGAATAAAGGATCTGACACCAAGAAGTTTGCAACAATTAACCACACCCCTCCCTTACCTTTCCTAGAAAAGGGCTTTGCTGAAGGCTTTGGGGGAGTTTGGGGTTTTTTAAGGCATAAGCCACCCATCTCTTCACATGGCCCTACAACAAACCTTTTTCTGTTCCAAACTCTGACGCTTTGATATTATTTAGCCTCACTTTAGCACTCTTGCCTGGAAAATCCCATGGACGGAGGAGCCTGGTAGGCTGCAGTCCGCGGGATCGCAAAGAGTCGGACACGACTGAGCGACTTCACCTTCACTTTTCACTTTCATGCATTGGAGAAGGAAATGGCAACCCACTCCAGTGTTCTTGCCTGGAGAATCCCAGGGACAGAGGAGCCTCGTGGGCTGCCTATGGGGTCGCACAGAGTCGGACACGACTGAAGCAACTTCGCAGCAGCAGCCGTAGCAGCAGCCTCACAGTGAGTTTGGAAACACTGACTTACATTTCAGTAAGCCTATGATTAAGTCTCAGTTATTTTGTGAGCCTGGGCCTCTAAACTGTGAACCTCACACGTATTTCTCAGTTTTTTCTCCCCTCAGGTGGGACAGGATGGATAGATTGGGCTGAAGTTGGATATTTCCCTTCTCCCTTGTGGAAGGCTAGAGCCATCAGGAGATGGATATATCCCTTCCTTCAGGACAGTTAGGCTCTGATAAGAATACCCCAGCAGGCTAGGCTCTCCTTAGCTGCTGCTGGTGCTAAGTCGCTTCAGTCGTGTCCGACTCTGTGCGACCCCATAGACGGCAGCCCACAAGGCTCCGCGGTCCCCGGGATACTCCAGGCAAGAACACTGGAGTGGGTTGCCATTGCCTTCTCCAATGCATGGAAGTGAAAAGTGAAAGTGAGGTAGCTCAGTCGCGACCCCATGGACTGCAGCCTACCAGGCTCCTCCATCCATGAGATTTTCCAGGCAAGAGTACTGGAAGGGGGGTGCCATTGAAGCACTGAGTGCTCTGTGTGTATTTCAAAACAGCTACTTTTCTCCTTGCCTTGCAGGAAGCATCTACTATGAGAACCTGGTCAAACTCCACAAAAGCGGGAACCACTTCTATGCCTGGGTTCTCCTGGAGTTTTAATTGTCAGTCTTCTCCACACGGAGTCTCCAGTAATTTGTCAATTACAGTTTAGGTGTTCCCACCACAGCACTGGTTTCCATGGTGTTTTCACTCCTGGGCCTCTGTTCAGGTAAGCCACAGCTCTGCATTATCAGCCCATCTGATTCTCCAATTTTGCGGGTAGCGGTTTGCCCTGTGTCCTTCCCTGTGTTATGGATCCAAGAAGAGTGGTTTGTTTTCCAGTTTGTTTAGGTTTTTACTTGTTTGGACAGAATGGCAATGACCAAGCTCCTTACATGTAGGACCAGAAACTGGAAGTCTCTGTTTTTTAAAAACCTCTGTGTTTTGAATTTTTAAGTAAGTCATAGCTATTAATCTTGTCACTGTAAATTTGGTCTTTGTTTTTATGTTTAGGATAGGCTTGTCCTTAAGATGAGAAAAATTTGGATCCATGTTTCTTTCTAGTTTTGTAAAAGCATCTTACATTATGTGTATACAGAAATGTTAGAAAGCGCTGTTGCAAGGGTAGTCCATTTTCCTGGGGTACAGTTTTGTTAAACTAGGGTGTACAACAGGCTTCTCCAGAGATCCAGGAATGGGGCAATGCTGAAGGGTGACATCTTTGGGGATTGTTATAAAGTTGAGAAGCCAGCTTTTATTGTTCCATTAGCAGGCATGCTTCTTGATAAGAAGGATTTGATGGTATCTTTCACCTATTGTTGGTATGTATGGTATACAGAATAATACTCTCCCCTAAAATATTCACATTCGAATCCTTGAAATTTGTGGGTTCATTACCTTCCATGGCAAAAGAAACTTTGTAGTTGTGATTAACTTAAAGATCTTGGGATGGGGGAGATTATCCCAGTGGGCTCAAAGCAATTGAAAAGGTCCTTATTAAGAGGGAAGCAGGAAGGTCAGAAACAAGAAAGGAGGCAATTGACAATGTAAATGGAGGTCAGAGAGAAATTTGAAAATACTATGCTGCTAACTTTCAAGATGGAGGAAAGGGACATCAGCCACGGAAATCAGGAGGCCTCTAGGAGATGAAGAGCCAAGGAAATAGGTTCTCCCCTGCAGTTTCCAAAAGCTAACACCCTCATTTAGGACTCCTGAGCTCCATAACAGTAAGGTAGTAAACCTGCGTTGGTTAAGCCACCGTGTTAGTGGTAATTTGTTACAGTAGCCATAGGAAACTAATAAAGGATTGTCAGAGTACAAGCCAGATCCCTGCAGTGGTTCCCAAATGCTGCTCCTTCCAAGCTACGTCCAGTGCACTTGGCTACTGCCAAGACTGTTGGCATGTCCGACTCTTGCAACCCCACAGACTGTAGCCCTCCAGGCTCATGTCTGTGGGATTCTCCAGGCAACAATAATGGAGTGGGTTCCCATTTTCTTCTTCAGGGGATCTTCCCAACCCAGGAATTGAACCCACACTGCAGGCAAATTCTTTACCACTGAGTCACCTGGGAAGCAACTGCCAAGATAGTAGGGTTGACTTCATCATCAATGGATGGTCTCAGAGCACTGATAGCTTACCTAGAAAAAGCCAGCTGAGTCACTTGCCTAAAAGAAAAAGGGCAGGAACTTGAGGCTTTTCGATCTTCTCCCTTAATTAACCCAGAGCATTCAATAAGTCCTCAGAGAATTTCATTCTGATTAGTTTCTAATAGCGACAAAAATCACCCTATCTTTTAGGGTAATTGTGAGGATTAAATTACTTAATACATACATGTGTAGTCCTTAAAACATTGCCTGGTACATAGAGAGCCTTCATTAGGTGTTAGCTGTTATTGTTTGTTTTAGCTAAAGTTCTCCAGAGAAACAGACCAATAGGATGTGTGTGTGAGTGTATTATATATAGAGAGAGAGTTACTTTAAGGAGGTGGCTGATACAGTTGTGGGGCCTGGCGAATCTGAAATCCACATGGCAGACCAATAGGCCAGAGACCCAGGAAAGATCTGATGTAGTCTTGAGTTCAGCAGTAGTCTGGAGACTGCAGAATTCCCTTTCCCGTGGGGACTTCTGACTTTTTCTTTTAGCTTTCCACTGATTGGATGGGGCCCATCCACATTATGAGGGTAATCTGCTTGACTCAAAGTTTACTGATTTAAATGTTAATTGTCATCTAAAATATATCTTCACAACTACCTCTAAACTGGTGTTTGACCAAACATCTCAGCACCACAGGCAAGCTAAGTGGACATAAAATTAACTGTCACACTGGTATTTGTTTCCTATCTTATTTTAGTGGCTAAACCCCCAGGAAAATATAAAATAGTGAAAACATGGAACATCTTTATCCTGTTTTCAGTTTTAATGGAAATACTCTGCTATGTCTTCATCTCTATTAAGTACTATTAAGGAACTATTCTCTATTCCCAATTTAGTATATTTTTAATCATAAATGGGTACCATCTGCTAAGATGATTATGTAGTTTTTCTCTTTTGATTTATTGAAATGATATATTTTATTTATAGACTTCCTCTTAATAAACAACTTCTTGCATTCCTATGGTAAAACTTACTTTGTCAGACTTTAGGCTTCCTTTCAGATGCTGCTGGATTTAATTTCTTAGTATTTCAGTTCATTTTTTATAGTTTATTTTTTCAGCATTCAGTTCCAACTCCCCATGTTTAATAGAAAGTATATAATAAACAGATGTGCTTTTTAATTGAAGTATAGTTAATTTATAATATTGTGTTAGTTTCTGGTATACAGCAAAGTGATTCAGTTATACACACACACATATATATATATGTATCCTTTGTCAGATTTTTTCCATGATAATTTATTATGGGATATTGAATATACTTCCCCATGTTATACAGTAGAACCTTGTTATTTATTTATTTGTATCTGCTAATCCCAAACTCCTAATTTATCCCTCCCCCACCCCCTTACCCCTTAGGTAGCAATCAGTTGGTTTCCTATATCTGTTCATCTCTTTCTATTCTGTAAATAAGTTCATTTGTATCATTTTTTAGATTCCACATAAAAATGACATAATCTGATATTTGTCTTCCTCTGTTAGACTTACTTCACTTAGTATGACAATCTCTAGTTTCATCCATGTTGCTGCAAATGGCATTATTACATTCTTTTTATGGGTGAATCAGTTCAGTTCAGTCCCTCAGTCGTGTTCGACTCTTTGCGACCCCATGAACTGCAGCACACCAGGCCTCCCTGTCCATCACCAACTCCTGGAGTCCACTCAAACCCATGTTCATCAAGTCGGTGATGCCATCCAACCATCTCATCCTCTGCCGTCCCCTTCTCCTCTTGCCTTCAATCTTTCCCAGCATCAGGGTCTTTTCAAATGAGTCAACTCTTCACATCAGGTGGCCAAAGTATTGGAGTTTCAGCTTCAGTATCAGTCCTTCCACTGAACACCCAGGACTGATCTCCTTTAAGATGAACTGGTTGGATCTCCTTGCAGTCCAAGGGACTCTTAAGAGTCTTCTCCAGCACCACAGTTCAAAAGCATCAATTCTTCAGCACTCAGCTTTCTTTATAGTCCAATTCTATTCATTATATATACCACCTCTTCTTTATCCATTCATCTGTCAACAAGCATTTAGATTGCTTTCATGTCTTGGCTATTGTAAATAGTGCATGAGGCTAAACATGTTTTTAGTGGCAAGATGTTCAGACTATCTCATCACTAAAGTCAATTGGTGTCTTCTTCCATTGTGAATTCCCTTCCATTGACTCTATATTAACATAATATCAGTTTAATATTCTAAACATCCTTAAGCATGTTAAAAATATCTGTATTCCCCTTACAAAAACATGACATTGCTTTTTCATTCTTTCATATCTACTACCTACTATCTGTAATTCTGTAAACTTTCCCTTAAAATGAACAGTCAGCTGTTGTTCAACAGGGTTGGCCATCCAAACCCAAGTCTCTTTATGAGTCATTCTGCTTTAGGAATCCATCTTATATTCTTTGAGTTGTTAACTTTGCTTTTCAAAAGCATCACTGTGTGGAGCTTCTCCTATACTGAGACCAGCATAGACCAACTTCTCTTATGCTTCATGCAGTTTCCTACAAAACAAACTCAAACCAACAAAAGCATAAACTATGTGGCCACTCTGATTGGAAAAAAGAGTCAGGATTTGGCCTGAGAACAGTGAGGAGCTCAGGGCTCTTCTTTAGGACACTGAGCTGCCACTTAGAATTCTGAGTGCCTTCTGTTTAAAAGTAAGGCTGGCAGTTGGAACAGTAAATTTGAGTCAAACTTTAAAAGCATGCCCTACCACACCACATGCTGCCCCTTCACAGCAGATGGCCTGGACAATGTTCTCTACTCCTGACTCCAGAGAGGCCAAGAACAAACTGCTACATCAGTCCAATATTCACTGAGGCCAGGTTTAACACTTAAGCTTCTTTATATCTAACTCCCATTTAGCTTTCTGGTAATATATTTTTAACTAGTCACATAACTGAAAATTATTTTCATAAACCAACAAGGTCCAAACAGTGTTCTGGGGAACACTAGCTGTCAGTAAGTGTTCCAAAAGAAGGGAAAAAAAGATTCTTCAAATTTGGAACAAGCTGGGTTAAACAAAACTGATTTCTTTACTGCAAAACCACACAGAGCCGTTAGTATATTGATGTTCTTTGGGACCTCTGAAACTTTTTTTTCACAGTACACCTATTAACATTTCCAAGTATTAATATATTATTGTTGGGTATACTTTAGGGAAACAATATATTAAGTAATTATTATTATCATCACCTCCCCTTAATGCTTACTAGGGCTTGAGTATTTTGTTACATATCCCCAACTATATATAGGATATTATTAAACTACATCTCACTTGAGCCTTGCAACATCTCTAAGAGTGGGAGTTATTATCTTCCTTGCATAGCAGTATACAGAAGTTAAGTAATTAGCCCACAATGACAGCACTAGTGAATCACAAACCCTAATCTGCATCCAGACCTGATTTCAAAATCTATGTGCTTAACCAGTTAAGCTACATTTGCAATAGCACTACTACACTTTGCAATGGTTGCTTCATAGACTAATACTTTATATTACATTGTAAAAACCAACTTTAACCCATGCTCTGAGAACCATCATATCCTCTCCTGCCCTGAAAGCCTGCCCAACAGATCCTTTTGTCAGTGAGCACCTTCACACCATCCAGCAGCCACGCTCAACCAGTGAGAGCTGAATCAAGTGTAATGCATGCTCTTTTCTTCCTTGGGGCTTCTCTGTCTGACATCTATGTATGTCAAGAGATGTCAAGTGATAACCAGACTTTCTGCAAAGAAACAAAAAAGGACACCAGGCTGGGTGTTAAAATGCAAGTTTGACAGCATCTTCAAGGACCCAGTGGAGGAAACAGAGGGTAAAGATTAGTGCGCAATTAGGTGTCAGTGGGAATTCCTTGGCAAATGAAGGATACCACTGAGGCCTAGGGGGAGTGACCAGCCATTGTGTGAAATTCTGGAGGTTTGCCATGGCCTCAGAAGATTTGTAAAGAAGGAAATAACTAATTCCAAAGAACTTGCTGGAAACCCATCTACTCATCTGCACCATTCCTTGCACTGCTGTGATCACCTGCATTTAAGGATTCCGTCTTCTATGCTAACCGGACCGACTTGTGCTGCCTCTTTTATTAGCATCCACATTTCTCAGTCCAGTAGCCAGCCTTCTTCCAGCAGTGTTTTACACAGCCTTTCATACAAAGAGATGGAAAGTTTGTAATTATATGATTTTGCATATCAAAGGATGATCTATTAGCAGAACTAACCTAGAGTGACCATCTTATTCAGCAAGGGCCATCAAAGCATGTTTTACAGAAAAAATTTCCAATTTAGAAATTTCTTATCTCAATAAATCTAGGAATTTAAATTGCCAGACTCAGGAGGTATAGTTTTGGGGAACCCTTGCTGCTGCTGCTGCTGCTGCTAAGTCACTTCAGTCATGCCTGACTCTGTGCAACCCCATAGACGGCAGCCCACCAGGCTTCTCTGTCCCTGGGATTCTCCAGGCAAGAACACTGGAGTGGGTTGCCATTGCCCTCTCATTGGGGAACCCTTATTCCTCCTCTTTTAAGATGTCTCCTCATCCTCCCCATTCGAAAGGGTTAGGAATTTTCCACATGTATAAGTTACCTATTTTATAATGAACCAACCCTAATACCAGTGATTTAACATATCTAACATTTGTTATTAATTACAAGTCTACAAATTGGCTGAGCACTCCTGCTGATTGGGCTTGACTTAACAGGTTTTAGATGGGTATGTTCATGCATCCTTGGTTACCTGGCCAATCATCTGGAGGCTGGCTGGTCAAGGGTGGCTTGAGCTGGTATGACTCACTTCCATTCCACATGATCCCTCGTCCTCTAGCAGGCCAGCCTGTGTTCATTCTCATGGCAACTGCAGGGGTTGAAGGGAGGAAAGAAAACTCCAGTGCACAAGAACATTTCAAGCCTCTGGTTGTGGTGAATTTCCTAATATTTCATTGCTCAAAGCAAGTCTCATAGTGAGTTTGTATTCAGAATAGGAGGGAACGAGAAAGGTACAGAGGAAAAGCCATGGTTAGTACTCTCATACGGTACAAATATCTCTTGGCTTCAATTTGAATCATGGTGAATAGAATTATAAAAGCAGCTATGTTAGAGCTAAGAAGAACCACTAACCTAGGCTCTTTGATGACTCACAATTCCAGAATTAGCCTAAGACTCATTCAGAATATTGGAAGCCCCTTCTATAATTCGATTTAACTGAAAGAATGTAGTCCTGAAGGATATCAGGATATGCCACCCCAAAATTTGCCACTTCAGCATAAGAATTATTTTAAGATGAAGACATCTGAAATTCAACAGATGCAGAAAGGAGGCTTCCTGGAGCTTCCCTTATCTGAATAAAAGCAGAAATTTCTAGGAAATCAGGTGACCACAAATCCCCCCTTCAAGGTAAGTCTGTTCCCAGGAAAAAGACCAAGAATAAACCCACCATAATCCCCTCTCCCAGGGAGTTTATGACATAAAGATCAACAATACCAACATAGGCAAATATTGAAAAATTTTAAAACTCTCATTTGTCTTTCCTAAAAAGAAAAAAGAAAAACCCTCATGTGTTTTTCCAAAAACCAAGAACAAAAGCCTATTTGTCCTTCCCATAGAAGCCCTTTCTCCCCTCTCTCTTTCCCCCGCTAATATAGGTCACATCATTTTAAGTTACTAATGACTGAGTATTCCTGCATGTGACTGCATTGCATGTGTAAATTTCTTCTCCTCTTAATCTGTCTTTTGTCAATTTAATTTACAAGACTTGGTCAACCAGCATATAAGGTTAGAGGAAGTTTTTCCTCTCATATAGTACCACCCCTCTGAACTACCCAGGTCAGAATGCACCCTAAGAACATCCTGTTTAAGCTGTTAGAGTTGGAGTCATCTGTTGCTTATAGCCAATAGCATCCTACCTAACTGAGTATTAGGTTTGAGTTGCCTATTAAACTACTAAAGAGAGATATCAAGGAAACAAATGAACATGAGTTTACATGTGTGGGAAGAAGTCAGGGTAGAAGATAGAGATTTGAAGTCCTTGGCACATAGACTCTATTTAAAGCCACATGACTGGATAACATCACGCTGGAAGGCATGTAAAAAGAACAGAGATGTGGGTCCAGGACTGAATCTTAGGGAATGCTAATATTTGAAGTTGGACAGGGGAAAAGGACATACCAAAAAAAGACCCAGAATGATGATGAAAGTAGGAGAAAAACCAAGAGAATGTGATGTTACGGAAGCCCAAAGGGGAAAAAGGAATTTTAGAAGGGAAGAGGAGCTGTATTATGTTGAATACTTGGAGAACTCATTGGATTTTGGATTTAAGAGCTTCCTCTGTTTTAGAACCAGCACCCTTGCCCTCTAGGCTCTAAGTTACTGACCTTTATTTTCCTCTTTCACATCTCCAGACCATGCTGTCCTTGCCCCCAAGGCTTCACCTGCATTTCAGCCTCCACTGGAAACATGCCTCCTTCCATCTCCCCACTCTAACTCCTGCTGTTCCAGCAGGTCTCAGCCTAGACTCTTGCTTCTCCAGAACTGGCTGAGGGGCCCCTTCCATATGCCTCCAAAGAACCCTGAACTCCCCCTGTCCTAGTCACCTTGGGCTGCCATAACAGATACTCCAGACTGGGGTGGCTTAAACAACAAAAGTTTATTTTCTCACAGTTTTGGAGGCTATAAGTCTAACATCAAGGTGCCATCACCATTGGTTTCTGATGAGGCCTCCCTCCTGGCTTCTTGCTGTCCTCACATGGCCCACACACAGACAGAATGCTCTTGTGTCTTTTCTTCTTATAAAAATAGTCCTAGTGGCTCAGGGCCTAACCTTATCATCTCTTTTAACTTTAATTACCTCCCTAAAGGCCTTATCTCAA